>NW_026990180.1:0-325000 GCF_036417665.1 Passer domesticus
TCCTTGCATCTGGGAAATATTCTGAAGCATAAGGAATTTCAGCAGGCAGCCGGCCACTCCGGGCCACCGGGCCCTGGACACGAACGACGGCCTTTCCCCTGAGAAATAAAACTCACCAGGCCAGGGTCCTGATCTCAGTTTGCAGGAGGCACTTGGCACTCTCAAACCAGACACAGTTGCCTGTGGGGGCACCTTGCATCTGGGAGATATCCTGAAGCATGCGGAATTTCAGCAGGCAGCCGGCCACTCCGGACCACCGGGCCCTGGACACGAACGACGGCCTTTCCCCTGAGAAACAAAACTCACCAGGCCAGGTTCCTGATGTCAGTTTGCAGGAGGCACTTGGCACTGTCAAACCAGACACAGTTGCCTGTGGGGGCACCTTGCATCTGGGAGATATCCTGAAGCATGCGGAATTTCAGCAGGCAGCCGGCCACTCCGGGCCACCGGGCGCTGGACACGAACGATGGCCTTTCCCCTGAGAAACAAAACTCACCAGGCCAGGTTCCTGATGTCAGTTTGCAGGAGGCACTTGGCACTCTCAAACCAGACACAGTTGCCTGTGGGGGCACCTTGCAGGTGGGAGATATCCTGAAGCATGCGGAATTTCAGCAGGCAGCCGGCCACTCCGGGCCACCGGGCCCTGGACACGAACGATGCCCTTTCCCCTGAGAAACAAAACTCACCAGGCCAGGTTCCTGATGTCAGTTTGCAGGAGGCACTTGGCACTGTCAAACCAGACACAGTTGCCTGTGGGTGCTCCTTGCATCTGGGAAGTATCCTGAAGCATACGGAATTTCAGCAGGCAGCCGGCCACTCCGGGCCACCGGGCCCTGGACACGAACGATGGCCTTTGCCCTGAGAAACAAAACTCACCAGGCCAGGTTCCTGATGTCAGTTTGCAGGAGGCACTTGGCACTGTCAAACCAGACACAGTTGCCTGTGGGGGCACCTTGCAGGTGGGAGATATCCTGAACCATGCGGAATTTCAGCAGGCAGCCGGCCACTCCGGGCCACCGGGCCCTGGACACGAACCATGGCCTTTCCCCTGAGAAATAAAACTCACCAGGCCAGGTTCCTGATGTCAGTTTGCAGGAGGCACTTGGCACTGTCAAACCAGACACAGTTGTCTGTGGGGGCACCTTGCATCTGGGAGATATCCTGAAGCATGCGGAATTTCAGCAGGCAGCCGGCCACTCCGGGCCACCGGGCCCTGGACACGAACGATGCCCTTTCCCCTGAGAAACAAAACTCACCAGGCCAGGTTCCTGATGTCAGTTTGCAGGAGGCACTTGGCACTGTCAAACCAGACACAGTTGCCTGTGGGGGCACCTTGCATCTGGGAGATATCCTGAAGCATGCGGAATTTCAGCAGGCAGCCGGCCACCCCGGGCCACCGGGCCCTGGACACGAACGATGCCCTTTCCCCTGAGAAACAAAACTCACCAGGCCAGGTTCCTGATGTCAGTTTGCAGGAGGCACTTGGCACTGTCAAACCAGACACAGTTGCCTGTGGGGGCACCTTGCATCTGGGAGATATCCTGAAGCATGCGGAATTTCAGCAGGCAGCCGGCCACTCCGGGCCACCGGGCCCTGGACACGAACGATGCCATTTCCCCTGAGAAACAAAACTCACCAGGCCAGGTTCCTGATGTCAGTTTGCAGGAGGCACTTGGCACTGTCAAACCAGACACAGTTGCCTGTGGGGGCACCTTGCATCTGGGAGATATCCTGAAGCATGCGGAATTTCAGCAGGCAGCCGGCCACCCCGGGCCACCGGGCCCTGGATACGAACCATGCCCTTTCCCCTGAGAAACAAAACTCACCAGGCCAGGTTCCTGATGTCAGTTTGCAGGAGGCACTTGGCACTCTCAAACCAGACACAGTTGCCTGTGGGGGCACCTTGCATCTGGGAGATATCCTGAAGCATGCGGAATTTCAGCAGGCAGCCGGCCACTCCGGGCCACCGGGCCCTGGACACGAACGATGCCCTTTCCCCTGAGAAACAAAACTCACCAGGCCAGGTTCCTGATGTCAGTTTGCAGGAGGCACTTGGCACTCTCAAACCAGACACAGTTGCCTGTGGGGGCACCTTGCATCTGGGAGATATCCTGAAGCATGCGGAATTTCAGCAGGCAGCCGGCCACTCCGGGCCACCGGGCCCTGGACACGAACGATGCCCTTTCCCCTGAGAAACAAAACTCACCAGGCCAGGTTCCTGATGTCAGTTTGCAGGAGGCACTTGGCACTCTCAAACCAGACACAGTTGCCTGTGGGGGCACCTTGCATCTGGGAGATATCCTGAACCATGCGGAATTTCAGCAGGCAGCCCGCCACTCCGGGCCACCGGGCCCTGGACACGAACCATGCCCTTTCCCCTGAGAAACAAAACTCACCAGGCCAGGTTCCTGATGTCAGTTTGCAGGAGGCACTTGGCACTGTCAAACCAGACACAGTTGCCTGTGGGGGCACCTTGCATCTGGGAGATATCCTGAAGCATGCGGAATTTCAGCAGGCAGCCGGCCACTCCGGGCCACCGGGCCCTGGACACGAACGATGCCCTTTCCCCTGAGAAACAAAACTCACCAGGCCAGGTTCCTGATGTCAGTTTGCAGGAGGCACTTGGCACTGTCAAACCAGACACAGTTGCCTGTGGGGGCACCTTGCATCTGGGAGATATCCTGAAGCATGCGGAATTTCAGCAGGCAGCCGGCCACTCCGGGCCACCGGGCCCTGGACACGAACGATGCCCTTTCCCCTGAGAAACAAAACTCACCAGGCCAGGTTCCTGATGTCAGTTTGCAGGAGGCACTTGGCACTGTCAAACCAGACACAGTTGCCTGTGGGGGCACATTGCATCTGGGAGATATCCTGAACCATGCGGAATTTCAGCAGGCAGCCGGCCACTCCGGGCCACCGGGCCCTGGACACGAACGATGCCCTTTCCCCTGAGAAACAAAACTCACCAGGCCAGGTTCCTGATGTCAGTTTGCAGGAGGCACTTGGCACTGTCAAACCAGACACAGTTGCCTGTGGGGGCACATTGCATCTGGGAGATATCCTGAACCATGCGGAATTTCAGCAGGCAGCCGGCCACTCCGGGCCACCGGGCCCTGGACACGAACGATGGCCTTTCCCCTGAGAAACAAAACTCACCAGGCCAGGTTCCTGATGTCAGTTTGCAGGAGGCACTTGGCACTCTCAAACCAGACACAGTTGCCTGTGGGGGCACCTTGCATCTGGGAGATATCCTGAAGCATGCGGAATTTCAGCAGGCAGCCGGCCACTCCGGGCCACCGGGCCCTGGACACGAACGATGGCCTTTCCCCTGAGAAACAAAACTCACCAGGCCAGGTTCCTGATGTCAGTTTGCAGGAGGCACTTGGCACTGTCAAATCAGACACAGTTGCCTGTGGGGGCACCTTACATCTGGGAGATATCCTGAACCATGCGGAATTTCAGCAGGCAGCCGGCCACTCCGGGCCACGGGGCCCTGGACACAAACGATGCCCTTTCCCCTGAGAAACAAAACTCACCAGGCCAGGTTCCTGATGTCAGTTTGCAGGAGGCACTTGGCACTGTCAAACCAGACACAGTTGCCTGTGGGGGCACCTTGCATCTGGGAGATATCCTGAAGCATGCGGAATTTCAGCAGGCAGCCGGCCACTCCGGGCCACCGGGCCCTGGACACGAACGATGCCCTTTCCCCTGAGAAACAAAACTCACCAGGCCAGGTTCCTGATGTCAGTTTGCAGGAGGCACTTGGCACTCTCAAACCAGACACAGTTGCCTGTGGGGGCACCTTGCATCTGGGAGATATCCTGAAGCATGCGGAATTTCAGCAGGCAGCCGGCCACTCTGGGCCACCGGGCCCTGGACACGAACGATGCCCTTTCCCCTGAGAAACAAAACTCACCAGGCCAGGTTCCTGATGTCAGTTTGCAGGAGGCACTTGGCACTGTCAAACCAGACACAGTTGCCTGTGTGGGCACCTTGCATCTGGGAGAAATCCTGAAGCATGCAGAAGTTCAGCAGGCAGCCGGCCACTCCGGGCCACTGGGCCCTGGACACGAACGATGCCCTTTCCCCTGAGAAACAAAACTCACCAGGCCAGGTTCCTGATGTCAGTTTGCAGGAGGCATTTGGCACTCTCAAACCAGACACAGTTGCCTGTGGGGGCACCTTGCATCTGGGAGATATCCTGAAGCATGCGGAATTTCAGCAGGCAGCCGGCCACTCCGGGCCACCGGGCCCTGGACACGAACGATGCCCTTTCCCCTGAGAAACAAAACTCACCAGGCCAGGTTCCTGATGTCAGTTTGCAGGAGGCACTTGGCACTCTCAAACCAGACACAGTTGCCTGTGGGGGCACCTTGCATCTGGGAGATATCCTGAAGCATGCGGAATTTCAGCAGGCAGCCGGCCACTCCGGGCCACCGGGCCCTGGACACGAACCATGCCCTTTCCCCTGAGAAACAAAACTCACCAGGCCAGGTTCCTGATGTCAGTTTGCAGGAGGCACTTGGCACTGTCAAACCAGACACAGTTGCCTGTGGGGGCACCTTGCATCTGGGAGATATCCTGAAGCATGCGGAATTTCAGCAGGCAGCCGGCCACTCCGGGCCACCGGGCCCTGGACACGAACGATGCCCTTTCCCCTGAGAAACAAAACTCACCAGGCCAGGTTCCTGATGTCAGTTTGCAGGAGGCACTTGGCACTGTCAAACCAGACACAGTTGCCTGTGGGGGCACCTTGCATCTGGGAGATATCCTGAAGCATGCGGAATTTCAGCAGGCAGCCGGCCACTCCGGGCCACCGGGCCCTGGACACGAACGATGCCCTTTCCCCTGAGAAACAAAACTCACCAGGCCAGGTTCCTGATGTCAGTTTGCAGGAGGCACTTGGCACTGTCAAACCAGACACAGTTGCCTGTGGGGGCACATTGCATCTGGGAGATATCCTGAACCATGCGGAATTTCAGCAGGCAGCCGGCCACTCCGGGCCACCGGGCCCTGGACACGAACGATGCCCTTTCCCCTGAGAAACAAAACTCACCAGGCCAGGTTCCTGATGTCAGTTTGCAGGAGGCACTTGGCACTGTCAAACCAGACACAGTTGCCTGTGGGGGCACATTGCATCTGGGAGATATCCTGAACCATGCGGAATTTCAGCAGGCAGCCGGCCACTCCGGGCCACCGGGCCCTGGACACGAACGATGGCCTTTCCCCTGAGAAACAAAACTCACCAGGCCAGGTTCCTGATGTCAGTTTGCAGGAGGCACTTGGCACTCTCAAACCAGACACAGTTGCCTGTGGGGGCACCTTGCATCTGGGAGATATCCTGAAGCATGCGGAATTTCAGCAGGCAGCCGGCCACTCCGGGCCACCGGGCCCTGGACACGAACGATGGCCTTTCCCCTGAGAAACAAAACTCACCAGGCCAGGTTCCTGATGTCAGTTTGCAGGAGGCACTTGGCACTGTCAAATCAGACACAGTTGCCTGTGGGGGCACCTTACATCTGGGAGATATCCTGAACCATGCGGAATTTCAGCAGGCAGCCGGCCACTCCGGGCCACGGGGCCCTGGACACAAACGATGCCCTTTCCCCTGAGAAACAAAACTCACCAGGCCAGGTTCCTGATGTCAGTTTGCAGGAGGCACTTGGCACTGTCAAACCAGACACAGTTGCCTGTGGGGGCACCTTGCATCTGGGAGATATCCTGAAGCATGCGGAATTTCAGCAGGCAGCCGGCCACTCCGGGCCACCGGGCCCTGGACACGAACGATGCCCTTTCCCCTGAGAAACAAAACTCACCAGGCCAGGTTCCTGATGTCAGTTTGCAGGAGGCACTTGGCACTCTCAAACCAGACACAGTTGCCTGTGGGGGCACCTTGCATCTGGGAGATATCCTGAAGCATGCGGAATTTCAGCAGGCAGCCGGCCACTCTGGGCCACCGGGCCCTGGACACGAACGATGCCCTTTCCCCTGAGAAACAAAACTCACCAGGCCAGGTTCCTGATGTCAGTTTGCAGGAGGCACTTGGCACTGTCAAACCAGACACAGTTGCCTGTGTGGGCACCTTGCATCTGGGAGAAATCCTGAAGCATGCAGAAGTTCAGCAGGCAGCCGGCCACTCCGGGCCACTGGGCCCTGGACACGAACGATGCCCTTTCCCCTGAGAAACAAAACTCACCAGGCCAGGTTCCTGATGTCAGTTTGCAGGAGGCATTTGGCACTCTCAAACCAGACACAGTTGCCTGTGGGGGCACCTTGCATCTGGGAGATATCCTGAAGCATGCGGAATTTCAGCAGGCAGCCGGCCACTCCGGGCCACCGGGCCCTGGACACGAACGATGCCCTTTCCCCTGAGAAACAAAACTCACCAGGCCAGGTTCCTGACGTCAGTTTGCAGGAGGCACTTGGCACTGTCAAACCAGACACAGTTGCCTGTGGGGGCACCTTGCATCTGGGAGATATCCTGAAGCATGCGGAATTTCAGCAGGCAGCCGGCCACTCCGGGCCACCGGGCCCTGGACACGAACGATGGCCTTTGCCCTGAGAAACAAAACTCACCAGGCCAGGTTCCTGATGTCAGTTTGCAGGAGGCACTTGGCACTGTCAAACCAGACACAGTTGCCTGTGGGGGCACCTTGCATCTGGGAGATATCCTGAAGCATGCGGAATTTCAGCAGGCAGCCGGCCACTCTGGGCCACCGGGCCCTGGACACGAACCATGCCCTTTCCCCTGAGAAACAAAACTCACCAGGCCAGGTTCCTGATGTCAGTTTGCAGGAGGCACTTGGCACTCTCAAACCAGACACAGTTGCCTGTGGGTGCTCCTTGCATCTGGGAGATATCCTGAAGCATGCGGAATTTCAGCAGGCAGCCGGCCACTCCGGGCCACCGGGCCCTGGACACGAACGATGCCATTTCCCCTGAGAAACAAAACTCACCAGGCCAGGTTCCTGATGTCAGTTTGCAGGAGGCACTTGGCACTCTCAAACCAGACACAGTTGCCTGTGGGGGCACCTTGCATCTGGGAGATATCCTGAAGCATGCGGAATTTCAGCAGGCAGCCGGCCACTCCGGGCCACCGGGCCCTGGACACGAACGATGCCCTTTCCCCTGAGAAACAAAACTCACCAGGCCAGGTTCCTGATGTCAGTTTGCAGGAGGCACTTGGCACTGTCAAACCAGACACAGTTGCCTGTGGGGGCACCTTGCATCTGGGAGATATCCTGAAGCATGCGGAATTTCAGCAGGCGGCCGGCCACTCCGGGCCACCGGGCCCTGGACACGAACGATGCCCTTTCCCCTGAGAAACAAAACTCACCAGGCCAGGTTCCTGATGTCAGTTTGCAGGAGGCACTTGGCACTCTCAAACCAGACACAGTTGCCTGTGGGGGCACCTTGCATCTGGGAGATATCCTGAACCATGCGGAATTTCAGCAGGCAGCCGGCCGCTCCGGGCCACCGGGCGCTGGACACGAACGATGCCCTTTCCCCTGAGAAACAAAACTCACCAGGCCAGGTTCCTGATGTCAGTTTGCAGGAGGCACTTGGCACTGTCAAACCAGACACAGTTGCCTGTGGGGGCACCTTGCATCTGGGAGATATCCTTAAGCATGCGGAATTTCAGCAGGCAGCCGGCCACTCCGGGCCACCGGGCCCTGGACACGAACGATGCCCTTTCCCCTGAGAAACAAAACTCACCAGGCCAGGTTCCTGATGTCAGTTTGCAGGAGGCACTTGGCACTGTCAAACCAGACACAGTTGCCTGTGGGGGCACCTTGCATCTGGGAGATATCCTGAAGCATGCGGAATTTCAGCAGGCAGCCGGCCACTCCGGGCCACCGGGCCCTGGACACGAACGATGCCCTTTCCCCTGAGAAACAAAACTCACCAGGCCAGGTTCCTGATGTCAGTTTGCAGGAGGCACTTGGCACTGTCAAACCAGACACAGTTGCCTGTGTGGGCACCTTGCATCTGGGAGATATCCTGAAGCATGCAGAAGTTCAGCAGGCAGCCGGCCACTCCGGGCCACTGGGCCCTGGACACGAACGATGGCCTTTCCCCTGAGAAACAAAACTCACCAGGCCAGGTTCCTGATGTCAGTTTGCAGGAGGCATTTGGCACTGTCAAACCAGACACAGTTGCCTGTGGGGGCACCTTGCATCTGGGAGATATCCTGAAGCATGCGGAATTTCAGCAGGCAGCCGGCCACTCCGGGCCACCGGGCCCTGGACACGAACCATGCCCTTTCCCCTGACAAACAAAACTCACCAGGCCAGGTTCCTGATGTCAGTTTGCAGGAGGCACTTGGCACTGTCAAACCAGACACAGTTGCCTGTGGGGGCACCTTGCATCTGGGAGATATCCTGAAGCATGCGGAATTTCAGCAGGCAGCCGGCCACTCCGGGCCACCGGGCCCTGGACACGAACGATGCCCTTTCCCCTGAGAAACAAAACTCACCAGGCCAGGTTCCTGATGTCAGTTTGCAGGAGGCACTTGGCACTGTCAAACCAGACACAGTTGCCTGTGGGGGCACCTTGCATCTGGGAGATATCCTGAAGCATGCGGAATTTCAGCAGGCAGCCGGTCACTCCGGGCCACAGGGCGCTGGACACGAACGATGCCCTTTCCCCTGAGAAACAAAACTCACCAGGCCAGGTTCCTGATCTCAGTTTGCAGGAGGCACTTGGCACTGTCAAACCAGACACAGTTGCCTGTGGGGGCACCTTGCATCTGGGAGATATCCTGAAGCATGCGGAATTTCAGCAGGCAGCCGGCCACTCCGGGCCACCGGGCCCTGGACACGAACGATGCCCTTTCCCCTGAGAAACAAAACTCACCAGGCCAGGTTCCTGATGTCAGTTTGCAGGAGGCACTTGGCACTCTCAAACCAGACACAGTTGCCTGTGGGGGCACCTTGCATCTGGGAGATATCCTGAACCATGCGGAATTTCAGCAGGCAGCCGGCCACTCCGGGCCACCGGGCCCTGGACACGAACGATGCCCTTTCCCCTGAGAAACAAAACTCACCAGGCCAGGTTCCTGATGTCAGTTTGCAGGAGGCATTTGGCACTCTCAAACCAGACACAGTTGCCTGTGGGGGCACCTTGCATCTGGGAGATATCCTGAAGCATGCGGAATTTCAGCAGGCAGCCGGCCACTCCGGGCCACCGGGCCCTGGACACGAACGATGCCCTTTCCCCTGAGAAACAAAACTCACCAGGCCAGGTTCCTGATGTCAGTTTGCAGGAGGCACTTGGCACTGTCAAACCAGACACAGTTGCCTGTGGGGGCACCTTGCATCTGGGAGATATCCTGAAGCATGCGGAATTTCAGCAGGCAGCCGGCCACTCCGGGCCACCGGGCCCTGGACACGAACGATGCCCTTTCCCCTGAGAAACAAAACTCACCAGGCCAGGTTCCTGATGTCAGTTTGCAGGAGGCACTTGGCACTCTCAAACCAGACACAGTTGCCTGTGGGTGCTCCTTGCATCTGGGAGATATCCTGAAGCATGCGGAATTTCAGCAGGCAGCCGGCCACTCCGGGCCACCGGGCCCTGGACACGAACGATGCCATTTCCCCTGAGAAACAAAACTCACCAGGCCAGGTTCCTGATGTCAGTTTGCAGGAGGCACTTGGCACTCTCAAACCAGACACAGTTGCCTGTGGGGGCACCTTGCATCTGGGAGATATCCTGAAGCATGCGGAATTTCAGCAGGCAGCCGGCCACTCCGGGCCACCGGGCCCTGGACACGAACGATGCCCTTTCCCCTGAGAAACAAAACTCACCAGGCCAGGTTCCTGATGTCAGTTTGCAGGAGGCACTTGGCACTGTCAAACCAGACACAGTTGCCTGTGGGGGCACCTTGCATCTGGGAGATATCCTGAAGCATGCGGAATTTCAGCAGGCAGCCGGCCGCTCCGGGCCACCGGGCGCTGGACAGGAACGATGCCCTTTCCCCTGAGAAACAAAACTCACCAGGCCAGGTTCCTGATGTCAGTTTGCAGGAGGCACTTGGCACTGTCAAACCAGACACAGTTGCCTGTGGGGGCACCTTGCATCTGGGAGATATCCTTAAGCATGCGGAATTTCAGCAGGCAGCCGGCCACTCCGGGCCACCGGGCCCTGGACACGAACGATGCCCTTTCCCCTGAGAAACAAAACTCACCAGGCCAGGTTCCTGATGTCAGTTTGCAGGAGGCACTTGGCACTGTCAAACCAGACACAGTTGCCTGTGGGGGCACCTTGCATCTGGGAGATATCCTGAAGCATGCGGAATTTCAGCAGGCAGCCGGCCACTCCTGTCCACCGGGCCCTGGACACAAACGATGCCCTTTCCCCTGAGAAACAAAACTCACCAGGCCAGGTTCCTGATGTCAGTTTGCAGGAGGCATTTGGCACTGTCAAACCAGACACAGTTGCCTGTGGGGGCACCTTGCATCTGGGAGATATCCTGAAGCATGCGGAATTTCAGCAGGCAGCCGGCCACTCTGGGCCGCCGGGCCCTGGACACGAACGATGCCCTTTCCCCTGAGCAACAAAACTCACCAGGCCAGGTTCCTGATGTCAGTTTGCAGGAGGCACTTGGCACTCTCAAACCAGACACAGTTGCCTGTGGGGGCACCTTGCATCTGGGAGATATCCTGAACCATGCGGAATTTCAGCAGGCAGCCGGCCACCCCGGGCCACCGGGCCCTGGACACGAACCAAGGCCTTTCCCCTGAGAAACAAAACTCACCAGGCCAGGTTCCTGATGTCAGTTTGCAGGAGGCACTTGGCACTCTCAAACCAGACACAGTTGCCTGTGGGGGCACCTTGCATCTGGGAGATATCCTCAAGCATGCGGAATTTCAGCAGGCAGCCGGCCACTCCGGGCCACCGGGCCCTGGACACGAACGATGCCCTTTCCCCTGAGAAACAAAACTCACCAGGCCAGGTTCCTGATGTCAGTTTGCAGGAGGCACTTGGCACTCTCAAACCAGACACAGTTGCCTGTGGGGGCACCTTGCATCTGGGAGATATCCTGAACCATGCGGAATTTCAGCAGGCAGCCGGCCACTCTGGGCCACCGGGCCCTGGACACGAACGATGCCCTTTCCCCTGAGAAACAAAACTCACCAGGCCAGGTTCCTGATGTCAGTTTGCAGGAGGCACTTGGCACTGTCAAACCAGACACAGTTGCCTGTGTGGGCACCTTGCATCTGGGAGATATCCTGAAGCATGCAGAAGTTCAGCAGGCAGCCGGCCACTCCGGGCCACTGGGCCCTGGACACGAACGATGGCCTTTCCCCTGAGAAACAAAACTCACCAGGCCAGGTTCCTGATGTCAGTTTGCAGGAGGCACTTGGCACTGTCAAACCAGACACAGTTGCCTGTGGGGGCACCTTGCATCTGGGAGATATCCTGAAGCATGCGGAATTTCAGCAGGCAGCCGGCCACTCCGGGCCACCGGGCCCTGGACACGAACGATGCCCTTTCCCCTGAGAAACAAAACTCACCAGGCCAGGTTCCTGATGTCAGTTTGCAGGAGGCACTTGGCACTCTCAAACCAGACACAGTTGCCTGTGGGGGCACCTTGCATCTGGGAGATATCCTGAAGCATGCGGAATTTCAGCAGGCAGCCGGCCACTCCGGGCCACCGGGCCCTGGACACGAACGATGGCCTTTCCCCTGAGAAACAAAACTCACCAGGCCAGGTTCCTGATGTCAGTTTGCAGGAGGCACTTGGCACTGTCAAATCAGACACAGTTGCCTGTGGGGGCACCTTACATCTGGGAGATATCCTGAACCATGCGGAATTTCAGCAGGCAGCCGGCCACTCCGGGCCACGGGGCCCTGGACAAAAACGATGCCCTTTCCCCTGAGAAACAAAACTCACCAGGCCAGGTTCCTGATGTCAGTTTGCAGGAGGCACTTGGCACTGTCAAACCAGACACAGTTGCCTGTGGGGGCACCTTGCATCTGGGAGATATCCTGAAGCATGCGGAATTTCAGCAGGCAGCCGGCCACTCCGGGCCACCGGGCCCTGGACACGAACGATGCCCTTTCCCCTGAGAAACAAAACTCACCAGGCCAGGTTCCTGATGTCAGTTTGCAGGAGGCACTTGGCACTCTCAAACCAGACACAGTTGCCTGTGGGGGCACCTTGCATCTGGGAGATATCCTGAAGCATGCGGAATTTCAGCAGGCAGCCGGCCACTCTGGGCCACCGGGCCCTGGACACGAACGATGCCCTTTCCCCTGAGAAACAAAACTCACCAGGCCAGGTTCCTGATGTCAGTTTGCAGGAGGCACTTGGCACTGTCAAACCAGACACAGTTGCCTGTGTGGGCACCTTGCATCTGGGAGAAATCCTGAAGCATGCAGAAGTTCAGCAGGCAGCCGGCCACTCCGGGCCACTGGGCCCTGGACACGAACGATGCCCTTTCCCCTGAGAAACAAAACTCACCAGGCCAGGTTCCTGATGTCAGTTTGCAGGAGGCATTTGGCACTCTCAAACCAGACACAGTTGCCTGTGGGGGCACCTTGCATCTGGGAGATATCCTGAAGCATGCGGAATTTCAGCAGGCAGCCGGCCACTCCGGGCCACCGGGCCCTGGACACGAACGATGCCCTTTCCCCTGAGAAACAAAACTCACCAGGCCAGGTTCCTGACGTCAGTTTGCAGGAGGCACTTGGCACTGTCAAACCAGACACAGTTGCCTGTGGGGGCACCTTGCATCTGGGAGATATCCTGAAGCATGCGGAATTTCAGCAGGCAGCCGGCCACTCCGGGCCACCGGGCCCTGGACACGAACGATGGCCTTTGCCCTGAGAAACAAAACTCACCAGGCCAGGTTCCTGATGTCAGTTTGCAGGAGGCACTTGGCACTGTCAAACCAGACACAGTTGCCTGTGGGGGCACCTTGCATCTGGGAGATATCCTGAAGCATGCGGAATTTCAGCAGGCAGCCGGCCACTCTGGGCCACCGGGCCCTGGACACGAACCATGCCCTTTCCCCTGAGAAACAAAACTCACCAGGCCAGGTTCCTGATGTCAGTTTGCAGGAGGCACTTGGCACTGTCAAACCAGACACAGTTGCCTGTGGGGGCACCTTGCATCTGGGAGATATCCTGAAGCATGCGGAATTTCAGCAGGCAGCCGGCCACTCCGGGCCACCGGGCCCTGGACACGAACGATGCCCTTTCCCCTGAGAAACAAAACTCACCAGGCCAGGTTCCTGATGTCAGTTTGCAGGAGGCACTTGGCACTGTCAAACCAGACACAGTTGCCTGTGGGGGCACCTTGCATCTGGGAGATATCCTGAAGCATGCGGAATTTCAGCAGGCAGCCGGTCACTCCGGGCCACAGGGCGCTGGACACGAACGATGCCCTTTCCCCTGAGAAACAAAACTCACCAGGCCAGGTTCCTGATCTCAGTTTGCAGGAGGCACTTGGCACTGTCAAACCAGACACAGTTGCCTGTGGGGGCACCTTGCATCTGGGAGATATCCTGAAGCATGCGGAATTTCAGCAGGCAGCCGGCCACTCCGGGCCACCGGGCCCTGGACACGAACGATGCCCTTTCCCCTGAGAAACAAAACTCACCAGGCCAGGTTCCTGATGTCAGTTTGCAGGAGGCACTTGGCACTCTCAAACCAGACACAGTTGCCTGTGGGGGCACCTTGCATCTGGGAGATATCCTGAACCATGCGGAATTTCAGCAGGCAGCCGGCCACTCCGGGCCACCGGGCCCTGGACACGAACGATGCCCTTTCCCCTGAGAAACAAAACTCACCAGGCCAGGTTCCTGATGTCAGTTTGCAGGAGGCATTTGGCACTCTCAAACCAGACACAGTTGCCTGTGGGGGCACCTTGCATCTGGGAGATATCCTGAAGCATGCGGAATTTCAGCAGGCAGCCGGCCACTCCGGGCCACCGGGCCCTGGACACGAACGATGCCCTTTCCCCTGAGAAACAAAACTCACCAGGCCAGGTTCCTGATGTCAGTTTGCAGGAGGCACTTGGCACTGTCAAACCAGACACAGTTGCCTGTGGGGGCACCTTGCATCTGGGAGATATCCTGAAGCATGCGGAATTTCAGCAGGCAGCCGGCCACTCCGGGCCACCGGGCCCTGGACACGAACGATGCCCTTTCCCCTGAGAAACAAAACTCACCAGGCCAGGTTCCTGATGTCAGTTTGCAGGAGGCACTTGGCACTCTCAAACCAGACACAGTTGCCTGTGGGTGCTCCTTGCATCTGGGAGATATCCTGAAGCATGCGGAATTTCAGCAGGCAGCCGGCCACTCCGGGCCACCGGGCCCTGGACACGAACGATGCCATTTCCCCTGAGAAACAAAACTCACCAGGCCAGGTTCCTGATGTCAGTTTGCAGGAGGCACTTGGCACTCTCAAACCAGACACAGTTGCCTGTGGGGGCACCTTGCATCTGGGAGATATCCTGAAGCATGCGGAATTTCAGCAGGCAGCCGGCCACTCCGGGCCACCGGGCCCTGGACACGAACGATGCCCTTTCCCCTGAGAAACAAAACTCACCAGGCCAGGTTCCTGATGTCAGTTTGCAGGAGGCACTTGGCACTGTCAAACCAGACACAGTTGCCTGTGGGGGCACCTTGCATCTGGGAGATATCCTGAAGCATGCGGAATTTCAGCAGGCAGCCGGCCGCTCCGGGCCACCGGGCGCTGGACAGGAACGATGCCCTTTCCCCTGAGAAACAAAACTCACCAGGCCAGGTTCCTGATGTCAGTTTGCAGGAGGCACTTGGCACTGTCAAACCAGACACAGTTGCCTGTGGGGGCACCTTGCATCTGGGAGATATCCTTAAGCATGCGGAATTTCAGCAGGCAGCCGGCCACTCCGGGCCACCGGGCCCTGGACACGAACGATGCCCTTTCCCCTGAGAAACAAAACTCACCAGGCCAGGTTCCTGATGTCAGTTTGCAGGAGGCACTTGGCACTGTCAAACCAGACACAGTTGCCTGTGGGGGCACCTTGCATCTGGGAGATATCCTGAAGCATGCGGAATTTCAGCAGGCAGCCGGCCACTCCTGTCCACCGGGCCCTGGACACAAACGATGCCCTTTCCCCTGAGAAACAAAACTCACCAGGCCAGGTTCCTGATGTCAGTTTGCAGGAGGCATTTGGCACTGTCAAACCAGACACAGTTGCCTGTGGGGGCACCTTGCATCTGGGAGATATCCTGAAGCATGCGGAATTTCAGCAGGCAGCCGGCCACTCTGGGCCGCCGGGCCCTGGACACGAACGATGCCCTTTCCCCTGAGCAACAAAACTCACCAGGCCAGGTTCCTGATGTCAGTTTGCAGGAGGCACTTGGCACTCTCAAACCAGACACAGTTGCCTGTGGGGGCACCTTGCATCTGGGAGATATCCTGAACCATGCGGAATTTCAGCAGGCAGCCGGCCACCCCGGGCCACCGGGCCCTGGACACGAACCAAGGCCTTTCCCCTGAGAAACAAAACTCACCAGGCCAGGTTCCTGATGTCAGTTTGCAGGAGGCACTTGGCACTCTCAAACCAGACACAGTTGCCTGTGGGGGCACCTTGCATCTGGGAGATATCCTCAAGCATGCGGAATTTCAGCAGGCAGCCGGCCACTCCGGGCCACCGGGCCCTGGACACGAACGATGCCCTTTCCCCTGAGAAACAAAACTCACCAGGCCAGGTTCCTGATGTCAGTTTGCAGGAGGCACTTGGCACTCTCAAACCAGACACAGTTGCCTGTGGGGGCACCTTGCATCTGGGAGATATCCTGAACCATGCGGAATTTCAGCAGGCAGCCGGCCACTCTGGGCCACCGGGCCCTGGACACGAACGATGCCCTTTCCCCTGAGAAACAAAACTCACCAGGCCAGGTTCCTGATGTCAGTTTGCAGGAGGCACTTGGCACTGTCAAACCAGACACAGTTGCCTGTGTGGGCACCTTGCATCTGGGAGATATCCTGAAGCATGCAGAAGTTCAGCAGGCAGCCGGCCACTCCGGGCCACTGGGCCCTGGACACGAACGATGGCCTTTCCCCTGAGAAACAAAACTCACCAGGCCAGGTTCCTGATGTCAGTTTGCAGGAGGCATTTGGCACTGTCAAACCAGACACAGTTGCCTGTGGGGGCACCTTGCATCTGGGAGATATCCTGAAGCATGCGGAATTTCAGCAGGCAGCCGGCCACTCCGGGCCACCGGGCCCTGGACACGAACGATGCCCTTTCCCCTGAGAAACAAAACTCACCAGGCCAGGTTCCTGATGTCAGTTTGCAGGAGGCACTTGGCACTCTCAAACCAGACACAGTTGCCTGTGGGGGCACCTTGCATCTGGGAGATATCCTGAAGCATGCGGAATTTCAGCAGGCAGCCGGCCACTCCGGGCCACCGGGCCCTGGACACGAACGATGCCCTTTCCCCTGAGAAACAAAACTCACCAGGCCAGGTTCCTGATGTCAGTTTGCAGGAGGCACTTGGCACTGTCAAACCAGACACAGTTGCCTGTGGGGGCACCTTGCATCTGGGAGATATCCTGAAGCATGCGGAATTTCAGCAGGCAGCCGGTCACTCCGGGCCACAGGGCGCTGGACACGAACGATGCCCTTTCCCCTGAGAAACAAAACTCACCAGGCCAGGTTCCTGATCTCAGTTTGCAGGAGGCACTTGGCACTGTCAAACCAGACACAGTTGCCTGTGGGGGCACCTTGCATCTGGGAGATATCCTGAAGCATGCGGAATTTCAGCAGGCAGCCGGCCACTCCGGGCCACCGGGCCCTGGACACGAACGATGCCCTTTCCCCTGAGAAACAAAACTCACCAGGCCAGGTTCCTGATGTCAGTTTGCAGGAGGCACTTGGCACTGTCAAACCAGACACAGTTGCCTGTGTGGGCACCTTGCATCTGGGAGATATCCTGAACCATGCGGAATTTCAGCAGGCAGCCGGCCACTCCGGGCCACCGGGCCCTGGACACGAACGATGCCCTTTCCCCTGAGAAACAAAACTCACCAGGCCAGGTTCCTGATGTCAGTTTGCAGGAGGCATTTGGCACTCTCAAACCAGACACAGTTGCCTGTGGGGGCACCTTGCATCTGGGAGATATCCTGAAGCATGCGGAATTTCAGCAGGCAGCCGGCCACTCCGGGCCACCGGGCCCTGGACACGAACGATGGCCTTTGCCCTGAGAAACAAAACTCACCAGGCCAGGTTCCTGATGTCAGTTTGCAGGAGGCACTTGGCACTGTCAAACCAGACACAGTTGCCTGTGGGGGCACCTTGCATCTGGGAGATATCCTGAAGCATGCGGAATTTCAGCAGGCAGCCGGCCACTCCGGGCCACCGGGCCCTGGACACGAACGATGCCCTTTCCCCTGAGAAACAAAACTCACCAGGCCAGGTTCCTGATGTCAGTTTGCAGGAGGCACTTGGCACTCTCAAACCAGACACAGTTGCCTGTGGGTGCTCCTTGCATCTGGGAGATATCCTGAAGCATGCGGAATTTCAGCAGGCAGCCGGCCACTCCGGGCCACCGGGCCCTGGACACGAACGATGCCATTTCCCCTGAGAAACAAAACTCACCAGGCCAGGTTCCTGATGTCAGTTTGCAGGAGGCACTTGGCACTCTCAAACCAGACACAGTTGCCTGTGGGGGCACCTTGCATCTGGGAGATATCCTGAAGCATGCGGAATTTCAGCAGGCAGCCGGCCACTCCGGGCCACCGGGCCCTGGACACGAACGATGCCCTTTCCCCTGAGAAACAAAACTCACCAGGCCAGGTTCCTGATGTCAGTTTGCAGGAGGCACTTGGCACTGTCAAACCAGACACAGTTGCCTGTGGGGGCACCTTGCATCTGGGAGATATCCTGAAGCATGCGGAATTTCAGCAGGCAGCCGGCCGCTCCGGGCCACCGGGCGCTGGACAGGAACGATGCCCTTTCCCCTGAGAAACAAAACTCACCAGGCCAGGTTCCTGATGTCAGTTTGCAGGAGGCACTTGGCACTGTCAAACCAGACACAGTTGCCTGTGGGGGCACCTTGCATCTGGGAGATATCCTTAAGCATGCGGAATTTCAGCAGGCAGCCGGCCATTCCGGGCCACCGGGCCCTGGACACGAACGATGCCCTTTCCCCTGAGAAACAAAACTCACCAGGCCAGGTTCCTGATGTCAGTTTGCAGGAGGCACTTGGCACTGTCAAACCAGACACAGTTGCCTGTGGGGGCACCTTGCATCTGGGAGATATCCTGAAGCATGCGGAATTTCAGCAGGCAGCCGGCCACTCCTGTCCACCGGGCCCTGGACACAAACGATGCCCTTTCCCCTGAGAAACAAAACTCACCAGGCCAGGTTCCTGATGTCAGTTTGCAGGAGGCATTTGGCACTGTCAAACCAGACACAGTTGCCTGTGGGGGCACCTTGCATCTGGGAGATATCCTGAAGCATGCGGAATTTCAGCAGGCAGCCGGCCACTCTGGGCCGCCGGGCCCTGGACACGAACGATGCCCTTTCCCCTGAGCAACAAAACTCACCAGGCCAGGTTCCTGATGTCAGTTTGCAGGAGGCACTTGGCACTCTCAAACCAGACACAGTTGCCTGTGGGGGCACCTTGCATCTGGGAGATATCCTGAACCATGCGGAATTTCAGCAGGCAGCCGGCCACCCCGGGCCACCGGGCCCTGGACACGAACCAAGGCCTTTCCCCTGAGAAACAAAACTCACCAGGCCAGGTTCCTGATGTCAGTTTGCAGGAGGCACTTGGCACTCTCAAACCAGACACAGTTGCCTGTGGGGGCACCTTGCATCTGGGAGATATCCTCAAGCATGCGGAATTTCAGCAGGCAGCCGGCCACTCCGGGCCACCGGGCCCTGGACACGAACGATGCCCTTTCCCCTGAGAAACAAAACTCACCAGGCCAGGTTCCTGATGTCAGTTTGCAGGAGGCACTTGGCACTGTCAAACCAGACACAGTTGCCTGTGGGGGCACCTTGCATCTGGGAGATATCCTGAAGCATGCGGAATTTCAGCAGGCAGCCGGCCACTCCGGGCCACCGGGCCCTGGACACGAACGATGCCCTTTCCCCTGAGAAACAAAACTCACCAGGCCAGGTTCCTGATGTCAGTTTGCAGGAGGCACTTGGCACTCTCAAACCAGACACAGTTGCCTGTGGGGGCACATTGCATCTGGGAGATATCCTGAACCATGCGGAATTTCAGCAGGCAGCCGGCCGCTCCGGGCCACCGGGCCCTGGACACGAACGATGCCCTTTCCCCTGAGAAACAAAACTCACCAGGCCAGGTTCCTGATGTCAGTTTGCAGGAGGCACTTGGCACTCTCAAACCAGACACAGTTGCCTGTGGGGGCACCTTGCATCTGGGAGATATCCTGAACCATGCGGAATTTCAGCAGGCAGCCGGCCGCTCCGGGCCACCGGGCCCTGGACACGAACGATGCCCCTTCCCCTGAGAAACAAAACTCACCAGGCCAGGTTCCTGATGTCAGTTTGCAGGAGGCACTTGGCACTCTCAAACCAGACACAGTTGCCTGTGGGGGCACCTTGCATCTGGGAGATATCCTGAAGCATGCGGAATTTCAGCAGGCAGCCCGCCACTCCGGGCCACCGGGCCCTGGACACGAACGATGGCCTTTCCCCTGAGAAACAAAACTCACCAGGCCAGGTTCCTGATGTCAGTTTGCAGGAGGCACTTGGCACTGTCAAACCAGACACAGTTGCCTGTGGGGGCACCTTGCATCTGGGAGATATCCTGAAGCATGCGGAATTTCAGCAGGCAGCCGGCCACCCCGGGCCACCGGGCCCTGGACACGAACGATGCCCTTTCCCCTGAGAAACAAAACTCACCAGGCCAGGTTCCTGATGTCAGTTTGCAGGAGGCACTTGGCACTGTCAAACCAGACACAGTTGCCTGTGGGGGCACCTTGCATCTGGGAGATATCCTGAAGCATGCGGAATTTCAGCAGGCAGCCGGCCACCCCGGGCCACCGGGCCCTGGACACGAACGATGCCCTTTCCCCTGAGAAACAAAACTCACCAGGCCAGGTTCCTGATGTCAGTTTGCAGGAGGCACTTGGCACTGTCAAACCAGACACAGTTGCCTGTGGGGGCACCTTGCATCTGGGAGATATCCTGAAGCATGCGGAATTTCAGCAGGCAGCCGGCCACTCCGGGCCACCGGGCCCTGGACACGAACGATGTCCTTTCCCCTGAGAAACAAAACTCACCAGGCCAGGTTCCTGATGTCAGTTTGCAGGAGGCACTTGGCACTCTCAAACCAGACACAGTTGCCTGTGGGGGCACCTTGCATCTGGGAGATATCCTGAAGCATGCGGAATTTCAGCAGGCAGCCGGCCGCTCCGGGCCACCGGGCCCTGGACACGAACGATGCCCTTTGCCCTGAGAAACAAAACTCACCAGGCCAGGTTCCTGATGTCAGTTTGCAGGAGGCACTTGGCACTCTCAAACCAGACACAGTTGCCTGTGGGGGCACCTTGCATCTGGGAGATATCCTGAAGCATGCGGAATTTCAGCAGGCAGCCGGCCACTCTGGGCCGCCGGGCCCTGGACACGAACGATGCCCTTTCCCCTGAGAAACAAAACTCACCAGGCCAGGTTCCTGATGTCAGTTTGCAGGAGGCACTTGGCACTGTCAAACCAGACACAGTTGCCTGTGGGGGCACCTTGCATCTGGGAGATATCCTGAAGCATGCGGAATTTCAGCAGGCAGCCCGCCACCCCGGGCCACCGGGCCCTGGACACGAACGATGGCCTTTCCCCTGAGAAACAAAACTCACCAGGCCAGGTTCCTGATGTCAGTTTGCAGGAGGCACTTGGCACTGTCAAACCAGACACAGTTGCCTGTGGGGGCACCTTGCATCTGGGAGATATCCTGAACCATGCGGAATTTCAGCAGGCAGCCGGCCACCCCGGGCCACCGGGCCCTGGACACGAACGATGCCCTTTCCCCTGAGAAACAAAACTCACCAGGCCAGGTTCCTGATGTCAGTTTGCAGGAGGCACTTGGCACTCTCAAACCAGACACAGTTGCCTGTGGGGGCACCTTGCATCTGGGAGATATCCTGAAGCATGCGGAATTTCAGCAGGCAGCCGGCCGCTCCGGGCCACCGGGCCCTGGACACGAACGATGCCCTTTCCCCTGAGAAACAAAACTCACCAGGCCAGGTTCCTGATGTCAGTTTGCAGGAGGCACTTGGCACTCTCAAACCAGACACAGTTGCCTGTGGGGGCACCTTGCATCTGGGAGATATCCTGAACCATGCGGAATTTCAGCAGGCAGCCGGCCACTCCGGGCCACCGGGCCCTGGACACGAACGATGCCCTTTCCCCTGAGAAACAAACTCACCAGGCCAGGTTCCTGATGTCAGTTTGCAGGAGGCACTTGGCACTGTCAAACCAGACACAGTTGCCTGTGGGGGCACCTTGCATCTGGGAGATATCCTGAACCATGCGGAATTTCAGCAGGCAGCCGGCCACTCCGGGCCACCGGGCCCTGGACACGAACGATGCCCTTTCCCCTCAGAAACAAAACTCACCAGGCCAGGTTCCTGATGTCAGTTTGCAGGAGGCACTTGGCACTGTCAAACCAGACACAGTTGCCTGTGGGGGCACCTTGCATCTGGGAGATATCCTGAACCATGCGGAATTTCAGCAGGCAGCCCGCCACTCCGGGCCACCGGGCCCTGGACACGAACGATGGCCTTTCCCCTGAGAAACAAAACTCACCAGGCCAGGTTCCTGATGTCAGTTTGCAGGAGGCACTTGGCACTCTCAAACCAGACACAGTTGCCTGTGGGGGCACCTTGCATCTGGGAGATATCCTGAAGCATGCGGAATTTCAGCAGGCAGCCGGCCGCTCCGGGCCACCGGGCCCTGGACACGAACGATGCCCTTTGCCCTGAGAAACAAAACTCACCAGGCCAGGTTCCTGATGTCAGTTTGCAGGAGGCACTTGGCACTCTCAAACCAGACACAGTTGCCTGTGGGGGCACCTTGCATCTGGGAGATATCCTGAAGCATGCGGAATTTCAGCAGGCAGCCGGCCACTCTGGGCCGCCGGGCCCTGGACACGAACGATGCCCTTTCCCCTGAGAAACAAAACTCACCAGGCCAGGTTCCTGATGTCAGTTTGCAGGAGGCACTTGGCACTGTCAAACCAGACACAGTTGCCTGTGGGGGCACCTTGCATCTGGGAGATATCCTGAAGCATGTGGAATTTCAGCAGGCAGCCGGCCACCCCGGGCCACCGGGCCCTGGACACGAACGATGCCCTTTCCCCTGAGAAACAAAACTCACCAGGCCAGGTTCCTGATGTCAGTTTGCAGGAGGCACTTGGCACTGTCAAACCAGACACAGTTGCCTGTGGGGGCACCTTGCATCTGGGAGATATCCTGAAGCATGCGGAATTTCAGCAGGCAGCCCGCCACTCCGGGCCACCGGGCCCTGGACACGAACGATGGCCTTTCCCCTGAGAAACAAAACTCACCAGGCCAGGTTCCTGATGTCAGTTTGCAGGAGGCACTTGGCACTCTCAAACCAGACACAGTTGCCTGTGGGGGCACCTTGCATCTGGGAGATATCCTGAAGCATGCGGAATTTCAGCAGGCAGCCGGCCGCTCCGGGCCACCGGGCCCTGGACACGAACGATGCCCTTTCCCCTGAGAAACAAAACTCACCAGGCCAGGTTCCTGATGTCAGTTTGCAGGAGGCACTTGGCACTCTCAAACCAGACACAGTTGCCTGTGGGGGCACCTTGCATCTGGGAGATATCCTGAACCATGCGGAATTTCAGCAGGCAGCCGGCCACTCCGGGCCACCGGGCCCTGGACACGAACGATGCCCTTTCCCCTGAGAAACAAACTCACCAGGCCAGGTTCCTGATGTCAGTTTGCAGGAGGCACTTGGCACTGTCAAACCAGACACAGTTGCCTGTGGGGGCACCTTGCATCTGGGAGATATCCTGAACCATGCGGAATTTCAGCAGGCAGCCGGCCACTCCGGGCCACCGGGCCCTGGACACGAACGATGCCCTTTCCCCTCAGAAACAAAACTCACCAGGCCAGGTTCCTGATGTCAGTTTGCAGGAGGCACTTGGCACTGTCAAACCAGACACAGTTGCCTGTGGGGGCACCTTGCATCTGGGAGATATCCTGAACCATGCGGAATTTCAGCAGGCAGCCCGCCACTCCGGGCCACCGGGCCCTGGACACGAACGATGGCCTTTCCCCTGAGAAACAAAACTCACCAGGCCAGGTTCCTGATGTCAGTTTGCAGGAGGCACTTGGCACTCTCAAACCAGACACAGTTGCCTGTGGGGGCACCTTGCATCTGGGAGATATCCTGAAGCATGCGGAATTTCAGCAGGCAGCCGGCCGCTCCGGGCCACCGGGCCCTGGACACGAACGATGCCCTTTGCCCTGAGAAACAAAACTCACCAGGCCAGGTTCCTGATGTCAGTTTGCAGGAGGCACTTGGCACTCTCAAACCAGACACAGTTGCCTGTGGGGGCACCTTGCATCTGGGAGATATCCTGAAGCATGCGGAATTTCAGCAGGCAGCCGGCCACTCTGGGCCGCCGGGCCCTGGACACGAACGATGCCCTTTCCCCTGAGAAACAAAACTCACCAGGCCAGGTTCCTGATGTCAGTTTGCAGGAGGCACTTGGCACTGTCAAACCAGACACAGTTGCCTGTGGGGGCACCTTGCATCTGGGAGATATCCTGAAGCATGTGGAATTTCAGCAGGCAGCCGGCCACCCCGGGCCACCGGGCCCTGGACACGAACGATGCCCTTTCCCCTGAGAAACAAAACTCACCAGGCCAGGTTCCTGATGTCAGTTTGCAGGAGGCACTTGGCACTGTCAAACCAGACACAGTTGCCTGTGGGGGCACCTTGCATCTGGGAGATATCCTGAAGCATGCGGAATTTCAGCAGGCAGCCCGCCACTCCGGGCCACCGGGCCCTGGACACGAACGATGGCCTTTCCCCTGAGAAACAAAACTCACCAGGCCAGGTTCCTGATGTCAGTTTGCAGGAGGCACTTGGCACTCTCAAACCAGACACAGTTGCCTGTGGGGGCACCTTGCATCTGGGAGATATCCTGAAGCATGCGGAATTTCAGCAGGCAGCCGGCCACTCCGGGCCACCGGGCCCTGGACACGAACGATGGCCTTTCCCCTGAGAAACAAAACTCACCAGGCCAGGTTCCTGATGTCAGTTTGCAGGAGGCATTTGGCACTGTCAAACCAGACACAGTTGCCTGTGGGGGCACCTTGCATCTGGGAGATATCCTGAAGCATGCGGAATTTCAGCAGGCAGCCGGTCACTCCGGGCCACAGGGCGCTGGACACGAACGATGCCCTTTCCCCTGAGAAACAAAACTCACCAGGCCAGGTTCCTGATCTCAGTTTGCAGGAGGCACTTGGCACTGTCAAACCAGACACAGTTGCCTGTGGGGGCACCTTGCATCTGGGAGATATCCTGAAGCATGCGGAATTTCAGCAGGCAGCCGGCCACTCCGGGCCACCGGGCCCTGGACACGAACGATGCCCTTTCCCCTGAGAAACAAAACTCACCAGGCCAGGTTCCTGATGTCAGTTTGCAGGAGGCACTTGGCACTGTCAAACCAGACACAGTTGCCTGTGGGGGCACCTTGCATCTGGGAGATATCCTGAACCATGCGGAATTTCAGCAGGCAGCCGGCCACTCCGGGCCACCGGGCCCTGGACACGAACGATGCCCTTTCCCCTGAGAAACAAAACTCACCAGGCCAGGTTCCTGATGTCAGTTTGCAGGAGGCATTTGGCACTCTCAAACCAGACACAGTTGCCTGTGGGGGCACCTTGCATCTGGGAGATATCCTGAAGCATGCGGAATTTCAGCAGGCAGCCGGCCACTCCGGGCCACCGGGCCCTGGACACGAACGATGCCCTTTCCCCTGAGAAACAAAACTCACCAGGCCAGGTTCCTGATGTCAGTTTGCAGGAGGCACTTGGCACTCTCAAACCAGACACAGTTGCCTGTGGGGGCACCTTGCATCTGGGAGATATCCTGAAGCATGCGGAATTTCAGCAGGCAGCCGGCCACTCCGGGCCACCGGGCCCTGGACACGAACGATGCCCTTTCCCCTGAGAAACAAAACTCACCAGGCCAGGTTCCTGATGTCAGTTTGCAGGAGGCACTTGGCACTGTCAAACCAGACACAGTTGCCTGTGGGGGCACCTTGCATCTGGGAGATATCCTGAAGCATGCGGAATTTCAGCAGGCAGCCGGCCACTCTGGGCCACCGGGCCCTGGACAGGAACGATGCCCTTTCCCCTGAGAAACAAAACTCACCAGGCCAGGTTCCTGATGTCAGTTTGCAGGAGGCACTTGGCACTGTCAAACCAGACACAGTTGCCTGTGGGGGCACCTTGCATCTGGGAGATATCCTGAACCATGCGGAATTTCAGCAGGCAGCCGGCCACTCCGGGCCACCGGGCCCTGGACACAAACGATGCCCTTTCCCCTGAGAAACAAAACTCACCAGGCCAGGTTCCTGATGTCAGTTTGCAGGAGGCACTTGGCACTGTCAAACCAGACACAGTTGCCTGTGGGGGCACCTTGCATCTGGGAGATATCCTGAACCATGCGGAATTTCAGCAGGCAGCCGGCCACTCCGGGCCACCGGGCCCTGGACACAAACGATGCCCTTTCCCCTGAGAAACAAAACTCACCAGGCCAGGTTCCTGATGTCAGTTTGCAGGAGGCACTTGGCACTGTCAAACCAGACACAGTTGCCTGTGGGGGCACCTTGCATCTGGGAGATATCCTGAAGCATGCGGAATTTCAGCAGGCAGCCGGCCACTCCGGGCCACCGGGCCCTGGACACGAACGATGCCCTTTCCCCTCAGAAACAAAACTCACCAGGCCAGGTTCCTGATGTCAGTTTGCAGGAGGCACTTGGCACTGTCAAACCAGACACAGTTGCCTGTGGGGGCACCTTGCATCTGGGAGATATCCTGAACCATGCGGAATTTCAGCAGGCAGCCCGCCACTCCGGGCCACCGGGCCCTGGACACGAACGATGCCCTTTCCCCTGAGAAACAAAACTCACCAGGCCAGGTTCCTGATGTCAGTTTGCAGGAGGCACTTGGCACTGTCAAACCAGACACAGTTGCCTGTGGGGGCACCTTGCATCTGGGAGATATCCTGAAGCATGCGGAATTTCAGCAGGCAGCCGGCCACCCCGGGCCACCGGGCCCTGGACACGAACGATGCCCTTTCCCCTGAGAAACAAAACTCACCAGGCCAGGTTCCTGATGTCAGTTTGCAGGAGGCACTTGGCACTGTCAAACCAGACACAGTTGCCTGTGGGGGCACCTTGCATCTGGGAGATATCCTGAAGCATGCGGAATTTCAGCAGGCAGCCGGCCACCCCGGGCCACCGGGCCCTGGACACGAACGATGCCCTTTCCCCTGAGAAACAAAACTCACCAGGCCAGGTTCCTGATGTCAGTTTGCAGGAGGCACTTGGCACTCTCAAACCAGACACAGTTGCCTGTGGGGGCACCTTGCATCTGGGAGATATCCTGAAGCATGCGGAATTTCAGCAGGCAGCCGGCCGCTCCGGGCCACCGGGCCCTGGACACGAACGATGCCCTTTCCCCTGAGAAACAAAACTCACCAGGCCAGGTTCCTGATGTCAGTTTGCAGGAGGCACTTGGCACTCTCAAACCAGACACAGTTGCCTGTGGGGGCACCTTGCATCTGGGAGATATCCTGAACCATGCGGAATTTCAGCAGGCAGCCGGCCACTCCGGGCCACCGGGCCCTGGACACGAACGATGGCCTTTCCCCTGAGAAACAAACTCACCAGGCCAGGTTCCTGATGTCAGTTTGCAGGAGGCACTTGGCACTGTCAAACCAGACACAGTTGCCTGTGGGGGCACCTTGCATCTGGGAGATATCCTGAAGCATGCGGAATTTCAGCAGGCAGCCGGCCACTCCGGGCCACCGGGCCCTGGACACGAACGATGCCCTTTCCCCTCAGAAACAAAACTCACCAGGCCAGGTTCCTGATGTCAGTTTGCAGGAGGCACTTGGCACTGTCAAACCAGACACAGTTGCCTGTGGGGGCACCTTGCATCTGGGAGATATCCTGAACCATGCGGAATTTCAGCAGGCAGCCCGCCACTCCGGGCCACCGGGCCCTGGACACGAACGATGGCCTTTCCCCTGAGAAACAAAACTCACCAGGCCAGGTTCCTGATGTCAGTTTGCAGGAGGCACTTGGCACTGTCAAACCAGACACAGTTGCCTGTGGGGGCACCTTGCATCTGGGAGATATCCTGAAGCATGCGGAATTTCAGCAGGCAGCCGGCCACCCCGGGCCACCGGGCCCTGGACACGAACGATGCCCTTTCCCCTGAGAAACAAAACTCACCAGGCCAGGTTCCTGATGTCAGTTTGCAGGAGGCACTTGGCACTGTCAAACCAGACACAGTTGCCTGTGGGGGCACCTTGCATCTGGGAGATATCCTGAAGCATGCGGAATTTCAGCAGGCAGCCGGCCACCCCGGGCCACCGGGCCCTGGACACGAACGATGCCCTTTCCCCTGAGAAACAAAACTCACCAGGCCAGGTTCCTGATGTCAGTTTGCAGGAGGCACTTGGCACTCTCAAACCAGACACAGTTGCCTGTGGGGGCACCTTGCATCTGGGAGATATCCTGAAGCATGCGGAATTTCAGCAGGCAGCCGGCCGCTCCGGGCCACCGGGCCCTGGACACGAACGATGCCCTTTCCCCTGAGAAACAAAACTCACCAGGCCAGGTTCCTGATGTCAGTTTGCAGGAGGCACTTGGCACTCTCAAACCAGACACAGTTGCCTGTGGGGGCACCTTGCATCTGGGAGATATCCTGAAGCATGCGGAATTTCAGCAGGCAGCCGGCCACTCCGGGCCACCGGGCCCTGGACACGAACGATGTCCTTTCCCCTGAGAAACAAAACTCACCAGGCCAGGTTCCTGATGTCAGTTTGCAGGAGGCACTTGGCACTCTCAAACCAGACACAGTTGCCTGTGGGGGCACCTTGCATCTGGGAGATATCCTGAAGCATGCGGAATTTCAGCAGGCAGCCGGCCGCTCCGGGCCACCGGGCCCTGGACACGAACGATGGCCTTTGCCCTGAGAAACAAAACTCACCAGGCCAGGTTCCTGATGTCAGTTTGCAGGAGGCACTTGGCACTCTCAAACCAGACACAGTTGCCTGTGGGGGCACCTTGCATCTGGGAGATATCCTGAAGCATGCGGAATTTCAGCAGGCAGCCGGCCACTCTGGGCCGCCGGGCCCTGGACACGAACGATGCCCTTTCCCCTGAGAAACAAAACTCACCAGGCCAGGTTCCTGATGTCAGTTTGCAGGAGGCACTTGGCACTGTCAAACCAGACACAGTTGCCTGTGGGGGCACCTTGCATCTGGGAGATATCCTGAAGCATGTGGAATTTCAGCAGGCAGCCGGCCACCCCGGGCCACCGGGCCCTGGACACGAACGATGCCCTTTCCCCTGAGAAACAAAACTCACCAGGCCAGGTTCCTGATGTCAGTTTGCAGGAGGCACTTGGCACTGTCAAACCAGACACAGTTGCCTGTGGGGGCACCTTGCATCTGGGAGATATCCTGAAGCATGCGGAATTTCAGCAGGCAGCCCGCCACTCCGGGCCACCGGGCCCTGGACACGAACGATGGCCTTTCCCCTGAGAAACAAAACTCACCAGGCCAGGTTCCTGATGTCAGTTTGCAGGAGGCACTTGGCACTCTCAAACCAGACACAGTTGCCTGTGGGGGCACCTTGCATCTGGGAGATATCCTGAAGCATGCGGAATTTCAGCAGGCAGCCGGCCACTCCGGGCCACCGGGCCCTGGACACGAACGATGGCCTTTCCCCTGAGAAACAAAACTCACCAGGCCAGGTTCCTGATGTCAGTTTGCAGGAGGCATTTGGCACTGTCAAACCAGACACAGTTGCCTGTGGGGGCACCTTGCATCTGGGAGATATCCTGAAGCATGCGGAATTTCAGCAGGCAGCCGGCCACTCCGGGCCACCGGGCCCTGGACACGAACGATGCCCTTTCCCCTGAGAAACAAAACTCACCAGGCCAGGTTCCTGATGTCAGTTTGCAGGAGGCACTTGGCACTGTCAAACCAGACACAGTTGCCTGTGGGGGCACCTTGCATCTGGGAGATATCCTGAAGCATGCGGAATTTCAGCAGGCAGCCGGCCACTCCGGGCCACCGGGCCCTGGACACGAACGATGCCCTTTCCCCTCAGAAACAAAACTCACCAGGCCAGGTTCCTGATGTCAGTTTGCAGGAGGCACTTGGCACTGTCAAACCAGACACAGTTGCCTGTGGTGGCACCTTGCATCTGGGAGATATCCTGAACCATGCGGAATTTCAGCAGGCAGCCCGCCACTCCGGGCCACCGGGCCCTGGACACGAACGATGGCCTTTCCCCTGAGAAACAAAACTCACCAGGCCAGGTTCCTGATGTCAGTTTGCAGGAGGCACTTGGCACTGTCAAACCAGACACAGTTGCCTGTGGGGGCACCTTGCATCTGGGAGATATCCTGAAGCATGCGGAATTTCAGCAGGCAGCCGGCCACCCCGGGCCACCGGGCCCTGGACACGAACGATGCCCTTTCCCCTGAGAAACAAAACTCACCAGGCCAGGTTCCTGATGTCAGTTTGCAGGAGGCACTTGGCACTGTCAAACCAGACACAGTTGCCTGTGGGGGCACCTTGCATCTGGGAGATATCCTGAAGCATGCGGAATTTCAGCAGGCAGCCGGCCACCCCGGGCCACCGGGCCCTGGACACGAACGATGCCCTTTCCCCTGAGAAACAAAACTCACCAGGCCAGGTTCCTGATGTCAGTTTGCAGGAGGCACTTGGCACTCTCAAACCAGACACAGTTGCCTGTGGGGGCACCTTGCATCTGGGAGATATCCTGAAGCATGCGGAATTTCAGCAGGCAGCCGGCCGCTCCGGGCCACCGGGCCCTGGACACGAACGATGCCCTTTCCCCTGAGAAACAAAACTCACCAGGCCAGGTTCCTGATGTCAGTTTGCAGGAGGCACTTGGCACTCTCAAACCAGACACAGTTGCCTGTGGGGGCACCTTGCATCTGGGAGATATCCTGAAGCATGCGGAATTTCAGCAGGCAGCCGGCCACTCCGGGCCACCGGGCCCTGGACACGAACGATGTCCTTTCCCCTGAGAAACAAAACTCACCAGGCCAGGTTCCTGATGTCAGTTTGCAGGAGGCACTTGGCACTCTCAAACCAGACACAGTTGCCTGTGGGGGCACCTTGCATCTGGGAGATATCCTGAAGCATGCGGAATTTCAGCAGGCAGCCGGCCGCTCCGGGCCACCGGGCCCTGGACACGAACGATGGCCTTTGCCCTGAGAAACAAAACTCACCAGGCCAGGTTCCTGATGTCAGTTTGCAGGAGGCACTTGGCACTCTCAAACCAGACACAGTTGCCTGTGGGGGCACCTTGCATCTGGGAGATATCCTGAAGCATGCGGAATTTCAGCAGGCAGCCGGCCACTCTGGGCCGCCGGGCCCTGGACACGAACGATGCCCTTTCCCCTGAGAAACAAAACTCACCAGGCCAGGTTCCTGATGTCAGTTTGCAGGAGGCACTTGGCACTGTCAAACCAGACACAGTTGCCTGTGGGGGCACCTTGCATCTGGGAGATATCCTGAAGCATGTGGAATTTCAGCAGGCAGCCGGCCACCCCGGGCCACCGGGCCCTGGACACGAACGATGCCCTTTCCCCTGAGAAACAAAACTCACCAGGCCAGGTTCCTGATGTCAGTTTGCAGGAGGCACTTGGCACTGTCAAACCAGACACAGTTGCCTGTGGGGGCACCTTGCATCTGGGAGATATCCTGAAGCATGCGGAATTTCAGCAGGCAGCCCGCCACTCCGGGCCACCGGGCCCTGGACACGAACGATGGCCTTTCCCCTGAGAAACAAAACTCACCAGGCCAGGTTCCTGATGTCAGTTTGCAGGAGGCACTTGGCACTCTCAAACCAGACACAGTTGCCTGTGGGGGCACCTTGCATCTGGGAGATATCCTGAAGCATGCGGAATTTCAGCAGGCAGCCGGCCACTCCGGGCCACCGGGCCCTGGACACGAACGATGGCCTTTCCCCTGAGAAACAAAACTCACCAGGCCAGGTTCCTGATGTCAGTTTGCAGGAGGCATTTGGCACTGTCAAACCAGACACAGTTGCCTGTGGGGGCACCTTGCATCTGGGAGATATCCTGAAGCATGCGGAATTTCAGCAGGCAGCCGGTCACTCCGGGCCACAGGGCGCTGGACACGAACGATGCCCTTTCCCCTGAGAAACAAAACTCACCAGGCCAGGTTCCTGATCTCAGTTTGCAGGAGGCACTTGGCACTGTCAAACCAGACACAGTTGCCTGTGGGGGCACCTTGCATCTGGGAGATATCCTGAAGCATGCGGAATTTCAGCAGGCAGCCGGCCACTCCGGGCCACCGGGCCCTGGACACGAACGATGCCCTTTCCCCTGAGAAACAAAACTCACCAGGCCAGGTTCCTGATGTCAGTTTGCAGGAGGCACTTGGCACTGTCAAACCAGACACAGTTGCCTGTGGGGGCACCTTGCATCTGGGAGATATCCTGAACCATGCGGAATTTCAGCAGGCAGCCGGCCACTCCGGGCCACCGGGCCCTGGACACGAACGATGCCCTTTCCCCTGAGAAACAAAACTCACCAGGCCAGGTTCCTGATGTCAGTTTGCAGGAGGCATTTGGCACTCTCAAACCAGACACAGTTGCCTGTGGGGGCACCTTGCATCTGGGAGATATCCTGAAGCATGCGGAATTTCAGCAGGCAGCCGGCCACTCCGGGCCACCGGGCCCTGGACACGAACGATGGCCTTTGCCCTGAGAAACAAAACTCACCAGGCCAGGTTCCTGATGTCAGTTTGCAGGAGGCACTTGGCACTGTCAAACCAGACACAGTTGCCTGTGGGGGCACCTTGCATCTGGGAGATATCCTGAAGCATGCGGAATTTCAGCAGGCAGCCGGCCACTCCGGGCCACCGGGCCCTGGACACGAACGATGCCCTTTCCCCTGAGAAACAAAACTCACCAGGCCAGGTTCCTGATGTCAGTTTGCAGGAGGCACTTGGCACTCTCAAACCAGACACAGTTGCCTGTGGGTGCTCCTTGCATCTGGGAGATATCCTGAAGCATGCGGAATTTCAGCAGGCAGCCGGCCACTCCGGGCCACCGGGCCCTGGACACGAACGATGCCATTTCCCCTGAGAAACAAAACTCACCAGGCCAGGTTCCTGATATCAGTTTGCAGGAGGCACTTGGCACTCTCAAACCAGACACAGTTGCCTGTGGGGGCACCTTGCATCTGGGAGATATCCTGAAGCATGCGGAATTTCAGCAGGCAGCCGGCCACTCCGGGCCACCGGGCCCTGGACACGAACGATGCCCTTTCCCCTGAGAAACAAAACTCACCAGGCCAGGTTCCTGATGTCAGTTTGCAGGAGGCACTTGGCACTGTCAAACCAGACACAGTTGCCTGTGGGGGCACCTTGCATCTGGGAGATATCCTGAAGCATGCGGAATTTCAGCAGGCAGCCGGCCACTCCGGGCCACCGGGCCCTGGACACGAACGATGCCCTTTCCCCTGAGAAACAAAACTCACCAGGCCAGGTTCCTGATGTCAGTTTGCAGGAGGCACTTGGCACTGTCAAACCAGACACAGTTGCCTGTGGGGGCACCTTGCATCTGGGAGATATCCTGAAGCATGCGGAATTTCAGCAGGCAGCCGGCCGCTCCGGGCCACCGGGCGCTGGACACGAACGATGCCCTTTCCCCTGAGAAACAAAACTCACCAGGCCAGGTTCCTGATGTCAGTTTGCAGGAGGCACTTGGCACTGTCAAACCAGACACAGTTGCCTGTGGGGGCACCTTGCATCTGGGAGATATCCTTAAGCATGCGGAATTTCAGCAGGCAGCCGGCTACTCCGGGCCACCGGGCCCTGGACACGAACGATGCCCTTTCCCCTGAGAAACAAAACTCACCAGGCCAGGTTCCTGATGTCAGTTTGCAGGAGGCACTTGGCACTGTCAAACCAGACACAGTTGCCTGTGGGGGCACCTTGCATCTGGGAGATATCCTGAAGCATGCGGAATTTCAGCAGGCAGCCGGCCACTCCTGTCCACCGGGCCCTGGACACAAACGATGCCCTTTCCCCTGAGAAACAAAACTCACCAGGCCAGGTTCCTGATGTCAGTTTGCAGGAGGCATTTGGCACTGTCAAACCAGACACAGTTGCCTGTGGGGGCACCTTGCATCTGGGAGATATCCTGAAGCATGCGGAATTTCAGCAGGCAGCCGGCCACTCTGGGCCGCCGGGCCCTGGACACGAACGATGCCCTTTCCCCTGAGCAACAAAACTCACCAGGCCAGGTTCCTGATGTCAGTTTGCAGGAGGCACTTGGCACTGTCAAACCAGACACAGTTGCCTGTGGGGGCACCTTGCATCTGGGAGATATCCTGAACCATGCGGAATTTCAGCAGGCAGCCGGCCACCCCGGGCCACCGGGCCCTGGACACGAACGATGGCCTTTCCCCTGAGAAACAAAACTCACCAGGCCAGGTTCCTGATGTCAGTTTGCAGGAGGCACTTGGCACTCTCAAACCAGACACAGTTGCCTGTGGGGGCACCTTGCATCTGGGAGATATCCTCAAGCATGCGGAATTTCAGCAGGCAGCCGGCCACTCCGGGCCACCGGGCCCTGGACACGAACGATGCCCTTTCCCCTGAGAAACAAAACTCACCAGGCCAGGTTCCTGATGTCAGTTTGCAGGAGGCACTTGGCACTGTCAAACCAGACACAGTTGCCTGTGGGGGCACCTTGCATCTGGGAGATATCCTGAAGCATGCGGAATTTCAGCAGGCAGCCGGCCACTCCGGGCCACCGGGCCCTGGACACGAACGATGCCCTTTCCCCTGAGAAACAAAACTCACCAGGCCAGGTTCCTGATGTCAGTTTGCAGGAGGCACTTGGCACTCTCAAACCAGACACAGTTGCCTGTGGGGGCACATTGCATCTGGGAGATATCCTGAACCATGCGGAATTTCAGCAGGCAGCCGGCCGCTCCTGGCCACCGGGCCCTGGACACGAACGATGCCCTTTCCCCTGAGAAACAAAACTCACCAGGCCAGGTTCCTGATGTCAGTTTGCAGGAGGCACTTGGCACTCTCAAACCAGACACAGTTGCCTGTGGGGGCACCTTGCATCTGGGAGATATCCTGAAGCATGCGGAATTTCAGCAGGCAGCCGGCCGCTCCGGGCCACCGGGCCCTGGACACGAACGATGCCCCTTCCCCTGAGAAACAAAACTCACCAGGCCAGGTTCCTGATGTCAGTTTGCAGGAGGCACTTGGCACTCTCAAACCAGACACAGTTGCCTGTGGGGGCACCTTGCATCTGGGAGATATCCTGAAGCATGCGGAATTTCAGCAGGCAGCCGGCCACTCCGGGACACCGGGCCCTGGACACGAACGATGCCCTTTCCCCTGAGAAACAAAACTCACCAGGCCAGGTTCCTGATGTCAGTTTGCAGGAGGCACTTGGCACTGTCAAACCAGACACAGTTGCCTGTGGGGGCACCTTGCATCTGGGAGATATCCTGAAGCATGCGGAATTTCAGCAGGCAGCCGGCCACTCCGGGCCACCGGGCCCTGGACACGAACGATGCCCTTTCCCCTGAGAAACAAAACTCACCAGGCCAGGTTCCTGATGTCAGTTTGCAGGAGGCACTTGGCACTCTCAAACCAGACACAGTTGCCTGTGGGGGCACCTTGCATCTGGGAGATATCCTGAAGCATGCGGAATTTCAGCAGGCAGCCGGCCACTCCGGGCCACCGGGCCCTGGACACGAACGATGCCCTTTCCCCTGAGAAACAAAACTCACCAGGCCAGGTTCCTGATGTCAGTTTGCAGGAGGCACTTGGCACTGTCAAACCAGACACAGTTGCCTGTGGGGGCACCTTGCATCTGGGAGATATCCTGAAGCATGCGGAATTTCAGCAGGCAGCCGGCCACTCTGGGCCACCGGGCCCTGGACAGGAACGATGCCCTTTCCCCTGAGAAACAAAACTCACCAGGCCAGGTTCCTGATGTCAGTTTGCAGGAGGCACTTGGCACTGTCAAACCAGACACAGTTGCCTGTGGGGGCACCTTGCATCTGGGAGATATCCTGAACCATGCGGAATTTCAGCAGGCAGCCGGCCACTCCGGGCCACCGGGCCCTGGACACAAACGATGCCCTTTCCCCTGAGAAACAAAACTCACCAGGCCAGGTTCCTGATGTCAGTTTGCAGGAGGCACTTGGCACTGTCAAACCAGACACAGTTGCCTGTGGGGGCACCTTGCATCTGGGAGATATCCTGAACCATGCGGAATTTCAGCAGGCAGCCGGCCACTCCGGGCCACCGGGCCCTGGACACGAACGATGGCCTTTCCCCTGAGAAACAAAACTCACCAGGCCAGGTTCCTGATGTCAGTTTGCAGGAGGCACTTGGCACTGTCAAACCAGACACAGTTGCCTGTGGGGGCACCTTGCATCTGGGAGATATCCTGAAGCATGCGGAATTTCAGCAGGCAGCCGGCCACTCCGGGCCACCGGGCCCTGGACACGAACGATGCCCTTTCCCCTCAGAAACAAAACTCACCAGGCCAGGTTCCTGATGTCAGTTTGCAGGAGGCACTTGGCACTGTCAAACCAGACACAGTTGCCTGTGGGGGCACCTTGCATCTGGGAGATATCCTGAACCATGCGGAATTTCAGCAGGCAGCCCGCCACTCCGGGCCACCGGGCCCTGGACACGAACGATGGCCTTTCCCCTGAGAAACAAAACTCACCAGGCCAGGTTCCTGATGTCAGTTTGCAGGAGGCACTTGGCACTGTCAAACCAGACACAGTTGCCTGTGGGGGCACCTTGCATCTGGGAGATATCCTGAAGCATGCGGAATTTCAGCAGGCAGCCGGCCACTCCGGGCCACCGGGCCCTGGACACGAACGATGCCCTTTCCCCTCAGAAACAAAACTCACCAGGCCAGGTTCCTGATGTCAGTTTGCAGGAGGCACTTGGCACTGTCAAACCAGACACAGTTGCCTGTGGGGGCACCTTGCATCTGGGAGATATCCTGAAGCATGCGGAATTTCAGCAGGCAGCCGGCCACTCTGGGCCACCGGGCCCTGGACACGAACGATGCCCTTTCCCCTGAGAAACAAAACTCACCAGGCCAGGTTCCTGATCTCAGTTTGCAGGAGGCACTTGGCACTGTCAAACCAGACACAGTTGCCTGTGGGGGCACCTTGCATCTGGGAGATATCCTGAAGCATGCGGAATTTCAGCAGGCAGCCGGCCACTCTGGGCCGCCGGGCCCTGGACACGAACGATGCCCCTTCCCCTGAGAAACAAAACTCACCAGGCCAGGTTCCTGATGTCAGTTTGCAGGAGGCACTTGGCACTCTCAAACCAGACACAGTTGCCTGTGGGGGCACCTTGCATCTGGGAGATATCCTGAAGCATGCGGAATTTCAGCAGGCAGCCGGCCACCCCGGGCCACCGGGCCCTGGACACGAACGATGCCCTTTCCCCTGAGAAACAAAACTCACCAGGCCAGGTTCCTGATGTCAGTTTGCAGGAGGCACTTGGCACTGTCAAACCAGACACAGTTGCCTGTGGGGGCACCTTGCATCTGGGAGATATCCTGAAGCATGCGGAATTTCAGCAGGCAGCCGGCCACCCCGGGCCACCGGGCCCTGGACACGAACGATGCCCTTTCCCCTGAGAAACAAAACTCACCAGGCCAGGTTCCTGATGTCAGTTTGCAGGAGGCACTTGGCACTCTCAAACCAGACACAGTTGCCTGTGGGGGCACCTTGCATCTGGGAGATATCCTGAAGCATGCGGAATTTCAGCAGGCAGCCGGCCACTCCGGGCCACCAGGCCCTGGACACGAACGATGCCCTTTCCCCTGAGAAACAAAACTCACCAGGCCAGGTTCCTGATGTCAGTTTGCAGGAGGCACTTGGCACTCTCAAACCAGACACAGTTGCCTGTGGGGGCACCTTGCATCTGGGAGATATCCTGAAGCATGCGGAATTTCAGCAGGCAGCCGGCCACTCCGGGCCACCGGGCCCTGGACACGAACGATGTCCTTTCCCCTGAGAAACAAAACTCACCAGGCCAGGTTCCTGATGTCAGTTTGCAGGAGGCACTTGGCACTCTCAAACCAGACACAGTTGCCTGTGGGGGCACCTTGCATCTGGGAGATATCCTGAAGCATGCGGAATTTCAGCAGGCAGCCGGCCGCTCCGGGCCACCGGGCCCTGGACACGAACGATGCCCTTTCCCCTGAGAAACAAAACTCACCAGGCCAGGTTCCTGATCTCAGTTTGCAGGAGGCACTTGGCACTGTCAAACCAGACACAGTTGCCTGTGGGGGCACCTTGCATCTGGGAGATATCCTGAAGCATGCGGAATTTCAGCAGGCAGCCGGCCACTCTGGGCCGCCGGGCCCTGGACACGAACGATGCCCCTTCCCCTGAGAAACAAAACTCACCAGGCCAGGTTCCTGATGTCAGTTTGCAGGAGGCACTTGGCACTCTCAAACCAGACACAGTTGCCTGTGGGGGCACCTTGCATCTGGGAGATATCCTGAAGCATGCGGAATTTCAGCAGGCAGCCGGCCACCCCGGGCCACCGGGCCCTGGACACGAACGATGCCCTTTCCCCTGAGAAACAAAACTCACCAGGCCAGGTTCCTGATGTCAGTTTGCAGGAGGCACTTGGCACTGTCAAACCAGACACAGTTGCCTGTGGGGGCACCTTGCATCTGGGAGATATCCTGAAGCATGCGGAATTTCAGCAGGCAGCCGGCCACCCCGGGCCACCGGGCCCTGGACACGAACGATGCCCTTTCCCCTGAGAAACAAAACTCACCAGGCCAGGTTCCTGATGTCAGTTTGCAGGAGGCACTTGGCACTCTCAAACCAGACACAGTTGCCTGTGGGGGCACCTTGCATCTGGGAGATATCCTGAAGCATGCGGAATTTCAGCAGGCAGCCGGCCACTCCGGGCCACCAGGCCCTGGACACGAACGATGCCCTTTCCCCTGAGAAACAAAACTCACCAGGCCAGGTTCCTGATGTCAGTTTGCAGGAGGCACTTGGCACTCTCAAACCAGACACAGTTGCCTGTGGGGGCACCTTGCATCTGGGAGATATCCTGAAGCATGCGGAATTTCAGCAGGCAGCCGGCCACTCCGGGCCACCGGGCCCTGGACACGAACGATGTCCTTTCCCCTGAGAAACAAAACTCACCAGGCCAGGTTCCTGATGTCAGTTTGCAGGAGGCACTTGGCACTCTCAAACCAGACACAGTTGCCTGTGGGGGCACCTTGCATCTGGGAGATATCCTGAAGCATGCGGAATTTCAGCAGGCAGCCGGCCGCTCCGGGCCACCGGGCCCTGGACACGAACGATGCCCTTTGCCCTGAGAAACAAAACTCACCAGGCCAGGTTCCTGATGTCAGTTTGCAGGAGGCACTTGGCACTCTCAAACCAGACACAGTTGCCTGTGGGGGCACCTTGCATCTGGGAGATATCCTGAAGCATGCGGAATTTCAGCAGGCAGCCGGCCACTCTGGGCCGCCGGGCCCTGGACACGAACGATGGCCTTTCCCCTGAGAAACAAAACTCACCAGGCCAGGTTCCTGATGTCAGTTTGCAGGAGGCACTTGGCACTGTCAAACCAGACACAGTTGCCTGTGGGGGCACCTTGCATCTGGGAGATATCCTGAAGCATGTGGAATTTCAGCAGGCAGCCGGCCACCCCGGGCCACCGGGCCCTGGACACGAACGATGCCCTTTCCCCTGAGAAACAAAACTCACCAGGCCAGGTTCCTGATGTCAGTTTGCAGGAGGCACTTGGCACTGTCAAACCAGACACAGTTGCCTGTGGGGGCACCTTGCATCTGGGAGATATCCTGAAGCATGCGGAATTTCAGCAGGCAGCCCGCCACTCCGGGCCACCGGGCCCTGGACACGAACGATGGCCTTTCCCCTGAGAAACAAAACTCACCAGGCCAGGTTCCTGATGTCAGTTTGCAGGAGGCACTTGGCACTGTCAAACCAGACACAGTTGCCTGTGGGGGCACCTTGCATCTGGGAGATATCCTGAAGCATGCGGAATTTCAGCAGGCAGCCGGCCACTCCGGGCCACCGGGCCCTGGACACGAACGATGCCCTTTCCCCTCAGAAACAAAACTCACCAGGCCAGGTTCCTGATGTCAGTTTGCAGGAGGCACTTGGCACTGTCAAACCAGACACAGTTGCCTGTGGGGGCACCTTGCATCTGGGAGATATCCTGAAGCATGCGGAATTTCAGCAGGCAGCCGGCCACTCTGGGCCGCCGGGCCCTGGACACGAACGATGCCCTTTCCCCTGAGAAACAAAACTCACCAGGCCAGGTTCCTGATGTCAGGTTGCAGGAGGCACTTGGCACTGTCAAACCAGACACAGTTGCCTGTGGGGGCACCTTGCATCTGGGAGATATCCTGAAGCATGCGGAATTTCAGCAGGCAGCCGGCCACTCTGGGCCACCGGGCCCTGGACACGAACGATGCCCATTCCCCTGAGAAACAAAACTCACCAGGCCAGGTTCCTGATCTCAGTTTGCAGGAGGCACTTGGCACTGTCAAACCAGACACAGTTGCCTGTGGGGGCACCTTGCATCTGGGAGATATCCTGAAGCATGCGGAATTTCAGCAGGCAGCCGGCCACTCCGGGCCACCGGGCCCTGGACACAAACGATGCCCTTTCCCCTGAGAAACAAAACTCACCAGGCCAGGTTCCTGATGTCAGTTTGCAGGAGGCACTTGGCACTGTCAAACCAGACACAGTTGCCTGTGGGGGCACCTTGCATCTGGGAGATATCCTGAAGCATGCGGAATTTCAGCAGGCAGCCGGCCACTCCGGGCCACCGGGCCCTGGACACGAACGATGCCCTTTCCCCTGAGAAACAAAACTCACCAGGCCAGGTTCCTGATGTCAGTTTGCAGGAGGCACTTGGCACTGTCAAACCAGACACAGTTGCCTGTGGGGGCACCTTGCATCTGGGAGATATCCTGAACCATGCGGAATTTCAGCAGGCAGCCGGCCACTCCGGGCCACCGGGCCCTGGACACGAACGATGCCCTTTCCCCTCAGAAACAAAACTCACCAGGCCAGGTTCCTGATGTCAGTTTGCAGGAGGCACTTGGCACTGTCAAACCAGACACAGTTGCCTGTGGGGGCACCTTGCATCTGGGAGATATCCTGAAGCATGCGGAATTTCAGCAGGCAGCCGGCCACTCTGGGCCGCCGGGCCCTGGACACGAACGATGCCCCTTCCCCTGAGAAACAAAACTCACCAGGCCAGGTTCCTGATGTCAGTTTGCAGGAGGCACTTGGCACTCTCAAACCAGACACAGTTGCCTGTGGGGGCACCTTGCATCTGGGAGATATCCTGAAGCATGCGGAATTTCAGCAGGCAGCCGGCCACCCCGGGCCACCGGGCCCTGGACACGAACGATGCCCTTTCCCCTGAGAAACAAAACTCACCAGGCCAGGTTCCTGATGTCAGTTTGCAGGAGGCACTTGGCACTGTCAAACCAGACACAGTTGCCTGTGGGGGCACCTTGCATCTGGGAGATATCCTGAAGCATGCGGAATTTCAGCAGGCAGCCGGCCACCCCGGGCCACCGGGCCCTGGACACGAACCATGCCCTTTCCCCTGAGAAACAAAACTCACCAGGCCAGGTTCCTGATGTCAGTTTGCAGGAGGCACTTGGCACTCTCAAACCAGACACAGTTGCCTGTGGGGGCACCTTGCATCTGGGAGATATCCTGAAGCATGCGGAATTTCAGCAGGCAGCCGGCCACTCCGGGCCACCAGGCCCTGGACACGAACGATGCCCTTTCCCCTGAGAAACAAAACTCACCAGGCCAGGTTCCTGATGTCAGTTTGCAGGAGGCACTTGGCACTGTCAAACCAGACACAGTTGCCTGTGGGGGCACCTTGCATCTGGGAGATATCCTGAAGCATGCGGAATTTCAGAAGGCAGCCGGCCACTCCGGGCCACCGGGCCCTGGACACGAACGATGTCCTTTCCCCTGAGAAACAAAACTCACCAGGCCAGGTTCCTGATGTCAGTTTGCAGGAGGCACTTGGCACTGTCAAACCAGACACAGTTGCCTGTGGGGGCACCTTGCATCTGGGAGATATCCTGAAGCATGCGGAATTTCAGCAGGCAGCCGGCCACTCCGGGCCACCGGGCCCTGGACACGAACAATGCCCTTTCCCCTGAGAAACAAAACTCACCAGGCCAGGTTCCTGATGTCAGTTTGCAGGAGGCACTTGGCACTGTCAAACCAGACACAGTTGCCTGTGGGGGCACCTTGCATCTGGGAGATATCCTGAAGCATGCGGAATTTCAGCAGGCAGCCGGCCACCCCGGGCCACCGGGCCCTGGACACGAACGATGCCCTTTCCCCTGAGAAACAAAACTCACCAGGCCAGGTTCCTGATGTCAGTTTGCAGGAGGCACTTGGCACTGTCAAACCAGACACAGTTGCCTGTGGGGGCACCTTGCATCTGGGAGATATCCTGAAGCATGCGGAATTTCAGCAGGCAGCCGGCCACTCCGGGCCACCAGGCCCTGGACACGAACGATGCCCTTTCCCCTGAGAAACAAAACTCACCAGGCCAGGTTCCTGATGTCAGTTTGCAGGAGGCACTTGGCACTGTCAAACCAGACACAGTTGCCTGTGGGGGCACCTTGCATCTGGGAGATATCCTGAACCATGCGGAATTTCAGCAGGCAGCCGGCCACTCCGGGCCACCGGGCCCTGGACACGAACGATGCCCTTTCCCCTCAGAAACAAAACTCACCAGGCCAGGTTCCTGATGTCAGTTTGCAGGAGGCACTTGGCACTGTCAAACCAGACACAGTTGCCTGTGGGGGCACCTTGCATCTGGGAGATATCCTGAAGCATGCGGAATTTCAGCAGGCAGCCGGCCACTCTGGGCCGCCGGGCCCTGGACACGAACGATGCCCCTTCCCCTGAGAAACAAAACTCACCAGGCCAGGTTCCTGATGTCAGTTTGCAGGAGGCACTTGGCACTCTCAAACCAGACACAGTTGCCTGTGGGGGCACCTTGCATCTGGGAGATATCCTGAAGCATGCGGAATTTCAGCAGGCAGCCGGCCACCCCGGGCCACCGGGCCCTGGACACGAACGATGCCCTTTCCCCTGAGAAACAAAACTCACCAGGCCAGGTTCCTGATGTCAGTTTGCAGGAGGCACTTGGCACTCTCAAACCAGACACAGTTGCCTGTGGGGGCACCTTGCATCTGGGAGATATCCTGAAGCATGCGGAATTTCAGCAGGCAGCCGGCCACCCCGGGCCACCGGGCCCTGGACACGAACCATGCCCTTTCCCCTGAGAAACAAAACTCACCAGGCCAGGTTCCTGATGTCAGTTTGCAGGAGGCACTTGGCACTCTCAAACCAGACACAGTTGCCTGTGGGGGCACCTTGCATCTGGTAGATATCCTGAAGCATGCGGAATTTCAGCAGGCAGCCTGCCACTCCGGGCCACCAGGCCCTGGACACGAACGATGCCCTTTCCCCTGAGAAACAAAACTCACCAGGCCAGGTTCCTGATGTCAGTTTGCAGGAGGCACTTGGCACTGTCAAACCAGACACAGTTGCCTGTGGGGGCACCTTGCATCTGGGAGATATCCTGAAGCATGCGGAATTTCAGAAGGCAGCCGGCCACTCCGGGCCACCGGGCCCTGGACACGAACGATGTCCTTTCCCCTGAGAAACAAAACTCACCAGGCCAGGTTCCTGATGTCAGTTTGCAGGAGGCACTTGGCACTCTCAAACCAGACACAGTTGCCTGTGGGGGCACCTTGCATCTGGGAGATATCCTGAAGCATGCGGAATTTCAGCAGGCAGCCGGCCACTCTGGGCCGCCGGGCCCTGGACACGAACGATGCCCTTTCCCCTGAGAAACAAAACTCACCAGGCCAGGTTCCTGATGTCAGTTTGCAGGAGGCACTTGGCACTCTCAAACCAGACACAGTTGCCTGTGGGGGCACCTTGCATCTGGGAGATATCCTGAAGCATGTGGAATTTCAGCAGGCAGCCGGCCACCCCGGGCCACCGGGCCCTGGACACGAACGATGCCATTTCCCCTGAGAAACAAAACTCACCAGGCCAGGTTCCTGATGTCAGTTTGCAGGAGGCACTTGGCACTGTCAAACCAGACACAGTTGCCTGTGGGGGCACCTTGCATCTGGGAGATATTCTGAAGCATGCGGAATTTCAGCAGGCAGCCGGCCACCCCGGGCCACCGGGCCCTGGACACGAACGATGCCCTTTCCCCTGAGAAACAAAACTCACCAGGCCAGGTTCCTGATGTCAGTTTGCAGGAGGCACTTGGCACTGTCAAACCAGACACAGTTGCCTGTGGGGGCACCTTGCATCTGGGAGATATCCTGAAGCATGCGGAATTTCAGCAGGCAGCCGGCCGCTCCGGGCCACCGGGCCCTGGACACGAACGATGCCCTTTCCCCTGAGAAACAAAACTCACCAGGCCAGGTTCCTGATGTCAGTTTGCAGGAGGCACTTGGCACTGTCAAACCAGACACAGTTGCCTGTGGGGGCACCTTGCATCTGGGAGATATCCTGAAGCATGCGGAATTTCAGCAGGCAGCCGGCCACTCCGGGCCACCGGGCCCTGGACACGAACAATGCCCTTTCCCCTGAGAAACAAAACTCACCAGGCCAGGTTCCTGATGTCAGTTTGCAGGAGGCACTTGGCACTCTCAAACCAGACACAGTTGCCTGTGGGGGCACCTTGCATCTGGGAGATATCCTGAAGCATGCGGAATTTCAGCAGGCAGCCGGCCACTCCGGGCCACCGGGCCCTGGACACAAACGATGCCCTTTCCCCTGAGAAACAAAACTCACCAGGCCAGGTTCCTGATGTCAGTTTGCAGGAGGCATTTGGCACTGTCAAACCAGACACAGTTGCCTGTGGGGGCACCTTGCATCTGGGAGATATCCTGAAGCATGCGGAATTTCAGCAGGCAGCCGGCCACTCTGGGCCGCCGGGCCCTGGACACGAACGATGCCCTTTCCCCTGAGAAACAAAACTCACCAGGCCAGGTTCCTGATGTCAGTTTGCAGGAGGCACTTGGCACTGTCAAACCAGACACAGTTGCCTGTGGGGGCACCTTGCATCTGGGAGATATCCTGAAGCATGCGGAATTTCAGCAGGCAGCCGGCCACTCTGGGCCGCCGGGCCCTGGACACGAACGATGCCCTTTCCCCTGAGAAACAAAACTCACCAGGCCAGGTTCCTGATGTCAGTTTGCAGGAGGCACTTGGCACTCTCAAACCAGACACAGTTGCCTGTGGGGGCACCTTGCATCTGGGAGATATCCTGAAGCATGCGGAATTTCAGCAGGCAGCCGGCCACCCCGGGCCACCGGGCCCTGGACACGAACGATGCCATTTCCCCTGAGAAACAAAACTCACCAGGCCAGGTTCCTGATGTCAGTTTGCAGGAGGCACTTGGCACTCTCAAACCAGACACAGTTGCCTGTGGGGGCACCTTGCATCTGGGAGATATCCTGAAGCATGCGGAATTTCAGCAGGCAGCCGGCCACTCAGGGCCACCGGGCCCTGGACACGAACGATGCCCTTTCCCCTGAGAAACAAAACTCACCAGGCCAGGTTCCTGATGTCAGTTTGCAGGAGGCACTTGGCACTCTCAAACCAGACACAGTTGCCTGTGGGGGCACCTTGCATCTGGGAGATATCCTGAAGCATGCGGAATTTCAGCAGGCAGCCGGCCACTCCGGGCCACCGGGCCCTGGACACGAACGATGCCCTTTCCCCTGAGAAACAAAACTCACCAGGCCAGGTTCCTGATGTCAGTTTGCAGGAGGCACTTGGCACTCTCAAACCAGACACAGTTGCCTGTGGGGGCACCTTGCATCTGGGAGATATCCTGAAGCATGCGGAATTTCAGCAGGCAGCCGGCCACTCCGGGCCACCGGGCCCTGGACACGAACGATGCCCTTTCCCCTGAGAAACAAAACTCACCAGGCCAGGTTCCTGATCTCAGTTTGCAGGAGGCACTTGGCACTCTCAAACCAGACACAGTTGCCTGTGGGGGCACCTTGCATCTGGGAGATATCCTGAAGCATGCGGAATTTCAGCAGGCAGCCAGCCACTCAGGGCCACCGGGCCCTGGACACGAACGATGCCCTTTCCCCTGAGAAACAAAACTCACCAGGCCAGGTTCCTGATGTCAGTTTGCAGGAGGCACTTGGCACTCTCAAACCAGACACAGTTGCCTGTGGGGGCACCTTGCATCTGGGAGATATCCTGAAGCATGCGGAATTTCAGCAGGCAGCCGGCCACTCCGGGCCACCGGGCCCTGGACACGAACGATGCCCTTTCCCCTGAGAAACAAAACTCACCAGGCCAGGTTCCTGATGTCAGTTTGCAGGAGGCACTTGGCACTCTCAAACCAGACACAGTTGCCTGTGGGTGCTCCTTGCATCTGGGAGATATCCTGAAGCATGCGGAATTTCAGCAGGCAGCTGGCCACTCCGGGCCACCGGGCCCTGGACACGAACGATGCCCTTTCCCCTGAGAAACAAAACTCACCAGGCCAGGTTCCTGATGTCAGTTTGCAGGAGGCATTTGGCACTGTCAAACCAGACACAGTTGCCTGTGGGGGCACCTTGCATCTGGGAGATATCCTGAAGCATGCGGAATTTCAGCAGGCAGCCGGCCACCCCGGGCCACCGGGCCCTGGACACGAACGATGCCCTTTCCCCTGAGAAACAAAACTCACCAGGCCAGGTTCCTGATGTCAGTTTGCAGGAGGCACTTGGCACTCTCAAACCAGACACAGTTGCCTGTGGGGGCACCTTGCATCTGGGAGATATCCTGAACCATGCGGAATTTCAGCAGGCAGCCGGCCACTCCGGGCCACTAGGCCCTGGACACGAACGATGCCCTTTCCCCTGAGAAACAAAACTCACCAGGCCAGGTTCCTGATGTCAGTTTGCAGGAGGCACTTGGCACTGTCAAACCAGACACAGTTGCCTGTGGGGGCACCTTACATCTGGGAGATATCCTGAAGCATGCGGAATTTCAGCAGGCAGCCGGCCACTCCGGGCCACCGGGCCCTGGACACAAACGATGCCCTTTCCCCTGAGAAACAAAACTCACCAGGCCAGGTTCCTGATGTCAGTTTGCAGGAGGCACTTGGCACTCTCAAACCAGACACAGTTGCCTGTGGGGGCACCTTGCATCTGGGAGATATCCTGAAGCATGCGGAATTTCAGCAGGCAGCCGGCCACTCCTGTCCACCGGGCCCTGGACACAAACGATGCCCTTTCCCCTGAGAAACAAAACTCACCAGGCCAGGTTCCTGATGTCAGTTTGCAGGAGGCATTTGGCACTGTCAAACCAGACACAGTTGCCTGTGGGGGCACCTTGCATCTGGGAGATATCCTGAAGCATGCGGAATTTCAGCAGGCAGCCGGCCACTCTGGGCCGCCGGGCCCTGGACACGAACCATGCCCTTTCCCCTGAGAAACAAAACTCACCAGGCCAGGTTCCTGATGTCAGTTTGCAGGAGGCACTTGGCACTGTCAAACCAGACACAGTTGCCTGTGGGGGCACCTTGCATCTGGGAGATATCCTGAAGCATGCGGAATTTCAGCAGGCAGCCGGCCACCCCGGGCCACCGGGCCCTGGACACGAACGATGCCATTTCCCCTGAGAAACAAAACTCACCAGGCCAGGTTCCTGATGTCAGTTTGCAGGAGGCACTTGGCACTCTCAAACCAGACACAGTTGCCTGTGGGGGCACCTTGCATCTGGGAGATATCCTGAAGCATGCGGAATTTCAGCAGGCAGCCGGCCACTCCGGGCCACCGGGCCCTGGACACGAACGATGCCCTTTCCCCTGAGAAACAAAACTCACCAGGCCAGGTTCCTGATGTCAGTTTGCAGGAGGCACTTGGCACTCTCAAACCAGACACAGTTGCCTGTGGGGGCACCTTGCATCTGGGAGATATCCTGAACCATGCGGAATTTCAGCAGGCAGCCGGCCACTCCGGGCCACCGGGCCCTGGACACGAACGATGCCCTTTCCCCTGAGAAACAAAACTCACCAGGCCAGGTTCCTGATGTCAGTTTGCAGGAGGCACTTGGCACTGTCAAACCAGACACAGTTGCCTGTGGGGGCACCTTGCATCTGGGAGATATCCTGAAGCATGCGGAATTTCAGCAGGCAGCCGGCCACTCCGGGCCACCGGGCCCTGGACACGAACGATGCCCTTTCCCCTGAGAAACAAAACTCACCAGGCCAGGTTCCTGATGTCAGTTTGCAGGAGGCACTTGGCACTGTCAAACCAGACACAGTTGCCTGTGGGGGCACCTTGCATCTGGGAGATATCCTGAACCATGCGGAATTTCAGCAGGCAGCCGGCCACTCCGGGCCACCGGGCCCTGGACACGAACGATGCCCTTTCCCCTGAGAAACAAAACTCACCAGGCCAGGTCCCTGATGTCAGTTTGCAGGAGGCACTTGGCACTGTCAAACCAGACACAGTTGCCTGTGGGGGCACCTTGCATCTGGGAGATATCCTGAAGCATGCGGAATTTCAGCAGGCAGCCGGCCACTCTGGGCCGCCGGGCCCTGGACACGAACGATGCCCCTTCCCCTGAGAAACAAAATTCACCAGGCCAGGTTCCTGATGTCAGTTTGCAGGAGGCACTTGGCACTGTCAAACCAGACACAGTTGCCTGTGGGGGCACCTTGCATCTGGGAGATATCCTGAAGCATGCGGAATTTCAGCAGGCAGCCGGCCACTCCGGGCCACCGGGCCCTGGACACGAACGATGCCCTTTCCCCTGAGAAACAAAACTCACCAGGCCAGGTTCCTGATGTCAGTTTGCAGGAGGCACTTGGCACTCTCAAACCAGACACAGTTGCCTGTGGGGGCACCTTGCATCTGGGAGATATCCTGAAGCATGCGGAATTTCAGCAGGCAGCCGGCCACTCCTGTCCACCGGGCCCTGGACAAAAACGATGCCCTTTCCCCTGAGAAACAAAACTCACCAGGCCAGGTTCCTGATGTCAGTTTGCAGGAGGCATTTGGCACTGTCAAACCAGACACAGTTGCCTGTGGGGGCACCTTGCATCTGGGAGATATCCTGAAGCATGCGGAATTTCAGCAGGCAGCCGGCCACTCCGGGCCACCGGGCCCTGGACACGAACGATGCCCTTTCCCCTGAGAAACAAAACTCACCAGGCCAGGTTCCTGATGTCAGTTTGCAGGAGGCACTTGGCACTCTCAAACCAGACACAGTTGCCTGTGGGGGCACCTTGCATCTGGGAGATATCCTGAAGCATGCGGAATTTCAGCAGGCAGCCGGCCACCCCGGGCCACCGGGCCCTGGACACGAACGATGCCATTTCCCCTGAGAAACAAAACTCACCAGGCCAGGTTCCTGATGTCAGTTTGCAGGAGGCACTTGGCACTGTCAAACCAGACACAGTTGCCTGTGGGGGCACCTTGCATCTGGGAGATATCCTGAAGCATGCGGAATTTCAGCAGGCAGCCGGCCACTCCGGGCCACCGGGCCCTGGACACGAACGATGCCCTTTCCCCTGAGAAACAAAACTCACCAGGCCAGGTTCCTGATGTCAGTTTGCAGGAGGCACTTGGCACTGTCAAACCAGACACAGTTGCCTGTGGGGGCACCTTGCATCTGGGAGATATCCTGAACCATGCGGAATTTCAGCAGGCAGCCGGCCACTCCGGGCCACCGGGCCCTGGACACGAACGATGCCCTTTCCCCTGAGAAACAAAACTCACCAGGCCAGGTTCCTGATGTCAGTTTGCAGGAGGCACTTGGCACTCTCAAACCAGACACAGTTGCCTGTGGGGGCACCTTGCATCTGGGAGATATCCTGAAGCATGCGGAATTTCAGCAGGCAGCCGGCCACTCCGGGCCACCGGGCCCTGGACACGAACGATGCCCTTTCCCCTGAGAAACAAAACTCACCAGGCCAGGTTCCTGATGTCAGTTTGCAGGAGGCACTTGGCACTGTCAAACCAGACACAGTTGCCTGTGGGGGCACCTTGCATCTGGGAGATATCCTGAAGCATGCGGAATTTCAGCAGGCAGCCGGCCACTCCGGGCCACCGGGCCCTGGACACGAACGATGCCATTTCCCCTGAGAAACAAAACTCACCAGGCCAGGTTCCTGATGTCAGTTTGCAGGAGGCACTTGGCACTGTCAAACCAGACACAGTTGCCTGTGGGGGCACCTTGCATCTGGGAGATATCCTGAAGCATGCGGAATTTCAGCAGGCAGCCGGCCACTCCGGGCCACCGGGCCCTGGACACGAACGATGCCCTTTCCCCTGAGAAACAAAACTCACCAGGCCAGGTTCCTGATGTCAGTTTGCAGGAGGCACTTGGCACTGTCAAATCAGACACAGTTGCCTGTGGGGGCACCTTGCATCTGGGAGATATCCTGAAGCATGCGGAATTTCAGCAGGCAGCAGGCCACTCCGGGCCACCGGGCCCTGGACACGAACGATGCCCTTTCCCCTGAGAAACAAAACTCACCAGGCCAGGTTCCTGATGTCAGTTTGCAGGAGGCACTTGGCACTCTCAAACCAGACACAGTTGCCTGTGGGGGCACCTTGCATCTGGGAGATATCCTGAACCATGCGGAATTTCAGCAGGCAGCCGGCCGCTCCGGGCCACCGGGCCCTGGACACGAACGATGCCCCTTCCCCTGAGAAACAAAACTCACCAGGCCAGGTTCCTGATGTCAGTTTGCAGGAGGCACTTGGCACTCTCAAACCAGACACAGTTGCCTGTGGGGGCACCTTGCATCTGGGAGATATCCTGAAGCATGCGGAATTTCAGCAGGCAGCCGGCCACTCCGGGCCACCGGGCCCTGGACACGAACGATGCCCTTTCCCCTGAGAAACAAAACTCACCAGGCCAGGTTCCTGATGTCAGTTTGCAGGAGGCACTTGGCACTCTCAAACCAGACACAGTTGCCTGTGGGGGCACCTTGCATCTGGGAGATATCCTGAAGCATGCGGAATTTCAGCAGGCAGCCGGCCACTCCGGGCCACCGGGCCCTGGACACGAACCATGCCCTTTCCCCTGAGAAACAAAACTCACCAGGCCAGGTTCCTGATGTCAGTTTGCAGGAGGCACTTGGCACTCTCAAACCAGACACAGTTGCCTGTGGGGGCACCTTGCATCTGGGAGATATCCTGAAGCATGCGGAATTTCAGCAGGCAGCCGGCCACTCCGGGCCACCGGGCCCTGGACACGAACCATGCCCTTTCCCCTGAGAAACAAAACTCACCAGGCCAGGTTCCTGATGTCAGTTTGCAGGAGGCATTTGGCACTCTCAAACCAGACACAGTTGCCTGTGGGGGCACCTTGCATCTGGGAGATATCCTGAAGCATGCGGAATTTCAGCAGGCAGCCGGCCACTCCGGGCCACCGGGCCCTGGACACGAACCATGCCATTTCCCCTGAGAAACAAAACTCACCAGGCCAGGTTCCTGATGTCAGTTTGCAGGAGGCACTTGGCACTGTCAAACCAGACACAGTTGCCTGTGGGGGCACCTTGCATCTGGGAGATATCCTGAAGCATGCGGAATTTCAGCAGGCAGCCGGCCACTCCGGGCCACCGGGCCCTGGACACGAACGATGCCCTTTCCCCTGAGAAACAAAACTCACCAGGCCAGGTTCCTGATGTCAGTTTGCAGGAGGCACTTGGCACTCTCAAACCAGACACAGTTGCCTGTGGGGGCACCTTGCATCTGGGAGATATCCTGAAGCATGCGGAATTTCAGCAGGCAGCCGGCCACTCCGGGCCACCGGGCCCTGGACACGAACGATGCCATTTCCCCTGAGAAACAAAACTCACCAGGCCAGGTTCCTGATGTCAGTTTGCAGGAGGCACTTGGCACTCTCAAACCAGACACAGTTGCCTGTGGGGGCACCTTGCATCTGGGAGATATCCTGAAGCATGCGGAATTTCAGCAGGCAGCCGGCCACTCCGGGCCACCGGGCCCTGGACACGAACGATGGCCTTTCCCCTGAGAAACAAAACTCACCAGGCCAGGTTCCTGATGTCAGTTTGCAGGAGGCACTTGGCACTCTCAAACCAGACACAGTTGCCTGTGGGGGCACCTTGCATCTGGGAGATATCCTGAACCATGCGGAATTTCAGCAGGCAGCCGGCCACTCCGGGCCACCGGGCCCTGGACACGAACGATGGCCTTTCCCCTGAGAAACAAAACTCACCAGGCCAGGTTCCTGATGTCAGTTTGCAGGAGGCACTTGGCACTGTCAAACCAGACACAGTTGCCTGTGGGGGCACCTTGCATCTGGGAGATATCCTGAAGCATGCGGAATTTCAGCAGGCAGCCGGCCACTCCGGGCCACCGGGCCCTGGACACGAACGATGCCCTTTCCCCTGAGAAACAAAACTCACCAGGCCAGGTTCCTGATGTCAGTTTGCAGGAGGCACTTGGCACTCTCAAACCAGACACAGTTGCCTGTGGGGGCACCTTGCATCTGGGAGATATCCTGAAGCATGCGGAATTTCAGCAGGCAGCCGGCCACTCCGGGCCACCGGGCCCTGGACACGAACGATGCCCTTTCCCCTGAGAAACAAAACTCACCAGGCCAGGTTCCTGATGTCAGTTTGCAGGAGGCACTTGGCACTCTCAAACCAGACACAGTTGCCTGTGGGGGCACCTTGCATCTGGGAGATATCCTGAACCATGCGGAATTTCAGCAGGCAGCCGGCCGCTCCGGGCCACCGGGCCCTGGACACGTACGATGCCCTTTCCCCTGAGAAACAAAACTCACCAGGCCAGGTTCCTGATGTCAGTTTGCAGGAGGCACTTGGCACTCTCAAACCAGACACAGTTGCCTGTGGGGGCACCTTGCATCTGGGAGATATCCTGAAGCATGCGGAATTTCAGCAGGCAGCCGGCCACTCCGGGCCACCGGGCCCTGGACACGAACGATGGCCTTTCCCCTGAGAAACAAAACTCACCAGGCCAGGTTCCTGATGTCAGTTTGCAGGAGGCACTTGGCACTCTCAAACCAGACACAGTTGCCTGTGGGGGCACCTTGCATCTGGGAGATATCCTGAAGCATGCGGAATTTCAGCAGGCAGCCGGCCACTCCGGGCCACCGGGCCCTGGACACGAACCATGCCCTTTCCCCTGAGAAACAAAACTCACCAGGCCAGGTTCCTGATGTCAGTTTGCAGGAGGCACTTGGCACTCTCAAACCAGACACAGTTGCCTGTGGGGGCACCTTGCATCTGGGAGATATCCTGAAGCATGCGGAATTTCAGCAGGCAGCCGGCCACTCCGGGCCACCGGGCCCTGGACACGAACGATGCCCTTTCCCCTGAGAAACAAAACTCACCAGGCCAGGTTCCTGATGTCAGTTTGCAGGAGGCACTTGGCACTCTCAAACCAGACACAGTTGCCTGTGGGGGCACCTTGCATCTGGGAGATATCCTGAACCATGCGGAATTTCAGCAGGCAGCCGGCCGCTCCGGGCCACCGGGCCCTGGACACGAACGATGGCCTTTCCCCTGAGAAACAAAACTCACCAGGCCAGGTTCCTGATGTCAGTTTGCAGGAGGCACTTGGCACTGTCAAACCAGACACAGTTGCCTGTGGGGGCACCTTGCATCTGGGAGATATCCTGAGCCATGCGGAATTTCAGCAGGCAGCCGGCCACTCCGGGCCACCGGGCCCTGGACACGAACGATGCCCTTTCCCCTGAGAAACAAAACTCACCAGGCCAGGTTCCTGATGTCAGTTTGCAGGAGGCACTTGGCACTCTCAAACCAGACACAGTTGCCTCTGGCGGCACCTTGCATCTGGGAGATATCCTGAACCATGCGGAATTTCAGCAGGCAGCCGGCCACTCCGGGCCACCGGGCCCTGGACACGAACCATGCCCTTTCCCCTGAGAAACAAAACTCACCAGGCCAGGTTCCTGATGTCAGTTTGCAGGAGGCATTTGGCACTCTCAAACCAGACACAGTTGCCTGTGGGGGCACCTTGCATCTGGGAGATATCCTGAACCATGCGGAATTTCAGCAGGCAGCCGGCCACTCCGGGCCACCGGGCCCTGGACACGAACGATGCCCTTTCCCCTGAGAAACAAAACTCACCAGGCCAGGTTCCTGATGTCAGTTTGGAGGAGGCACTTGGCATTGTCAAACCAGACACAGTTGCCTGTGGGGGCACCTTGCATCTGGGAGATATCCTGAAGCATGCGGAATTTCAGCAGGCAGCCGGCCACTCCGGGCCACCGGGCCCTGGACACGAACGATGCCCTTTCCCCTGAGAAACAAAACTCACCAGCCCAGGTTCCTGATGTCAGTTTGCAGGAGGCACTTGGCACTGTCAAACCAGACACAGTTGCCTGTGGGGGCACCTTGCATCTGGGAGATATCCTGAAGCATGCGGAATTTCAGCAGGCAGCCGGCCACTCCGGGCCACCGGGCCCTGGACACGAACCATGCCCTTTCCCCTGAGAAACAAAACTCACCAGGCCAGGTTCCTGATGTCAGTTTGCAGGAGGCACTTGGCACTCTCAAACCAGACACAGTTGCCTGTGGGGGCACCTTGCATCTGGGAGATATCCTGAAGCATGCGGAATTTCAGCAGGCAGCCGGCCGCTCCGGGCCACCGGGCCCTGGACAGGAACGATGCCCTTTCCCCTGAGAAACAAAACTCACCAGGCCAGGTTCCTGATGTCAGTTTGCAGGAGGCACTTGGCACTGTCAAACCAGACACAGTTGCCTGTGGGGGCACCTTGCATCTGGGAGATATCCTGAAGCATGCGGAATTTCAGCAGGCAGCCGGCCACTCCGGGCCACCGGGCCCTGGACACGAACCATGCCCTTTCCCCTGAGAAACAAAACTCACCAGGCCAGGTTCCTGATGTCAGTTTGCAGGAGGCACTTGGCACTGTCAAACCAGACACAGTTGCCTGTGGGGGCACCTTGCATCTGGGAGATATCCTGAACCATGCGGAATTTCAGCAGGCAGCCGGCCACTCCGGGCCACCGGGCCCTGGACACGAACGATGCCCTTTCCCCTGAGAAACAAAACTCACCAGGCCAGGTTCCTGATGTCAGTTTGCCGGAGGCATTTGGCACTGTCAAACCAGACACATTTGCCTGTGGGGGCACCTTGCATCTGGGAGATATCCTGAAGCATGCGGAATTTCAGCAGGCAGCCGGCCACCACGGGCCACCGGGCCCTGGACACGAACGATGCCATTTCCCCTGAGAAACAAAACTCACCAGGCCAGGTTCCTGATGTCAGTTTGCAGGAGGCACTTGGCACTGTCAAACCAGACACAGTTGCCTGTGGGGGCACCTTGCATCTGGGAGATATCCTGAAGCATGCGGAATTTCAGCAGGCAGCCGGCCACTCCGGGCCACCGGGCCCTGGACACGAACGATGCCCTTTCCCCTGAGAAACAAAACTCACCAGGCCAGGTTCCTGATGTCAGTTTGCAGGAGGCACTTGGCACTCTCAAACCAGACACAGTTGCCTGTGGGGGCACCTTGCATCTGGGAGATATCCTGAAGCATGCGGAATTTCAGCAGGCAGCCGGCCGCTCCGGGCCACCGGGCCCTGGACACGAACGATGCCCTTTCCCCTGAGAAACAAAACTCACCAGGCCAGGTTCCTGATGTCAGTTTGCAGGAGGCACTTGGCACTGTCAAACCAGACACAGTTGCCTGTGGGGGCACCTTGCATCTGGGAGATATCCTGAAGCATGCGGAATTTCAGCAGGCAGCCGGCCACTCCGGGCCACCGGGCCCTGGACACGAACGATGCCCTTTCCCCTGAGAAACAAAACTCACCAGGCCAGGTTCCTGATGTCAGTTTGCAGGAGGCACTTGGCACTGTCAAACCAGACACAGTTGCCTGTGGGGGCACCTTGCATCTGGGAGATATCCTGAAGCATGCGGAATTTCAGCAGGCAGCCGGCCACTCTGGGCCGCCGGGCCCTGGACACGAACGATGCCCTTTCCCCTGAGAAACAAAACTCACCAGGCCAGGTTCCTGATGTCAGTTTGCAGGAGGCACTTGGCACTCTCAAACCAGACACAGTTGCCTGTGGGGGCACCTTGCATCTGGGAGATATCCTGAAGCATGCGGAATTTCAGCAGGCAGCCGGCCACCCCGGGCCACCGGGCCCTGGACAGGAACGATGCCATTTCCCCTGAGAAACAAAACTCACCAGGCCAGGTTCCTGATGTCAGTTTGCAGGAGGCACTTGGCACTCTCAAAGCAGACACACTTGCCTGTGGGGGCACCTTGCATCTGGGAGATATCCTGAAGCATGCGGAATTTCAGCAGGCAGCCGGCCACTCCGGGCCACCGGGCCCTGGACACGAACCATGCCCTTTCCCCTGAGAAACAAAACTCACCAGGCCAGGTTCCTGATGTCAGTTTGCAGGAGGCACTTGGCACTGTCAAACCAGACACAGTTGCCTGTGGGGGCACCTTGCATCTGGGAGATATCCTGAAGCATGCGGAATTTCAGCAGGCAGCCGGCCACTCCGGGCCACCGGGCCCTGGACACGAACCATGCCCTTTCCCCTGAGAAACAAAACTCACCAGGCCAGGTTCCTGATGTCAGTTTGCAGGAGGCACTTGGCACTCTCAAACCAGACACAGTTGCCTGTGGGGGCACCTTGCATCTGGGAGATATCCTGAAGCATGCGGAATTTCAGCAGGCAGCCGGCCACTCCGGGCCACCGGGCCCTGGACACGAACGATGCCCTTTCCCCAGAGAAACAAAACTCACCAGGCCAGGTTCCTGATGTCAGTTTGCAGGAGGCATTTGGCACTCTCAAACCAGACACAGTTGCCTGTGGGGGCACCTTGCATCTGGGAGATATCCTGAAGCATGCAGAATTTCAGCAGGCAGCCGGCCACTCCGGGCCGCCGGGCCCTGGACACGAACGATGCCCCTTTCCCCTGAGAAACAAAACTCACCAGGCCAGGTTCCTGATGTCAGTTTGCAGGAGGCACTTGGCACTGTCAAACCAGACACAGTTGCCTGTGGGGGCACCTTGCATCTGGGAGATATCCTGAACCATGCGGAATTTCAGCAGGCAGCCGGCCACCCCGGGCAACCGGGCCCTGGACACGAACGATGCCATTTCCCCTGAGAAACAAAACTCACCAGGCCAGGTTCCTGATGTCAGTTTGCAGGAGGCACTTGGCACTGTCAAACCAGACACAGTTGCCTGTGGGGGCACCTTGCATCTGGGAGATATCCTGAAGCATGCGGAATTTCTGCAGGCAGCCGGCCACTCAGGGCAACCGGGCCCTGGACACGAACGATGCCCTTTCCCCTGAGAAACAAAACTCACCAGGCCAGGTTCCTGATGTCAGTTTGCAGGAGGCACTTGGCACTCTCAAACCAGACACAGTTGCCTGTGGGGGCACCTTGCATCTGGGAGATATCCTGAAGCATGCGGAATTTCAGCAGGCAGCCGGCCACTCCGGGCCACCGGGCCCTGGACACGAACGATGCCCTTTCCCCTGAGAAACAAAACTCACCAGGCCAGGTTCCTGATGTCAGTTTGCAGGAGGCATTTGGCACTCTCAAACCAGACACAGTTGCCTGTGGGGGCACCTTGCATCTGGGAGATATCCTGAAGCATGCGGAATTTCAGCAGGCAGCCGGCCACTCCGGGCCACCGGGCCCTGGACACGAACCATGCCCTTTCCCCTGAGAAACAAAACTCACCAGGCCAGGTTCCTGATGTCAGTTTGCAGGAGGCACTTGGCACTGTCAAACCAGACACAGTTGCCTGTGGGGGCACCTTGCATCTGGGAGATATCCTGAAGCATGCGGAATTTCAGCAGGCAGCCGGCCACTCCGGGCCACCGGGCCCTGGACACAAACGATGGCCTTTCCCCTGAGAAACAAAACTCACCAGGCCAGGTTCCTGATGTCAGTTTGCAGGAGGCACTTGGCACTCTCAAACCAGACACAGTTGCCTGTGGGGGCACCTTGCATCTGGGAGATATCCTGAACCATGCGGAATTTCAGCAGGCAGCCGGCCACTCCGGGCCACCGGGCCCTGGACACGAACCATGCCCTTTCCCCTGAGAAACAAAACTCACCAGGCCAGGTTCCTGATGTCAGTTTGCAGGAGGCACTTGGCACTCTCAAACCAGACACAGTTGCCTGTGGGGGCACCTTGCATCTGGGAGATATCCTGAACCATGCGGAATTTCAGCAGGCAGCCGGCCACTCCGGGCCACCGGGCCCTGGACACGAACGATGCCCTTTCCCCTGAGAAACAAAACTCACCAGGCCAGGTTCCTGATGTCAGTTTGCAGGAGGCACTTGGCACTGTCAAACCAGACACAGTTGCCTGTGGGTGCTCCTTGCATCTGGGAGATATCCTGAAGCATGCGAAATTTCAGCAGGCAGCCGGCCACTCCGGGCCACCGGGCCCTGGACACGAACGATGCCCTTTCCCCTGAGAAACAAAACTCACCAGGCCAGGTTCCTGATGTCAGTTTGCAGGAGGCATTTGGCACTGTCAAACCAGACACAGTTGCCTGTGGGGGCACCTTGCATCTGGGAGATATCCTGAAGCATGCGGAATTTCAGCAGGCAGCCGGCCACTCCGGGTCACCGGGTCCTGGACACGAACAATGCCCTTTCCCCTGAGAAACAAAACTCACCAGGCCAGGTTCCTGATGTCAGTTTGCAGGAGGCACTTGGCACTCTCAAACCAGACACAGTTGCCTGTGGGGGCACCTTGCATCTGGGAGATATCCTGAAGCATGCGGAATTTCAGCAGGCAGCCGGCCACTCCGGGCCACCGGGCCCTGGACACGAACGATGCCCTTTCCCCTGAGAAACAAAACTCACCAGGCCAGGTTCCTGATGTCAGTTTGCAGGAGGCACTTGGCACTGTCAAACCAGACACAGTTGCCTGTGGGGGCACCTTGCATCTGGGAGATATCCTGAAGCATGCGGAATTTCAGCAGGCAGCCGGCCACTCCGGGCCACCGGGCCCTGGACACGAACCATGCCCTTTCCCCTGAGAAACAAAACTCACCAGGCCAGGTTCCTGATGTCAGTTTGCAGGAGGCACTTGGCACTGTCAAACCAGACACAGTTGCCTGTGGGGGCACCTTGCATCTGGGAGATATCCTGAAGCATGCGGAATTTCAGCAGGCAGCCGGCCACTCCGGGCCGCCGGGCCCTGGACACGAACGATGGCCTTTCCCCTGAGAAACACAACTCACCAGGCCAGGTTCCTGATGTCAATTTGCAGGAGGCACTTGGCACTCTCAAACCAGACACAGTTGCCTGTGGGGGCACCTTGCATCTGGGAGATATCCTGAAGCATGCGGAATTTCAGCAGGCAGCCGGCCACTCCGGGCCACCGGGCCCTGGACACGAACGATGCCCTTTCCCCTGAGAAACAAAACTCACCAGGCCAGGTTCCTGATGTCAGTTTGCAGGAGGCACTTGGCACTGTCAAACCAGACACAGTTGCCTGTGGGGGCACCTTGCATCTGGGAGATATCCTGAAGCATGCGGAATTTCAGCAGGCAGCCGGCCACTCCGGGCCACCGGGCCCTGGACACGAACCATGCCCTTTCCCCTGAGAAACAAAACTCACCAGGCCAGGTTCCTGATGTCAGTTTGCAGGAGGCACTTGGCACTGTCAAACCAGACACAGTTGCCTGTGGGGGCACCTTGCATCTGGGAGATATCCTGAAGCATGCGGAATTTCAGCAGGCAGCCGGCCACTCCGGGCCGCCGGGCCCTGGACACAAACGATGGCCTTTCCCCTGAGAAACACAACTCACCAGGCCAGGTTCCTGATGTCAATTTGCAGGAGGCACTTGGCACTGTCAAACCAAACACAGTTGCCCGTGGGGGCACCTTGCATCTGGGAGATATCCTGAACCATGCGGAATTTCAGCAGGCAGCCGGCCACTCCGGGCCACCGGGCGCTGGACACGAACGATGCCCTTTCCCCTCAGAAACAAAACTCACCAGGCCAGGTTCCTGATGTCAGTTTGCAGGAGGCACTTGGCACTCTCAAACCAGACACAGTTGCCTGTGGGGGCACCTTGCATCTGGGAGATATCCTGAACCATGCGGAATTTCAGCAGGCAGCCGGCCACTCCAGGCCACCGGGCCCTGGACACGAACGAAGCCCTTTCCCCTGAGAAACAAAACTCACCAGGCCAGGTTCCTGATGTCAGTTTGCCGGAGGCATTTGGCACTGTCAAACCAGACACATTTGCCTGTGGAGGCACCTTGCATCTGGGAGATATCCTGAACCATGCGGAATTTCAGCAGGCAGCCGGCCACTCCGGGCCACCGGGCGCTGGACACGAACGATGCCCTTTCCCCTGACAAACAAAACTCACCAGGCCAGGTTCCTGATGTCAGTTTGCAGGAGGCACTTGGCACTGTCAAACCAGACACAGTTGCCTGTGGGGGCACCTTGCATCTGGGAGATATCCTGAAGCATGCGGAATTTCAGCAGGCAGCCGGCCACTCCGGGCCACCGGGCCCTGGACACGAACGATGCCCTTTCCTCTGAGAAACAAAACTCACCAGGCCAGGTTCCTGATGTCAGTTTGCAGGAGGCACTTGGCACTGTCAAACCAGACACAGTTGCCTGTGGGGGCACCTTGCATCTGGGAGATATCCTGAACCATGCGGAATTTCAGCAGGCAGCCGGCCACCCCGGGCAACCGGGCCCTGGACACGAACGATGCCATTTCCCCTGAGAAACAAAACTCACCAGGCCAGGTTCCTGATGTCAGTTTGCAGGAGGCACTTGGCACTGTCAAACCAGACACAGTTGCCTGTGGGGGCACCTTGCATCTGGGAGATATCCTGAAGCATGCGGAATTTCAGCAGGCAGCCGGCCACTCCGGGCCACCGGGCCCTGGACACGAACCATGCCCTTTCCCCTGAGAAACAAAACTCACCAGGCCAGGTTCCTGATGTCAGTTTGCAGGAGGCACTTGGCACTCTCAAACCAGACACAGTTGCCTGTGGGGGCACCTTGCATCTGGGAGATATCCTGAAGCATGCGGAATTTCAGCAGGCAGCCGGCCACTCCGGGCCACCGGGCCCTGGACACGAACCATGCCCTTTCCCCTGAGAAACAAAACTCACCAGGCCAGGATCCTGATGTCAGTTTGCAGGAGGCACTTGGCACTCTCAAACCAGACACAGTTGCCTGTGGGGGCACCTTGCATCTGGGAGATATCCTGAAGCATGCGGAATTTCAGCAGGCAGCCGGCCACTCCGGGCCACCGGGCCCTGGACACGAACGATGCCCTTTCCCCAGAGAAACAAAACTCACCAGGCCAGGTTCCTGATGTCAGTTTGCAGGAGGCATTTGGCACTCTCAAACCAGACACAGTTGCCTGTGGGGGCACCTTGCATCTGGGAGATATCCTGAAGCATGCAGAATTTCAGCAGGCAGCCGGCCACTCCGGGCCGCCGGGCCCTGGACACGAACGATGCCCCTTTCCCCTGAGAAACAAAACTCACCAGGCCAGGTTCCTGATGTCAGTTTGCAGGAGGCACTTGGCACTGTCAAACCAGACACAGTTGCCTGTGGGGGCACCTTGCATCTGGGAGATATCCTGAACCATGCGGAATTTCAGCAGGCAGCCGGCCACCCCGGGCAACCGGGCCCTGGACACGAACGATGCCATTTCCCCTGAGAAACAAAACTCACCAGGCCAGGTTCCTGATGTCAGTTTGCAGGAGGCACTTGGCACTGTCAAACCAGACACAGTTGCCTGTGGGGGCACCTTGCATCTGGGAGATATCCTGAAGCATGCGCAATTTCTGCAGGCAGCCGGCCACTCCGGGCAACCGGGCCCTGGACACGAACGATGCCCTTTCCCCTGAGAAACAAAACTCACCAGGCCAGGTTCCTGATGTCAGTTTGCAGGAGGCACTTGGCACTCTCAAACCAGACACAGTTGCCTGTGGGGGCACCTTGCATCTGGGAGATATCCTGAAGCATGCGGAATTTCAGCAGGCAGCCAGCCACTCCGGGCCACCGGGCCCTGGACACGAACGATGCCCTTTCCCCTGAGAAACAAAACTCACCAGGCCAGGTTCCTGATGTCAGTTTGCAGGAGGCATTTGGCACTCTCAAACCAGACACAGTTGCCTGTGGGGGCACCTTGCATCTGGGAGATATCCTGAAGCATGCGAAATTTCAGCAGGCAGCCGGCCACTCCGGGCCACCGGGCCCTGGACACGAACCATGCCCTTTCCCCTGAGAAACAAAACTCACCAGGCCAGGTTCCTGATGTCAGTTTGCAGGAGGCACTTGGCACTGTCAAACCAGACACAGTTGCCTGTGGGGGCACCTTGCATCTGGGAGATATCCTGAAGCATGCGGAATTTCAGCAGGCAGCCGGCCACTCCGGGCCACCGGGCCCTGGACACAAACGATGGCCTTTCCCCTGAGAAACAAAACTCACCAGGCCAGGTTCCTGATGTCAGTTTGCAGGAGGCACTTGGCACTCTCAAACCAGACACAGTTGCCTGTGGGGGCACCTTGCATCTGGGAGATATCCTGAACCATGCGGAATTTCAGCAGGCAGCCGGCCACTCCGGGCCACCGGGCCCTGGACACGAACCATGCCCTTTCCCCTGAGAAACAAAACTCACCAGGCCAGGTCCCTGATGTCAGTTTGCAGGAGGCACTTGGCACTCTCAAACCAGACACAGTTGCCTGTGGGGGCACCTTGCATCTGGGAGATATCCTGAACCATGCGGAATTTCAGCAGGCAGCCGGCCACTCCGGGCCACCGGGCCCTGGACACGAACCATGCCCTTTCCCCTGAGAAACAAAACTCACCAGGCCAGGTTCCTGATGTCAGTTTGCAGGAGGCACTTGGCACTGTCAAACCAGACACAGTTGCCTGTGGGTGCTCCTTGCATCTGGGAGATATCCTGAAGCATGCGAAATTTCAGCAGGCAGCCGGCCACTCCGGGCCACCGGGCCCTGGACACGAACGATGCCCTTTCCCCTGAGAAACAAAACTCACCAGGCCAGGTTCCTGATGTCAGTTTGCAGGAGGCATTTGGCACTGTCAAACCAGACACAGTTGCCTGTGGGGGCACCTTGCATCTGGGAGATATCCTGAAGCATGCGGAATTTCAGCAGGCAGCCGGCCACTCCGGGTCACCGGGTCCTGGACACGAACAATGCCCTTTCCCCTGAGAAACAAAACTCACCAGGCCAGGTTCCTGATGTCAGTTTGCAGGAGGCACTTGGCACTCTCAAACCAGACACAGTTGCCTGTGGGGGCACCTTGCATCTGGGAGATATCCTGAAGCATGCGGAATTTCAGCAGGCAGCCGGCCACTCCGGGCCACCGGGCCCTGGACACGAACGATGCCCTTTCCCCTGAGAAACAAAACTCACCAGGCCAGGTTCCTGATGTCAGTTTGCAGGAGGCACTTGGCACTGTCAAACCAGACACAGTTGCCTGTGGGGGCACCTTGCATCTGGGAGATATCCTGAAGCATGCGGAATTTCAGCAGGCAGCCGGCCACTCCGGGCCACCGGGCCCTGGACACGAACCATGCCCTTTCCCCTGAGAAACAAAACTCACCAGGCCAGGTTCCTGATGTCAGTTTGCAGGAGGCACTTGGCACTGTCAAACCAGACACAGTTGCCTGTGGGGGCACCTTGCATCTGGGAGATATCCTGAAGCATGCGGAATTTCAGCAGGCAGCCGGCCACTCCGGGCCGCCGGGCCCTGGACACGAACGATGGCCTTTCCCCTGAGAAACACAACTCACCAGGCCAGGTTCCTGATGTCAATTTGCAGGAGGCACTTGGCACTCTCAAACCAGACACAGTTGCCTGTGGGGGCACCTTGCATCTGGGAGATATCCTGAAGCATGCGGAATTTCAGCAGGCAGCCGGCCACTCCGGGCCACCGGGCCCTGGACACGAACGATGCCCTTTCCCCTGAGAAACAAAACTCACCAGGCCAGGTTCCTGATGTCAGTTTGCAGGAGGCACTTGGCACTGTCAAACCAGACACAGTTGCCTGTGGGGGCACCTTGCATCTGGGAGATATCCTGAAGCATGCGGAATTTCAGCAGGCAGCCGGCCACTCCGGGCCACCGGGCCCTGGACACGAACCATGCCCTTTCCCCTGAGAAACAAAACTCACCAGGCCAGGTTCCTGATGTCAGTTTGCAGGAGGCACTTGGCACTGTCAAACCAGACACAGTTGCCTGTGGGGGCACCTTGCATCTGGGAGATATCCTGAAGCATGCGGAATTTCAGCAGGCAGCCGGCCACTCCGGGCCGCCGGGCCCTGGACACAAACGATGGCCTTTCCCCTGAGAAACACAACTCACCAGGCCAGGTTCCTGATGTCAATTTGCAGGAGGCACTTGGCACTGTCAAACCAAACACAGTTGCCCGTGGGGGCACCTTGCATCTGGGAGATATCCTGAACCATGCGGAATTTCAGCAGGCAGCCGGCCACTCCGGGCCACCGGGCGCTGGACACGAACGATGCCCTTTCCCCTGAGAAACAAAACTCACCAGGCCAGGTTCCTGATGTCAGTTTGCAGGAGGCACTTGGCACTGTCAAACCAGACACAGTTGCCTGTGGGGGCACCTTGCATCTGGGAGATATCCTGAAGCATGCGGAATTTCAGCAGGCAGCCGGCCACTCCGGGCCACCGGGCGCTGGACACGAACGATGCCCTTTCCCCTGAGAAACAAAACTCACCAGGCCAGGTTCCTGATGTCAGTTTGCAGGAGGCACTTGGCACTCTCAAACCAGACACAGTTGCCTGTGGGGGCACCTTGCATCTGGGAGATATCCTGAACCATGCGGAATTTCAGCAGGCAGCCGGCCACTCCAGGCCACCGGGCCCTGGACACGAACGAAGCCCTTTCCCCTGAGAAACAAAACTCACCAGGCCAGGTTCCTGATGTCAGTTTGCCGGAGGCATTTGGCACTGTCAAACCAGACACATTTGCCTGTGGAGGCACCTTGCATCTGGGAGATATCCTGAACCATGCGGAATTTCAGCAGGCAGCCGGCCACTCCGGGCCACCGGGCGCTGGACACGAACGATGCCCTTTCCCCTGACAAACAAAACTCACCAGGCCAGGTTCCTGATGTCAGTTTGCAGGAGGCACTTGGCACTGTCAAACCAGACACAGTTGCCTGTGGGGGCACCTTGCATCTGGGAGATATCCTGAAGCATGCGGAATTTCAGCAGGCAGCCGGCCACTCCGGGCCACCGGGCCCTGGACACGAACGATGCCCTTTCCTCTGAGAAACAAAACTCACCAGGCCAGGTTCCTGATGTCAGTTTGCAGGAGGCACTTGGCACTCTCAAACCAGACACAGTTGCCTGTGGGGGCACCTTGCATCTGGGAGATATCCTGAAGCATGCGTAATTTCAGCAGGCAGCCGGCCACTCCGGGCCACCGGGCCCTGGACACGAACGATGCCATTTCCCCTGAGAAACAAAACTCACCAGGCCAGGTTCCTGATGTCAGTTTGCAGGAGGCATTTGGCACTGTCAAACCAGACACAGTTGCCTGTGGGGGCACCTTGCATCTGGGAGATATCCTGAAGCATGCGGAATTTCAGCAGGCAGCCGGCCACTCCGGGTCACCGGGCCCTGGACACGAACCATGCCCTTTCCCCTGAGAAACAAAACTCACCAGGCCAGGTTCCTGATGTCAGTTTGCAGGAGGCACTTGGCACTCTCAAACCAGACACAGTTGCCTGTGGGGGCACCTTGCATCTGGGAGATATCCTGAAGCATGCGGAATTTCAGCAGGCAGCCGGCCACCCCGGGCCACCGGGCCCTGGACACGAACGATGCCATTTCCCCTGAGAAACAAAACTCACCAGGCCAGGTTCCTGATGTCAGTTTGCAGGAGGCACTTGGCACTCTCAAACCAGACACAGTTGCCTGTGGGGGCACCTTGCATCTGGGAGATATCCTGAACCATGCGGAATTTCAGCAGGCAGCCGGCCACTCCGGGCCACCGGGCCCTGGACACGAACGATGCCCTTTCCTCTGAGAAACAAAACTCACCAGGCCAGGTTCCTGATGTCAGTTTGCAGGAGGCACTTGGCACTCTCAAACCAGACACAGTTGCCTGTGAGTGCTCCTTGCATCTGGGAGATATCCTGAAGCATGCGGAATTTCAGCAGGCAGCCGGCCACTCCGGGCCACCGGGCCCTGGACACGAACGATGCCCTTTCCCCTGAGAAACAAAACTCACCAGGCCAGGTTCCTGATGTCAGTTTGCAGGAGGCATTTGGCACTGTCAAACCAGACACAGTTGCCTGTGGGGGCACCTTGCATCTGGGAGATATCCTGAAGCATGCGGAATTTCAGCAGGCAGCCGGCCACTCCGGGTCACCGGGTCCTGGACACGAACAATGCCCTTTCCCCTGAGAAACAAAACTCACCAGGCCAGGTTCCTGATGTCAGTTTGCAGGAGGCACTTGGCACTCTCAAACCAGACACAGTTGCCTGTGGGGGCACCTTGCATCTGGGAGATATCCTGAAGCATGCGGAATTTCAGCAGGCAGCCGGCCACTCCGGGCCACCGGGCCCTGGACACGAACGATGCCCTTTCCCCTGAGAAACAAAACTCACCAGGCCAGGTTCCTGATGTCAGTTTGCAGGAGGCACTTGGCACTGTCAAACCAGACACAGTTGCCTGTGGGGGCACCTTGCATCTGGGAGATATCCTGAAGCATGCGGAATTTCAGCAGGCAGCCGGCCACTCCGGGCCACCGGGCCCTGGACACGAACCATGCCCTTTCCCCTGAGAAACAAAACTCACCAGGCCAGGTTCCTGATGTCAGTTTGCAGGAGGCACTTGGCACTGTCAAACCAGACACAGTTGCCTGTGGGGGCACCTTGCATCTGGGAGATATCCTGAAGCATGCGGAATTTCAGCAGGCAGCCGGCCACTCCGGGCCGCCGGGCCCTGGACACGAACGATGGCCTTTCCCCTGAGAAACACAACTCACCAGGCCAGGTTCCTGATGTCAATTTGCAGGAGGCACTTGGCACTCTCAAACCAGACACAGTTGCCTGTGGGGGCACCTTGCATCTGGGAGATATCCTGAAGCATGCGGAATTTCAGCAGGCAGCCGGCCACTCCGGGCCACCGGGCCCTGGACACGAACGATGCCCTTTCCCCTGAGAAACAAAACTCACCAGGCCAGGTTCCTGATGTCAGTTTGCAGGAGGCACTTGGCACTGTCAAACCAGACACAGTTGCCTGTGGGGGCACCTTGCATCTGGGAGATATCCTGAAGCATGCGGAATTTCAGCAGGCAGCCGGCCACTCCGGGCCACCGGGCCCTGGACACGAACCATGCCCTTTCCCCTGAGAAACAAAACTCACCAGGCCAGGTTCCTGATGTCAGTTTGCAGGAGGCACTTGGCACTGTCAAACCAGACACAGTTGCCTGTGGGGGCACCTTGCATCTGGGAGATATCCTGAAGCATGCGGAATTTCAGCAGGCAGCCGGCCACTCCGGGCCGCCGGGCCCTGGACACAAACGATGGCCTTTCCCCTGAGAAACACAACTCACCAGGCCAGGTTCCTGATGTCAATTTGCAGGAGGCACTTGGCACTGTCAAACCAAACACAGTTGCCCGTGGGGGCACCTTGCATCTGGGAGATATCCTGAACCATGCGGAATTTCAGCAGGCAGCCGGCCACTCCGGGCCACCGGGCGCTGGACACGAACGATGCCCTTTCCCCTCAGAAACAAAACTCACCAGGCCAGGTTCCTGATGTCAGTTTGCAGGAGGCACTTGGCACTCTCAAACCAGACACAGTTGCCTGTGGGGGCACCTTGCATCTGGGAGATATCCTGAAGCATGCGGAATTTCAGCAGGCAGCCGGCCACTCCGGGCCACCGGGCGCTGGACACGAACGATGCCCTTTCCCCTGAGAAACAAAACTCACCAGGCCAGGTTCCTGATGTCAGTTTGCAGGAGGCACTTGGCACTCTCAAACCAGACACAGTTGCCTGTGGGGGCACCTTGCATCTGGGAGATATCCTGAACCATGCGGAATTTCAGCAGGCAGCCGGCCACTCCAGGCCACCGGGCCCTGGACACGAACGAAGCCCTTTCCCCTGAGAAACAAAACTCACCAGGCCAGGTTCCTGATGTCAGTTTGCCGGAGGCATTTGGCACTGTCAAACCAGACACATTTGCCTGTGGAGGCACCTTGCATCTGGGAGATATCCTGAACCATGCGGAATTTCAGCAGGCAGCCGGCCACTCCGGGCCACCGGGCGCTGGACACGAACGATGCCCTTTCCCCTGACAAACAAAACTCACCAGGCCAGGTTCCTGATGTCAGTTTGCAGGAGGCACTTGGCACTGTCAAACCAGACACAGTTGCCTGTGGGGGCACCTTGCATCTGGGAGATATCCTGAAGCATGCGGAATTTCAGCAGGCAGCCGGCCACTCCGGGCCACCGGGCCCTGGACACGAACGATGCCCTTTCCTCTGAGAAACAAAACTCACCAGGCCAGGTTCCTGATGTCAGTTTGCAGGAGGCACTTGGCACTCTCAAACCAGACACAGTTGCCTGTGGGGGCACCTTGCATCTGGGAGATATCCTGAAGCATGCGTAATTTCAGCAGGCAGCCGGCCACTCCGGGCCACCGGGCCCTGGACACGAACGATGCCATTTCCCCTGAGAAACAAAACTCACCAGGCCAGGTTCCTGATGTCAGTTTGCAGGAGGCATTTGGCACTGTCAAACCAGACACAGTTGCCTGTGGGGGCACCTTGCATCTGGGAGATATCCTGAAGCATGCGGAATTTCAGCAGGCAGCCGGCCACTCCGGGTCACCGGGCCCTGGACACGAACCATGCCCTTTCCCCTGAGAAACAAAACTCACCAGGCCAGGTTCCTGATGTCAGTTTGCAGGAGGCACTTGGCACTCTCAAACCAGACACAGTTGCCTGTGGGGGCACCTTGCATCTGGGAGATATCCTGAAGCATGCGGAATTTCAGCAGGCAGCCGGCCACCCCGGGCCACCGGGCCCTGGACACGAACGATGCCATTTCCCCTGAGAAACAAAACTCACCAGGCCAGGTTCCTGATGTCAGTTTGCAGGAGGCACTTGGCACTCTCAAACCAGACACAGTTGCCTGTGGGGGCACCTTGCATCTGGGAGATATCCTGAACCATGCGGAATTTCAGCAGGCAGCCGGCCACTCCGGGCCACCGGGCCCTGGACACGAACGATGCCCTTTCCTCTGAGAAACAAAACTCACCAGGCCAGGTTCCTGATGTCAGTTTGCAGGAGGCACTTGGCACTCTCAAACCAGACACAGTTGCCTGTGAGTGCTCCTTGCATCTGGGAGATATCCTGAAGCATGCGGAATTTCAGCAGGCAGCCGGCCACTCCGGGCCACCGGGCCCTGGACACGAACCATGCCCTTTCCCCTGAGAAACAAAACTCACCAGGCCAGGTTCCTGATGTCAGTTTGCAGGAGGCACTTGGCACTCTCAAACCAGACACAGTTGCCTGTGGGGGCACCTTGCATCTGGGAGATATCCTGAAGCATGCGGAATTTCAGCAGGCAGCCGGCCACTCCGGGCCACCGGGCCCTGGACACGAACGATGCCCTTTCCCCTGAGAAACAAAACTCACCAGGCCAGGTTCCTGATGTCAGTTTGCCGGAGGCATTTGGCACTCTCAAACCAGACACATTTGCCTGTGGAGGCACCTTGCATCTGGGAGATATCCTGAACCATGCGGAATTTCAGCAGGCAGCCGGCCACTCCAGGCCACCGGGCGCGAACGATGCCCTTTCCCCTGAGAAACAAAACTCACCAGGCCAGGTTCCTGATGTCAGTTTGCCGGAGGCATTTGGCACTGTCAAACCAGACACATTTGCCTGTGGAGGCACCTTGCATCTGGGAGATATCCTGAACCATGCGGAATTTCAGCAGGCAGCCGGCCACTCCGGGCCACCGGGCGCTGGACACGAACGATGCCCTTTCCCCTGACAAACAAAACTCACCAGGCCAGGTTCCTGATGTCAGTTTGCAGGAGGCACTTGGCACTCTCAAACCAGACACAGTTGCCTGTGGGGGCACCTTGCATCTGGGAGATATCCTGAAGCATGCGGAATTTCAGCAGGCAGCCGGCCACTCCGGGCCACCGGGCCCTGGACACGAACGATGCCCTTTCCTCTGAGAAACAAAACTCACCAGGCCAGGTTCCTGATGTCAGTTTGCAGGAGGCACTTGGCACTCTCAAACCAGACACAGTTGCCTGTGGGGGCACCTTGCATCTGGGAGATATCCTGAAGCATGCGGAATTTCAGCAGGCAGCCGGCCACTCCGGGCCACCGGGCCCTGGACACGAACGATGCCCTTTCCCCTGAGAAACAAAACTCACCAGGCCAGGTTCCTGATGTCAGTTTGCAGGAGGCATTTGGCACTGTCAAACCAGACACAGTTGCCTGTGGGGGCACCTTGCATCTGGGAGATATCCTGAAGCATGCGGAATTTCAGCAGGCAGCCGGCCACTCCGGGCCACCGGGCCCTGGACACGAACGATGCCCTTTCCCCTGAGAAACAAAACTCACCAGGCCAGGTTCCTGATGTCAGTTTGCAGGAGGCACTTGGCACTCTCAAACCAGACACAGTTGCCTGTGGGGGCACCTTGCATCTGGGAGATATCCTGAAGCATGCGGAATTTCAGCAGGCAGCCGGCCACTCCGGGCCACCGGGCCCTGGACACGAACGATGCCCTTTCCTCTGAGAAACAAAACTCACCAGGCCAGGTTCCTGATGTCAGTTTGCAGGAGGCACTTGGCACTCTCAAACCAGACACAGTTGCCTGTGGGTGCTCCTTGCATCTGGGAGATATCCTGAAGCATGCGGAATTTCAGCAGGCAGCCGGCCACTCCGGGCCACCGGGCCCTGGACACGAACGATGCCCTTTCCCCTGAGAAACAAAACTCACCAGGCCAGGTTCCTGATGTCAGTTTGCAGGAGGCATTTGGCACTGTCAAACCAGACACAGTTGCCTGTGGGGGCACCTTGCATCTGGGAGATATCCTGAACCATGCGGAATTTCAGCAGGCAGCCGGCCACCCCGGGCCACCGGGCCCTGGACACGAACGATGCCATTTCCCCTGAGAAACAAAACTCACCAGGCCAGGTTCCTGATGTCAGTTTGCAGGAGGCACTTGGCACTGTCAAACCAGACACAGTTGCCTGTGGGGGCACCTTGCATCTGGGAGATATCCTGAACCATGCGGAATTTCAGCAGGCAGCCGGCCACTCCGGGCCACCGGGCCCTGGACACGAACGATGGCCTTTGCCCTGAGAAACAAAACTCACCAGGCCAGGTTCCTGATGTCAGTTTGCAGGAGGCACTTGGCACTCTCAAACCAGACACAGTTGCCTGTGGGGGCACCTTGCATCTGGGAGATATCCTGAAGCATGCGGAATTTCAGCAGGCAGCCGGCCACTCCGGGCCACCGGGCCCTGGACACGAACCATGCCCTTTCCCCTGAGAAACAAAACTCACCAGGCCAGGTTCCTGATGTCAGTTTGCAGGAGGCACTTGGCACTCTCAAACCAGACACACTTGCCTGTGGGGGCACCTTGCATCTGGGAGATATCCTGAAGCATGCGGAATTTCAGCAGGCAGCCGGCCACTCCGGGCCACCGGGCCCTGGACACGAACGATGCCCTTTCCCCTGAGAAACAAAACTCACCAGGCCAGGTTCCTGATGTCAGTTTGCCGGAGGCATTTGGCACTCTCAAACCAGACACATTTGCCTGTGGAGGCACCTTGCATCTGGGAGATATCCTGAACCATGCGGAATTTCAGCAGGCAGCCGGCCACTCCGGGCCACCGGGCGCGAACGATGCCCTTTCCCCTGAGAAACAAAACTCACCAGGCCAGGTTCCTGATGTCAGTTTGCAGGAGGCACTTGGCACTGTAAACCAGACACAGTTGCCTGTGGGGTCACCTTGCATCTGGGAGATATCCTGAAGCATGCGGAATTTCAGCAGGCAGCCGGCCACTCCGGGCCACCGGGCCCTGGACACGAACGATGCCATTTCCCCTGAGAAACAAAACTCACCAGGCCAGGTTCCTGATGTCAGTTTGCAGGAGGCATTTGGCACTGTCAAACCAGACACAGTTGCCTGTGGGGGCACCTTGCATCTGGGAGATATCCTGAACCATGCGGAATTTCAGCAGGCAGCCGGCCACTCCGGGTCACCGGGCCCTGGACACGAACGATGGCCTTTCCCCTGAGAAACAAAACTCACCAGGCCAGGTTCCTGATGTCAGTTTGCAGGAGGCACTTGGCACTCTCAAACCAGACACAGTTGCCTGTGGGGGCACCTTGCATCTGGGAGATATCCTGAACCATGCGGAATTTCAGCAGGCAGCCGGCCACTCCGGGCCACTGGGCCCTGGACACGAACGATGGCCTTTCCCCTGAGAAACAAAACTCACCAGGCCAGGTTCCTGATGTCAGTTTGCAGGAGGCACTTGGCACTCTCAAACCAGACACAGTTGCCTGTGGGGGCACCTTGCATCTGGGAGATATCCTGAAGCATGCGGAATTTCAGCAGGCAGCCGGCCACTCCGGGCCACCGGGCCCTGGACACGAACGATGCCCTTTCCCCTGAGAAACAAAACTCACCAGGCCAGGTTCCTGATGTCAGTTAGCAGGAGGCATTTGGCACTCTCAAACCAGACACAGTTGCCTGTGGGGGCACCTTGCATCTGGGAGATATCCTGAACCATGCGGAATTTCAGCAGGCAGCCGGCCACTCCGGGCCACCGGGCCCTGGACACGAACCATGCCCTTTCCCCTGAGAAACAAAACTCACCAGGCCAGGTTCCTGATGTCAGTTTGCAGGAGGCATTTGGCACTCTCAAACCAGACACAGTTGCCTGTGGGGGCACCTTGCATCTGGGAGATATCCTGAAGCATGCGGAATTTCAGCAGGCAGCCGGCCACTCCGGGCCACCGGGCCCTGGACACGAACGATGCCCTTTCCCCTGAGAAACAAAACTCACCAGGCCAGGTTCCTGATGTCAGTTTGCAGGAGGCACTTGGCACTGTCAAACCAGACACAGTTGCCCGTGGGGGCACCTTGCATCTGGGAGATATCCTGAACCATGCGGAATTTCAGCAGGCAGCCGGCCACTCCGGGCCACCGGGCCCTGGACACGAACGATGGCCTTTGCCCTGAGAAACAAAACTCACCAGGCCAGGTTCCTGATGTCAGTTTGCAGGAGGCACTTGGCACTGTCAAACCAGACACAGTTGCCTGTGGGGGCACCTTGCATCTGGGAGATATCCTGAACCATGCGGAATTTCAGCAGGCAGCCGGCCACTCCGGGTCACCGGGCCCTGGACACGAACGATGCCCTTTCCCCTGAGAAACAAAACTCACCAGGCCAGGTTCCTGATGTCAGTTTGCAGGAGGCACTTGGCACTCTCAAACCAGACACAGTTGCCTGTGGGGGCACCTTGCATCTGGGAGATATCCTGAAGCATGCGGAATTTCAGCAGGCAGCCGGCCACTCCAGGCCACCGGGCCCTGGACACGAACGAAGCCCTTTCCCCTGAGAAACAAAACTCACCAGGCCAGGTTCCTGATGTCAGTTTGCCGGAGGCATTTGGCACTGTCAAACCAGACACATTTGCCTGTGGAGGCACCTTGCATCTGGGAGATATCCTGAACCATGCGGAATTTCAGCAGGCAGCCGGCCACTCCGGGCCACCGGGCGCTGGACACGAACGATGCCCTTTCCCCTGACAAACAAAACTCACCAGGCCAGGTTCCTGATGTCAGTTTGCAGGAGGCACTTGGCACTGTCAAACCAGACACAGTTGCCTGTGGAGGCACCTTGCATCTGGGAGATATCCTGAAGCATGCGGAATTTCAGCAGGCAGCCGGCCACTCCGGGCCACCGGGCCCTGGACACGAACGATGCCCTTTCCTCTGAGAAACAAAACTCACCAGGCCAGGTTCCTGATGTCAGTTTGCAGGAGGCACTTGGCACTGTCAAACCAGACACAGTTGCCTGTGGGGGCACCTTGCATCTGGGAGATATCCTGAAGCATGCGTAATTTCAGCAGGCAGCCGGCCACTCCGGGCCACCGGGCTCTGGACACGAACGATGCCCTTTCCCCTGAGAAACAAAACTCACCAGGCCAGGTTCCTGATGTCAGTTTGCAGGAGGCATTTGGCACTGTCAAACCAGACACAGTTGCCTGTGGGGGCACCTTGCATCTGGGAGATATCCTGAAGCATGCGGAATTTCAGCAGGCAGCCGGCCACTCCGGGTCACCGGGCCCTGGACACGAACGATGGCCTTTCCCCTGAGAAACAAAACTCACCAGGCCAGGTTCCTGATGTCAGTTAGCAGGAGGCACTTGGCACTGTCAAACCAGACACAGTTGCCTGTGGGGGCACCTTGCATCTGGGAGATATCCTGAAGCATGCGGAATTTCAGCAGGCAGCCGGCCACTCCGGGCCACCGGGCCCTGGACACGAACGATGCCCTTTCCTCTGAGAAACAAAACTCACCAGGCCAGGTTCCTGATGTCAGTTTGCAGGAGGCACTTGGCACTCTCAAACCAGACACAGTTGCCTGTGGGGGCACCTTGCATCTGGGAGATATCCTGAAGCATGCGGAATTTCAGCAGGCAGCCGGCCACTCCGGGCCACCGGGCCCTGGACACGAACGATGCCCTTTCCCCTGAGAAACAAAACTCACCAGGCCAGGTTCCTGATGTCAGTTTGCAGGAGGCACTTGGCACTCTCAAACCAGACACAGTTGCCTGTGGGTGCTCCTTGCATCTGGGAGATATCCTGAAGCATGCGGAATTTCAGCAGGCAGCCGGCCACTCCGGGCCACCGGGCCCTGGACACGAACGATGCCCTTTCCCCTGAGAAACAAAACTCACCAGGCCAGGTTCCTGATGTCAGTTTGCAGGAGGCATTTGGCACTGTCAAACCAGACACAGTTGCCTGTGGGGGCACCTTGCATCTGGGAGATATCCTGAACCATGCGGAATTTCAGCAGGCAGCCGGCCACCCCGGGCCACCGGGCCCTGGACACGAACGATGCCATTTCCCCTGAGAAACAAAACTCACCAGGCCAGGTTCCTGATGTCAGTTTGCAGGAGGCACTTGGCACTGTCAAACCAGACACAGTTGCCTGTGGGGGCACCTTGCATCTGGGAGATATCCTGAACCATGCGGAATTTCAGCAGGCAGCCGGCCACTCCGGGCCACCGGGCCCTGGACACGAACGATGGCCTTTGCCCTGAGAAACAAAACTCACCAGGCCAGGTTCCTGATGTCAGTTTGCAGGAGGCACTTGGCACTCTCAAACCAGACACAGTTGCCTGTGGGGGCACCTTGCATCTGGGAGATATCCTGAAGCATGCGGAATTTCAGCAGGCAGCCGGCCACTCCGGGCCACCGGGCCCTGGACACGAACCATGCCCTTTCCCCTGAGAAACAAAACTCACCAGGCCAGGTTCCTGATGTCAGTTTGCAGGAGGCACTTGGCACTCTCAAACCAGACACAGTTGCCTGTGGGGGCACCTTGCATCTGGGAGATATCCTGAAGCATGCGGAATTTCAGCAGGCAGCCGGCCACTCCGGGCCACCGGGCCCTGGACACGAACGATGCCCTTTCCCCTGAGAAACAAAACTCACCAGGCCAGGTTCCTGATGTCAGTTTGCCGGAGGCATTTGGCACTCTCAAACCAGACACATTTGCCTGTGGAGGCACCTTGCATCTGGGAGATATCCTGAACCATGCGGAATTTCAGCAGGCAGCCGGCCACTCCGGGCCACCGGGCGCGAACGATGCCCTTTCCCCTGAGAAACAAAACTCACCAGGCCAGGTTCCTGATGTCAGTTTGCAGGAGGCACTTGGCACTGTAAACCAGACACAGTTGCCTGTGGGGGCACCTTGCATCTGGGAGATATCCTGAAGCATGCGGAATTTCAGCAGGCAGCCGGCCACTCCGGGCCACCGGGCCCTGGACACGAACGAAGCCCTTTCCCCTGAGAAACAAAACTCACCAGGCCAGGTTCCTGATGTCAGTTTGCCGGAGGCATTTGGCACTGTCAAACCAGACACATTTGCCTGTGGAGGCACCTTGCATCTGGGAGATATCCTGAAGCATGCGGAATTTCAGCAGGCAGCCGGCCACTCCGGGCCACCGGGCGCTGGACACGAACGATGCCCTTTCCCCTGACAAACAAAACTCACCAGGCCAGGTTCCTGATGTCAGTTTGCAGGAGGCACTTGGCACTGTCAAACCAGACACAGTTGCCTGTGGGGGCACCTTGCATCTGGGAGATATCCTGAAGCATGCGGAATTTCAGCAGGCAGCCGGCCACTCCGGGCCACCGGGCCCTGGACACGAACGATGCCCTTTCCTCTGAGAAACAAAACTCACCAGGCCAGGTTCCTGATGTCAGTTTGCAGGAGGCACTTGGCACTCTCAAACCAGACACAGTTGCCTGTGGGGGCACCTTGCATCTGGGAGATATCCTGAAGCATGCGGAATTTCAGCAGGCAGCCGGCCACTCCGGGCCACCGGGCCCTGGACACGAACGATGGCCTTTCCCCTGAGAAACAAAACTCACCAGGCCAGGTTCCTGATGTCAGTTTGCAGGAGGCATTTGGCACTGTCAAACCAGACACAGTTGCCTGTGGGGGCACCTTGCATCTGGGAGATATCCTGAAGCATGCGGAATTTCAGCAGGCAGCCGGCCACTCCGGGCCACCGGGCCCTGGACACGAACGATGCCCTTTCCCCTGAGAAACAAAACTCACCAGGCCAGGTTCCTGATGTCAGTTTGCAGGAGGCACTTGGCACTGTCAAACCAGACACAGTTGCCTGTGGGGGCACCTTGCATCTGGGAGATATCCTGAACCATGCGGAATTTCAGCAGGCAGCCGGCCACTCCGGGCCACTGGGCCCTGGACACGAACGATGCCCTTTCCTCTGAGAAACAAAACTCACCAGGCCAGGTTCCTGATGTCAGTTTGCAGGAGGCACTTGGCACTCTCAAACCAGACACAGTTGCCTGTGGGGGCACCTTGCATCTGGGAGATATCCTGAAGCATGCGGAATTTCAGCAGGCAGCCGGCCACTCCGGGCCACCGGGCCCTGGACACGAACGATGCCCTTTCCCCTGAGAAACAAAACTCACCAGGCCAGGTTCCTGATGTCAGTTTGCAGGAGGCATTTGGCACTGTCAAACCAGACACAGTTGCCTGTGGGGGCACCTTGCATCTGGGAGATATCCTGAAGCATGCGGAATTTCAGCAGGCAGCCGGCCACTCCGGGCCACCGGGCCCTGGACACGAACGATGGCCTTTGCCCTGAGAAACAAAACTCACCAGGCCAGGTTCCTGATGTCAGTTTGCAGGAGGCACTTGGCACTCTCAAACCAGACACAGTTGCCTGTGGGGGCACCTTGCATCTGGGAGATATCCTGAACCATGCGGAATTTCAGCAGGCAGCCGGCCACTCCGGGCCACTGGGCCCTGGACACGAACGATGGCCTTTCCCCTGAGAAACAAAACTCACCAGGCCAGGTTCCTGATGTCAGTTTGCAGGAGGCACTTGGCACTCTCAAACCAGACACAGTTGCCTGTGGGGGCACCTTGCATCTGGGAGATATCCTGAAGCATGCGGAATTTCAGCAGGCAGCCGGCCACTCCGGGCCACCGGGCCCTGGACACGAACGATGCCCTTTCCCCTGAGAAACAAAACTCACCAGGCCAGGTTCCTGATGTCAGTTAGCAGGAGGCATTTGGCACTCTCAAACCAGACACAGTTGCCTGTGGGGGCACCTTGCATCTGGGAGATATCCTGAAGCATGCGGAATTTCAGCAGGCAGCCGGCCACTCCGGGCCACCGGGCCCTGGACACGAACGATGCCCTTTCCCCTGAGAAACAAAACTCACCAGGCCAGGTTCCTGATGTCAGTTTGCAGGAGGCATTTGGCACTGTCAAACCAGACACAGTTGCCTGTGGGGGCACCTTGCATCTGGGAGATATCCTGAAGCATGCGGAATTTCAGCAGGCAGCCGGCCACTCCGGGCCACCGGGCCCTGGACACGAACGATGCCCTTTCCCCTGAGAAACAAAACTCACCAGGCCAGGTTCCTGATGTCAGTTTGCAGGAGGCACTTGGCACTCTCAAACCAGACACAGTTGCCTGTGGGGGCACCTTGCATCTGGGAGATATCCTGAACCATGCGGAATTTCAGCAGGCAGCCGGCCACTCCGGGCCACCGGGCCCTGGACACGAACGATGCCCTTTCCTCTGAGAAACAAAACTCACCAGGCCAGGTTCCTGATGTCAGTTTGCAGGAGGCACTTGGCACTCTCAAACCAGACACAGTTGCCTGTGGGTGCTCCTTGCATCTGGGAGATATCCTGAAGCATGCGGAATTTCAGCAGGCAGCCGGCCACTCCGGGCCACCGGGCCCTGGACACGAACGATGCCCTTTCCCCTGAGAAACAAAACTCACCAGGCCAGGTTCCTGATGTCAGTTTGCAGGAGGCATTTGGCACTGTCAAACCAGACACAGTTGCCTGTGGGGGCACCTTGCATCTGGGAGATATCCTGAAGCATGCGGAATTTCAGCAGGCAGCCGGCCACCCCGGGCCACCGGGCCCTGGACACGAACGATGCCATTTCCCCTGAGAAACAAAACTCACCAGGCCAGGTTCCTGATGTCAGTTTGCAGGAGGCACTTGGCACTGTCAAACCAGACACAGTTGCCTGTGGGGGCACCTTGCATCTGGGAGATATCCTGAAGCATGCGGAATTTCAGCAGGCAGCCGGCCACTCCGGGCCACCGGGCCCTGGACACGAACCAAGGCCTTTCCCCTGAGAAACAAAACTCACCAGGCCAGGTTCCTGATGTCAGTTTGCAGGAGGCACTTGGCACTCTCAAACCAGACACAGTTGCCTGTGGGGGCACCTTGCATCTGGGAGATATCCTGAAGCATGCGGAATTTCAGCAGGCAGCCGGCCACTCCGGGCCACCGGGCCCTGGACACGAACCATGCCCTTTCCCCTGAGAAACAAAACTCACTAGGCCAGGTTCCTGATGTCAGTTTGCAGGAGGCACTTGGCACTGTCAAAACAGACACAGTTGCCTGTGGGGGCACCTTGCATCTGGGAGATATCCTGAAGCATGCGGAATTTCAGCAGGCAGCCGGCCACTCCGGGCCACCGGGCCCTGGACACGAACGATGCCCTTTCCCCTGAGAAACAAAACTCACCAGGCCAGGTTCCTGATGTCAGTTTGCCGGAGGCATTTGGCACTCTCAAACCAGACACATTTGCCTGTGGAGGCACCTTGCATCTGGGAGATATCCTGAACCATGCGGAATTTCAGCAGGCAGCCGGCCACTCCGGGCCACCGGGCGCGAACGATGCCCTTTCCCCTGAGAAACAAAACTCACCAGGCCAGGTTCCTGATGTCAGTTTGCAGGAGGCACTTGGCACTGTAAACCAGACACAGTTGCCTGTGGGGGCACCTTGCATCTGGGAGATATCCTGAAGCATGCGGAATTTCAGCAGGCAGCCGGCCACTCCGGGCCACCGGGCCCTGGACACGAACGATGCCCTTTCCCCTGAGAAACAAAACTCACCAGGCCAGGTTCCTGATGTCAGTTTGCAGGAGGCATTTGGCACTGTCAAACCAGACACAGTTGCCTGTGGGTGCTCCTTGCATCTGGGAGATATCCTGAACCATGCGGAATTTCAGCAGGCAGCCGGCCACTCCGGGTCACCGGGCCCTGGACACGAACGATGGCCTTTCCCCTGAGAAACAAAACTCACCAGGCCAGGTTCCTGATGTCAGTTTGCAGGAGGCACTTGGCACTCTCAAACCAGACACAGTTGCCTGTGGGGGCACCTTGCATCTGGGAGATATCCTGAAGCATGCGGAATTTCAGCAGGCAGCCGGCCACTCCGGGCCACTGGGCCCTGGACACGAACGATGGCCTTTCCCCTGAGAAACAAAACTCACCAGGCCAGGTTCCTGATGTCAGTTTGCAGGAGGCACTTGGCACTCTCAAACCAGACACAGTTGCCTGTGGGGGCACCTTGCATCTGGGAGATATCCTGAAGCATGCGGAATTTCAGCAGGCAGCCGGCCACTCCGGGCCACCGGGCCCTGGACACGAACGATGCCCTTTCCCCTGAGAAACAAAACTCACCAGGCCAGGTTCCTGATGTCAGTTAGCAGGAGGCATTTGGCACTGTCAAACCAGACACAGTTGCCCGTGGGGGCACCTTGCATCTGGGAGATATCCTGAACCATGCGGAATTTCAGCAGGCAGCCGGCCACTCCGGGCCACCGGGCCCTGGACACGAACGATGGCCTTTGCCCTGAGAAACAAAACTCACCAGGCCAGGTTCCTGATGTCAGTTTGCAGGAGGCACTTGGCACTGTCAAACCAGACACAGTTGCCTGTGGGGGCACCTTGCATCTGGGAGATATCCTGAACCATGCGGAATTTCAGCAGGCAGCCGGCCACTCCGGGCCACCGGGCGCGAACGATGCCCTTTCCCCTGACAAACAAAACTCACCAGGCCAGGTTCCTGATGTCAGTTTGCAGGAGGCATTTGGCACTGTCAAACCAGACACAGTTGCCTGTGGGGGCACCTTGCATCTGGGAGATATCCTGAACCATGCGGAATTTCAGCAGGCAGCCGGCCACTCCGGGTCACCGGGCCCTGGACACGAACGATGCCCTTTCCCCTGAGAAACAAAACTCACCAGGCCAGGTTCCTGATGTCAGTTTGCAGGAGGCACTTGGCACTCTCAAACCAGACACAGTTGCCTGTGGGGGCACCTTGCATCTGGGAGATATCCTGAAGCATGCGGAATTTCAGCAGGCAGCCGGCCACTCCAGGCCACCGGGCCCTGGACACGAACGAAGCCCTTTCCCCTGAGAAACAAAACTCACCAGGCCAGGTTCCTGATGTCAGTTTGCCGGAGGCATTTGGCACTCTCAAACCAGACACAGTTGCCTGTGGGGGCACCTTGCATCTGGGAGATATCCTGAAGCATGCGGAATTTCAGCAGGCAGCCGGCCACTCCGGGCCACCGGGCCCTGGACACGAACGATGCCCTTTCCTCTGAGAAACAAAACTCACCAGGCCAGGTTCCTGATGTCAGTTTGCAGGAGGCACTTGGCACTCTCAAACCAGACACAGTTGCCTGTGGGGGCACCTTGCATCTGGGAGATATCCTGAAGCATGCGTAATTTCAGCAGGCAGCCGGCCACTCCGGGCCACCGGGCTCTGGACACGAACGATGCCCTTTCCCCTGAGAAACAAAACTCACCAGGCCAGGTTCCTGATGTCAGTTTGCAGGAGGCATTTGGCACTGTCAAACCAGACACAGTTGCCTGTGGGGGCACCTTGCATCTGGGAGATATCCTGAAGCATGCGGAATTTCAGCAGGCAGCCGGCCACTCCGGGTCACCGGGCCCTGGACACGAACGATGGCCTTTCCCCTGAGAAACAAAACTCACCAGGCCAGGTTCCTGATGTCAGTTTGCAGGAGGCACTTGGCACTGTCAAACCAGACACAGTTGCCTGTGGGGGCACCTTGCATCTGGGAGATATCCTGAAGCATGCGGAATTTCAGCAGGCAGCCGGCCACTCCGGGCCACCGGGCCCTGGACACGAACGATGCCCTTTCCTCTGAGAAACAAAACTCACCAGGCCAGGTTCCTGATGTCAGTTTGCAGGAGGCACTTGGCACTCTCAAACCAGACACAGTTGCCTGTGGGGGCACCTTGCATCTGGGAGATATCCTGAAGCATGCGGAATTTCAGCAGGCAGCCGGCCACTCCGGGCCACCGGGCCCTGGACACGAACGATGCCCTTTCCTCTGAGAAACAAAACTCACCAGGCCAGGTTCCTGATGTCAGTTTGCAGGAGGCACTTGGCACTCTCAAACCAGACACAGTTGCCTGTGGGTGCTCCTTGCATCTGGGAGATATCCTGAAGCATGCGGAATTTCAGCAGGCAGCCGGCCACTCCGGGCCACCGGGCCCTGGACACGAACGATGCCCTTTCCCCTGAGAAACAAAACTCACCAGGCCAGGTTCCTGATGTCAGTTTGCAGGAGGCATTTGGCACTGTCAAACCAGACACAGTTGCCTGTGGGGGCACCTTGCATCTGGGAGATATCCTGAACCATGCGGAATTTCAGCAGGCAGCCGGCCACCCCGGGCCACCGGGCCCTGGACACGAACGATGCCATTTCCCCTGAGAAACAAAACTCACCAGGCCAGGTTCCTGATGTCAGTTTGCAGGAGGCACTTGGCACTGTCAAACCAGACACAGTTGCCTGTGGGGGCACCTTGCATCTGGGAGATATCCTGAACCATGCGGAATTTCAGCAGGCAGCCGGCCACTCCGGGCCACCGGGCCCTGGACACGAACGATGGCCTTTGCCCTGAGAAACAAAACTCACCAGGCCAGGTTCCTGATGTCAGTTTGCAGGAGGCACTTGGCACTCTCAAACCAGACACAGTTGCCTGTGGGGGCACCTTGCATCTGGGAGATATCCTGAAGCATGCGGAATTTCAGCAGGCAGCCGGCCACTCCGGGCCACCGGGCCCTGGACACGAACCATGCCCTTTCCCCTGAGAAACAAAACTCACCAGGCCAGGTTCCTGATGTCAGTTTGCAGGAGGCACTTGGCACTCTCAAACCAGACACAGTTGCCTGTGGGGGCACCTTGCATCTGGGAGATATCCTGAAGCATGCGGAATTTCAGCAGGCAGCCGGCCACTCCGGGCCACCGGGCCCTGGACACGAACGATGCCCTTTCCCCTGAGAAACAAAACTCACCAGGCCAGGTTCCTGATGTCAGTTTGCCGGAGGCATTTGGCACTCTCAAACCAGACACATTTGCCTGTGGAGGCACCTTGCATCTGGGAGATATCCTGAACCATGCGGAATTTCAGCAGGCAGCCGGCCACTCCGGGCCACCGGGCGCGAACGATGCCCTTTCCCCTGAGAAACAAAACTCACCAGGCCAGGTTCCTGATGTCAGTTTGCAGGAGGCACTTGGCACTGTAAACCAGACACAGTTGCCTGTGGGGGCACCTTGCATCTGGGAGATATCCTGAAGCATGCGGAATTTCAGCAGGCAGCCGGCCACTCCGGGCCACCGGGCCCTGGACACGAACGAAGCCCTTTCCCCTGAGAAACAAAACTCACCAGGCCAGGTTCCTGATGTCAGTTTGCCGGAGGCATTTGGCACTGTCAAACCAGACACATTTGCCTGTGGAGGCACCTTGCATCTGGGAGATATCCTGAAGCATGCGGAATTTCAGCAGGCAGCCGGCCACTCCGTGCCACCGGGCGCTGGACACGAACGATGCCCTTTCCCCTGACAAACAAAACTCACCAGGCCAGGTTCCTGATGTCAGTTTGCAGGAGGCACTTGGCACTGTCAAACCAGACACAGTTGCCTGTGGGGGCACCTTGCATCTGGGAGATATCCTGAAGCATGCGGAATTTCAGCAGGCAGCCGGCCACTCCGGGCCACCGGGCCCTGGACACGAACGATGCCCTTTCCTCTGAGAAACAAAACTCACCAGGCCAGGTTCCTGATGTCAGTTTGCAGGAGGCACTTGGCACTCTCAAACCAGACACAGTTGCCTGTGGGGGCACCTTGCATCTGGGAGATATCCTGAAGCATGCGGAATTTCAGCAGGCAGCCGGCCACTCCGGGCCACCAGGCCCTGGACACGAACGATGCCCTTTCCCCTGAGAAACAAAACTCACCAGGCCAGGTTCCTGATGTCAGTTTGCAGGAGGCATTTGGCACTGTCAAACCAGACACAGTTGCCTGTGGGGGCACCTTGCATCTGGGAGATATCCTGAAGCATGCGGAATTTCAGCAGGCAGCCGGCCACTCCGGGCCACCGGGCCCTGGACACGAACGATGCCCTTTCCCCTGAGAAACAAAACTCACCAGGCCAGGTTCCTGATGTCAGTTTGCAGGAGGCACTTGGCACTCTCAAACCAGACACAGTTGCCTGTGGGGGCACCTTGCATCTGGGAGATATCCTGAACCATGCGGAATTTCAGCAGGCAGCCGGCCACTCCGGGCCACTGGGCCCTGGACACGAACGATGGCCTTTCCCCTGAGAAACAAAACTCACCAGGCCAGGTTCCTGATGTCAGTTTGCAGGAGGCACTTGGCACTCTCAAACCAGACACAGTTGCCTGTGGGGGCACCTTGCATCTGGGAGATATCCTGAAGCATGCGGAATTTCAGCAGGCAGCCGGCCACTCCGGGCCACCGGGCCCTGGACACGAACGATGCCCTTTCCCCTGAGAAACAAAACTCACCAGGCCAGGTTCCTGATGTCAGTTAGCAGGAGGCATTTGGCACTCTCAAACCAGACACAGTTGCCTGTGGGGGCACCTTGCATCTGGGAGATATCCTGAAGCATGCGGAATTTCAGCAGGCAGCCGGCCACTCCGGGCCACCGGGCCCTGGACACGAACCATGCCCTTTCCCCTGAGAAACAAAACTCACCAGGCCAGGTTCCTGATGTCAGTTTGCAGGAGGCATTTGGCACTCTCAAACCAGACACAGTTGCCTGTGGGGGCACCTTGCATCTGGGAGATATCCTGAAGCATGCGGAATTTCAGCAGGCAGCCGGCCACTCCGGGCCACCGGGCCCTGGACACGAACCATGCCCTTTCCCCTGAGAAACAAAACTCACCAGGCCAGGTTCCTGATGTCAGTTTGCAGGAGGCACTTGGCACTCTCAAACCAGACACAGTTGCCCGTGGGGGCACCTTGCATCTGGGAGATATCCTGAACCATGCGGAATTTCAGCAGGCAGCCGGCCACTCCGGGCCACCGGGCCCTGGACACGAACGATGGCCTTTGCCCTGAGAAACAAAACTCACCAGGCCAGGTTCCTGATGTCAGTTTGCAGGAGGCACTTGGCACTGTCAAACCAGACACAGTTGCCTGTGGGGGCACCTTGCATCTGGGAGATATCCTGAACCATGCGGAATTTCAGCAGGCAGCCGGCCACTCCGGGCCACCGGGCGCGAACGATGCCCTTTCCCCTGAGAAACAAAACTCACCAGGCCAGGTTCCTGATGTCAGTTTGCAGGAGGCATTTGGCACTGTCAAACCAGACACAGTTGCCTGTGGGGGCACCTTGCATCTGGGAGATATCCTGAACCATGCGGAATTTCAGCAGGCAGCCGGCCACTCCGGGTCACCGGGCCCTGGACACGAACGATGCCCTTTCCCCTGAGAAACAAAACTCACCAGGCCAGGTTCCTGATGTCAGTTTGCAGGAGGCACTTGGCACTCTCAAACCAGACACAGTTGCCTGTGGGGGCACCTTGCATCTGGGAGATATCCTGAACCATGCGGAATTTCAGCAGGCAGCCGGCCACTCCAGGCCACCGGGCCCTGGACACGAACGAAGCCCTTTCCCCTGAGAAACAAAACTCACCAGGCCAGGTTCCTGATGTCAGTTTGCCGGAGGCATTTGGCACTGTCAAACCAGACACATTTGCCTGTGGGGGCACCTTGCATCTGGGAGATATCCTGAACCATGCGGAATTTCAGCAGGCAGCCGGCCACTCCGGGCCACCGGGCGCTGGACACGAACGATGCCCTTTCCCCTGACAAACAAAACTCACCAGGCCAGGTTCCTGATGTCAGTTTGCAGGAGGCACTTGGCACTGTCAAACCAGACACAGTTGCCTGTGGGGGCACCTTGCATCTGGGAGATATCCTGAAGCATGCGGAATTTCAGCAGGCAGCCGGCCACTCCGGGCCACCGGGCCCTGGACACGAACGATGCCCTTTCCTCTGAGAAACAAAACTCACCAGGCCAGGTTCCTGATGTCAGTTTGCAGGAGGCACTTGGCACTCTCAAACCAGACACAGTTGCCTGTGGGGGCACCTTGCATCTGGGAGATATCCTGAAGCATGCAGAATTTCAGCAGGCAGCCGGCCACTCCGGGCCACCGGGCCCTGGACACGAACCATGCCCTTTCCTCTGAGAAACAAAACTCACCAGGCCAGGTTCCTGATGTCAGTTTGCAGGAGGCACTTGGCACTCTCAAACCAGACACAGTTGCCTGTGGGTGCTCCTTGCATCTGGGAGATATCCTGAAGCATGCGGAATTTCAGCAGGCAGCCGGCCACTCCGGGCCACCGGGCCCTGGACACGAACGATGCCCTTTCCCCTGAGAAACAAAACTCACCAGGCCAGGTTCCTGATGTCAGTTTGCAGGAGGCATTTGGCACTGTCAAACCAGACACAGTTGCCTGTGGGGGCACCTTGCATCTGGGAGATATCCTGAACCATGCGGAATTTCAGCAGGCAGCCGGCCACCCCGGGCCACCGGGCCCTGGACACGAACGATGCCATTTCCCCTGAGAAACAAAACTCACCAGGCCAGGTTCCTGATGTCAGTTTGCAGGAGGCACTTGGCACTGTCAAACCAGACACAGTTGCCTGTGGGGGCACCTTGCATCTGGGAGATATCCTGAACCATGCGGAATTTCAGCAGGCAGCCGGCCACTCCGGGCCACCGGGCCCTGGACACGAACGATGGCCTTTGCCCTGAGAAACAAAACTCACCAGGCCAGGTTCCTGATGTCAGTTTGCAGGAGGCACTTGGCACTCTCAAACCAGACACAGTTGCCTGTGGGGGCACCTTGCATCTGGGAGATATCCTGAAGCATGCGGAATTTCAGCAGGCAGCCGGCCACTCCGGGCCACCGGGCCCTGGACACGAACCATGCCCTTTCCCCTGAGAAACAAAACTCACCAGGCCAGGTTCCTGATGTCAGTTTGCAGGAGGCACTTGGCACTCTCAAACCAGACACAGTTGCCTGTGGGGGCACCTTGCATCTGGGAGATATCCTGAAGCATGCGGAATTTCAGCAGGCAGCCGGCCACTCCGGGCCACCGGGCCCTGGACACGAACGATGCCCTTTCCCCTGAGAAACAAAACTCACCAGGCCAGGTTCCTGATGTCAGTTTGCCGGAGGCATTTGGCACTCTCAAACCAGACACATTTGCCTGTGGAGGCACCTTGCATCTGGGAGATATCCTGAACCATGCGGAATTTCAGCAGGCAGCCGGCCACTCCGGGCCACCGGGCGCGAACGATGCCCTTTCCCCTGAGAAACAAAACTCACCAGGCCAGGTTCCTGATGTCAGTTTGCAGGAGGCACTTGGCACTGTAAACCAGACACAGTTGCCTGTGGGGGCACCTTGCATCTGGGAGATATCCTGAAGCATGCGGAATTTCAGCAGGCAGCCGGCCACTCCGGGCCACCGGGCCCTGGACACGAACGAAGCCCTTTCCCCTGAGAAACAAAACTCACCAGGCCAGGTTCCTGATGTCAGTTTGCCGGAGGCATTTGGCACTGTCAAACCAGACACATTTGCCTGTGGAGGCACCTTGCATCTGGGAGATATCCTGAAGCATGCGGAATTTCAGCAGGCAGCCGGCCACTCCGGGCCACCGGGCGCTGGACACGAACGATGCCCTTTCCCCTGACAAACAAAACTCACCAGGCCAGGTTCCTGATGTCAGTTTGCAGGAGGCACTTGGCACTGTCAAACCAGACACAGTTGCCTGTGGGGGCACCTTGCATCTGGGAGATATCCTGAAGCATGCGGAATTTCAGCAGGCAGCCGGCCACTCCGGGCCACCGGGCCCTGGACACGAACGATGCCCTTTCCTCTGAGAAACAAAACTCACCAGGCCAGGTTCCTGATGTCAGTTTGCAGGAGGCACTTGGCACTCTCAAACCAGACACAGTTGCCTGTGGGGGCACCTTGCATCTGGGAGATATCCTGAAGCATGCGGAATTTCAGCAGGCAGCCGGCCACTCCGGGCCACCGGGCCCTGGACACGAACGATGCCCTTTCCCCTGAGAAACAAAACTCACCAGGCCAGGTTCCTGATGTCAGTTTGCAGGAGGCATTTGGCACTGTCAAACCAGACACAGTTGCCTGTGGGGGCACCTTGCATCTGGGAGATATCCTGAAGCATGCGGAATTTCAGCAGGCAGCCGGCCACTCCGGGCCACCGGGCCCTGGACACGAACGATGCCCTTTCCCCTGAGAAACAAAACTCACCAGGCCAGGTTCCTGATGTCAGTTTGCAGGAGGCACTTGGCACTGTCAAACCAGACACAGTTGCCTGTGGGGGCACCTTGCATCTGGGAGATATCCTGAAGCATGCGGAATTTCAGCAGGCAGCCGGCCACTCCGGGCCACCGGGCCCTGGACACGAACGATGCCCTTTCCTCTGAGAAACAAAACTCACCAGGCCAGGTTCCTGATGTCAGTTTGCAGGAGGCACTTGGCACTCTCAAACCAGACACAGTTGCCTGTGGGTGCTCCTTGCATCTGGGAGATATCCTGAAGCATGCGGAATTTCAGCAGGCAGCCGGCCACTCCGGGCCACCGGGCCCTGGACACGAACGATGCCCTTTCCCCTGAGAAACAAAACTCACCAGGCCAGGTTCCTGATGTCAGTTTGCAGGAGGCATTTGGCACTGTCAAACCAGACACAGTTGCCTGTGGGGGCACCTTGCATCTGGGAGATATCCTGAACCATGCGGAATTTCAGCAGGCAGCCGGCCACCCCGGGCCACCGGGCCCTGGACACGAACGATGCCATTTCCCCTGAGAAACAAAACTCACCAGGCCAGGTTCCTGATGTCAGTTTGCAGGAGGCACTTGGCACTGTCAAACCAGACACAGTTGCCTGTGGGGGCACCTTGCATCTGGGAGATATCCTGAACCATGCGGAATTTCAGCAGGCAGCCGGCCACTCCGGGCCACCGGGCCCTGGACACGAACGATGGCCTTTGCCCTGAGAAACAAAACTCACCAGGCCAGGTTCCTGATGTCAGTTTGCAGGAGGCACTTGGCACTCTCAAACCAGACACAGTTGCCTGTGGGGGCACCTTGCATCTGGGAGATATCCTGAAGCATGCGGAATTTCAGCAGGCAGCCGGCCACTCCGGGCCACCGGGCCCTGGACACGAACCATGCCCTTTCCCCTGAGAAACAAAACTCACCAGGCCAGGTTCCTGATGTCAGTTTGCAGGAGGCACTTGGCACTCTCAAACCAGACACAGTTGCCTGTGGGGGCACCTTGCATCTGGGAGATATCCTGAAGCATGCGGAATTTCAGCAGGCAGCCGGCCACTCCGGGCCACCGGGCCCTGGACACGAACGATGCCCTTTCCCCTGAGAAACAAAACTCACCAGGCCAGGTTCCTGATGTCAGTTTGCCGGAGGCACTTGGCACTCTCAAACCAGACACATTTGCCTGTGGAGGCACCTTGCATCTGGGAGATATCCTGAACCATGCGGAATTTCAGCAGGCAGCCGGCCACTCCGGGCCACCGGGCGCGAACGATGCCCTTTCCCCTGAGAAACAAAACTCACCAGGCCAGGTTCCTGATGTCAGTTTGCAGGAGGCACTTGGCACTGTAAACCAGACACAGTTGCCTGTGGGGGCACCTTGCATCTGGGAGATATCCTGAACCATGCGGAATTTCAGCAGGCAGCCGGCCACCCCGGGCCACCGGGCCCTGGACACGAACGATGCCATTTCCCCTGAGAAACAAAACTCACCAGGCCAGGTTCCTGATGTCAGTTTGCAGGAGGCACTTGGCACTGTCAAACCAGACACAGTTGCCTGTGGGGGCACCTTGCATCTGGGAGATATCCTGAACCATGCGGAATTTCAGCAGGCAGCCGGCCACTCCGGGCCACCGGGCCCTGGACACGAACCATGCCCTTTCCCCTGAGAAACAAAACTCACCAGGCCAGGTTCCTGATGTCAGTTTGCAGGAGGCACTTGGCACTCTCAAACCAGACACAGTTGCCTGTGGGGGCACCTTGCATCTGGGAGATATCCTGAAGCATGCGGAATTTCAGCAGGCAGCCGGCCACTCCGGGCCACCGGGCCCTGGACACGAACCATGCCCTTTCCCCTGAGAAACAAAACTCACCAGGCCAGGTTCCTGATGTCAGTTTGCAGGAGGCACTTGGCACTCTCAAACCAGACACAGTTGCCTGTGGGGGCACCTTGCATCTGGGAGATATCCTGAAGCATGCGGAATTTCAGCAGGCAGCCGGCCACTCCGGGCCACCGGGCCCTGGACACGAACGATGCCCTTTCCCCTGAGAAACAAAACTCACCAGGCCAGGTTCCTGATGTCAGTTTGCCGGAGGCATTTGGCACTCTCAAACCAGACACATTTGCCTGTGGAGGCACCTTGCATCTGGGAGATATCCTGAACCATGCGGAATTTCAGCAGGCAGCCGGCCACTCCGGGCCACCGGGCGCGAACGATGCCCTTTCCCCTGAGAAACAAAACTCACCAGGCCAGGTTCCTGATGTCAGTTTGCAGGAGGCACTTGGCACTGTAAACCAGACACAGTTGCCTGTGGGGGCACCTTGCATCTGGGAGATATCCTGAAGCATGCGGAATTTCAGCAGGCAGCCGGCCACTCCGGGCCACCGGGCCCTGGACACGAACGAAGCCCTTTCCCCTGAGAAACAAAACTCACCAGGCCAGGTTCCTGATGTCAGTTTGCCGGAGGCATTTGGCACTGTCAAACCAGACACATTTGCCTGTGGAGGCACCTTGCATCTGGGAGATATCCTGAACCATGCGGAATTTCAGCAGGCAGCCGGCCACTCCGGGCCACCGGGCGCTGGACACGAACGATGCCCTTTCCCCTGACAAACAAAACTCACCAGGCCAGGTTCCTGATGTCAGTTTGCAGGAGGCACTTGGCACTGTCAAACCAGACACAGTTGCCTGTGGGGGCACCTTGCATCTGGGAGATATCCTGAAGCATGCGGAATTTCAGCAGGCAGCCGGCCACTCCGGGCCACCGGGCCCTGGACACGAACGATGCCCTTTCCTCTGAGAAACAAAACTCACCAGGCCAGGTTCCTGATGTCAGTTTGCAGGAGGCACTTGGCACTCTCAAACCAGACACAGTTGCCTGTGGGGGCACCTTGCATCTGGGAGATATCCTGAAGCATGCGGAATTTCAGCAGGCAGCCGGCCACTCCGGGCCACCGGGCCCTGGACACGAACCATGCCCTTTCCCCTGAGAAACAAAACTCACCAGGCCAGGTTCCTGATGTCAGTTTGCAGGAGGCATTTGGCACTGTCAAACCAGACACAGTTGCCTGTGGGGGCACCTTGCATCTGGGAGATATCCTGAAGCATGCGGAATTTCAGCAGGCAGCCGGCCACTCCGGGCCACCGGGCCCTGGACACGAACGATGCCCTTTCCCCTGAGAAACAAAACTCACCAGGCCAGGTTCCTGATGTCAGTTTGCAGGAGGCACTTGGCACTCTCAAACCAGACACAGTTGCCTGTGGGGGCACCTTGCATCTGGGAGATATCCTGAAGCATGCGGAATTTCAGCAGGCAGCCGGCCACTCCGGGCCACCGGGCCCTGGACACGAACGATGCCCTTTCCTCTGAGAAACAAAACTCACCAGGCCAGGTTCCTGATGTCAGTTTGCAGGAGGCACTTGGCACTCTCAAACCAGACACAGTTGCCTGTGGGTGCTCCTTGCATCTGGGAGATATCCTGAAGCATGCGGAATTTCAGCAGGCAGCCGGCCACTCCGGGCCACCGGGCCCTGGACACGAACGATGCCCTTTCCCCTGAGAAACAAAACTCACCAGGCCAGGTTCCTGATGTCAGTTTGCAGGAGGCATTTGGCACTGTCAAACCAGACACAGTTGCCTGTGGGGGCACCTTGCATCTGGGAGATATCCTGAACCATGCGGAATTTCAGCAGGCAGCCGGCCACTCCGGGCCACCGGGCCCTGGACACGAACGATGGCCTTTGCCCTGAGAAACAAAACTCACCAGGCCAGGTTCCTGATGTCAGTTTGCAGGAGGCACTTGGCACTCTCAAACCAGACACAGTTGCCTGTGGGGGCACCTTGCATCTGGGAGATATCCTGAAGCATGCGGAATTTCAGCAGGCAGCCGGCCACTCCGGGCCACCGGGCCCTGGACACGAACCATGCCCTTTCCCCTGAGAAACAAAACTCACCAGGCCAGGTTCCTGATGTCAGTTTGCAGGAGGCACTTGGCACTCTCAAACCAGACACAGTTGCCTGTGGGGGCACCTTGCATCTGGGAGATATCCTGAAGCATGCGGAATTTCAGCAGGCAGCCGGCCACTCCGGGCCACCGGGCCCTGGACACGAACGATGCCCTTTCCCCTGAGAAACAAAACTCACCAGGCCAGGTTCCTGATGTCAGTTTGCCGGAGGCATTTGGCACTCTCAAACCAGACACATTTGCCTGTGGAGGCACCTTGCATCTGGGAGATATCCTGAACCATGCGGAATTTCAGCAGGCAGCCGGCCACTCCGGGCCACCGGGCGCGAACGATGCCCTTTCCCCTGAGAAACAAAACTCACCAGGCCAGGTTCCTGATGTCAGTTTGCAGGAGGCACTTGGCACTGTAAACCAGACACAGTTGCCTGTGGGGGCACCTTGCATCTGGGAGATATCCTGAAGCATGCGGAATTTCAGCAGGCAGCCGGCCACTCCGGGCCACCGGGCCCTGGACACGAACGATGCCCTTTCCCCTGAGAAACAAAACTCACCAGGCCAGGTTCCTGATGTCAGTTTGCAGGAGGCATTTGGCACTGTCAAACCAGACACAGTTGCCTGTGGGGGCACCTTGCATCTGGGAGATATCCTGAACCATGCGGAATTTCAGCAGGCAGCCGGCCACTCCGGGTCACCGGGCCCTGGACACGAACGATGCCCTTTCCCCTGAGAAACAAAACTCACCAGGCCAGGTTCCTGATGTCAGTTTGCAGGAGGCACTTGGCACTCTCAAACCAGACACAGTTGCCTGTGGGGGCACCTTGCATCTGGGAGATATCCTGAACCATGCGGAATTTCAGCAGGCAGCCGGCCACTCCGGGCCACTGGGCCCTGGACACGAACGATGGCCTTTCCCCTGAGAAACAAAACTCACCAGGCCAGGTTCCTGATGTCAGTTTGCAGGAGGCACTTGGCACTCTCAAACCAGACACAGTTGCCTGTGGGGGCACCTTGCATCTGGGAGATATCCTGAAGCATGCGGAATTTCAGCAGGCAGCCGGCCACTCCGGGCCACCGGGCCCTGGACACGAACGATGCCCTTTCCCCTGAGAAACAAAACTCACCAGGCCAGGTTCCTGATGTCAGTTAGCAGGAGGCATTTGGCACTCTCAAACCAGACACAGTTGCCTGTGGGGGCACCTTGCATCTGGGAGATATCCTGAAGCATGCGGAATTTCAGCAGGCAGCCGGCCACTCCGGGCCACCGGGCCCTGGACACGAACGATGCCCTTTCCCCTGAGAAACAAAACTCACCAGGCCAGGTTCCTGATGTCAGTTTGCAGGAGGCATTTGGCACTCTCAAACCAGACACAGTTGCCTGTGGGGGCACCTTGCATCTGGGAGATATCCTGAAGCATGCGGAATTTCAGCAGGCAGCCGGCCACTCCGGGCCACCGGGCCCTGGACACGAACGATGCCCTTTCCCCTGAGAAACAAAACTCACCAGGCCAGGTTCCTGATGTCAGTTTGCAGGAGGCACTTGGCACTGTCAAACCAGACACAGTTGCCCGTGGGGGCACCTTGCATCTGGGAGATATCCTGAACCATGCGGAATTTCAGCAGGCAGCCGGCCACTCCGGGCCACCGGGCCCTGGACACGAACGATGGCCTTTGCCCTGAGAAACAAAACTCACCAGGCCAGGTTCCTGATGTCAGTTTGCAGGAGGCACTTGGCACTGTCAAACCAGACACAGTTGCCTGTGGGGGCACCTTGCATCTGGGAGATATCCTGAACCATGCGGAATTTCAGCAGGCAGCCGGCCACTCCGGGCCACCGGGCGCGAACGATGCCCTTTCCCCTGACAAACAAAACTCACCAGGCCAGGTTCCTGATGTCAGTTTGCAGGAGGCATTTGGCACTGTCAAACCAGACACAGTTGCCTGTGGGGGCACCTTGCATCTGGGAGATATCCTGAACCATGCGGAATTTCAGCAGGCAGCCGGCCACCCCGGGTCACCGGGCCCTGGACACGAACCATGCCCTTTCCCTTGAGAAACAAAACTCACCAGGCCAGGTTCCTGATGTCAGTTTGCAGGAGGCACTTGGCACTCTCAAACCAGACACAGTTGCCTGTGGGGGCACCTTGCATCTGGGAGATATCCTGAAGCATGCGGAATTTCAGCAGGCAGCCGGCCACTCCAGGCCACCGGGCCCTGGACACGAACGAAGCCCTTTCCCCTGAGAAACAAAACTCACCAGGCCAGGTTCCTGATGTCAGTTTGCCGGAGGCATTTGGCACTGTCAAACCAGACACATTTGCCTGTGGAGGCACCTTGCATCTGGGAGATATCCTGAACCATGCGGAATTTCAGCAGGCAGCCGGCCACTCCGGGCCACCGGGCGCTGGACACGAACGATGCCCTTTCCCCTGAGAAACAAAACTCACCAGGCCAGGTTCCTGATGTCAGTTTGCAGGAGGCACTTGGCACTCTCAAACCAGACACAGTTGCCTGTGGGGGCACCTTGCATCTGGGAGATATCCTGAAGCATGCGGAATTTCAGCAGGCAGCCGGCCACTCCAGGCCACCGGGCCCTGGACACGAACGAAGCCCTTTCCCCTGAGAAACAAAACTCACCAGGCCAGGTTCCTGATGTCAGTTTGCCGGAGGCATTTGGCACTGTCAAACCAGACACATTTGCCTGTGGAGGCACCTTGCATCTGGGAGATATCCTGAACCATGCGGAATTTCAGCAGGCAGCCGGCCACTCCGGGCCACCGGGCGCTGGACACGAACGATGCCCTTTCCCCTGACAAACAAAACTCACCAGGCCAGGTTCCTGATGTCAGTTTGCAGGAGGCACTTGGCACTGTCAAACCAGACACAGTTGCCTGTGGGGGCACCTTGCATCTGGGAGATATCCTGAAGCATGCGGAATTTCAGCAGGCAGCCGGCCACTCCGGGCCACCGGGCCCTGGACACGAACGATGCCCTTTCCTCTGAGAAACAAAACTCACCAGGCCAGGTTCCTGATGTCAGTTTGCAGGAGGCACTTGGCACTCTCAAACCAGACACAGTTGCCTGTGGGGGCACCTTGCATCTGGGAGATATCCTGAAGCATGCGTAATTTCAGCAGGCAGCCGGCCACTCCGGGCCACCGGGCTCTGGACACGAACGATGCCCTTTCCCCTGAGAAACAAAACTCACCAGGCCAGGTTCCTGATGTCAGTTTGCAGGAGGCATTTGGCACTGTCAAACCAGACACAGTTGCCTGTGGGGGCACCTTGCATCTGGGAGATATCCTGAAGCATGCGGAATTTCAGCAGGCAGCCGGCCACTCCGGGTCACCGGGCCCTGGACACGAACGATGGCCTTTCCCCTGAGAAACAAAACTCACCAGGCCAGGTTCCTGATGTCAGTTTGCAGGAGGCACTTGGCACTGTCAAACCAGACACAGTTGCCTGTGGGGGCACCTTGCATCTGGGAGATATCCTGAAGCATGCGGAATTTCAGCAGGCAGCCGGCCACTCCGGGCCACCGGGCCCTGGACACGAACGATGGCCTTTCCTCTGAGAAACAAAACTCACCAGGCCAGGTTCCTGATGTCAGTTTGCAGGAGGCACTTGGCACTCTCAAACCAGACACAGTTGCCTGTGGGGGCACCTTGCATCTGGGAGATATCCTGAAGCATGCGGAATTTCAGCAGGCAGCCGGCCACTCCGGGCCACCGGGCCCTGGACACGAACGATGGCCTTTCCTCTGAGAAACAAAACTCACCAGGCCAGGTTCCTGATGTCAGTTTGCAGGAGGCACTTGGCACTCTCAAACCAGACACAGTTGCCTGTGGGTGCTCCTTGCATCTGGGAGATATCCTGAAGCATGCGGAATTTCAGCAGGCAGCCGGCCACTCCGGGCCACCGGGCCCTGGACACGAACGATGCCCTTTCCCCTGAGAAACAAAACTCACCAGGCCAGGTTCCTGATGTCAGTTTGCAGGAGGCATTTGGCACTGTCAAACCAGACACAGTTGCCTGTGGGGGCACCTTGCATCTGGGAGATATCCTGAACCATGCGGAATTTCAGCAGGCAGCCGGCCACCCCGGGCCACCGGGCCCTGGACACGAACGATGCCATTTCCCCTGAGAAACAAAACTCACCAGGCCAGGTTCCTGATGTCAGTTTGCAGGAGGCACTTGGCACTGTCAAACCAGACACAGTTGCCTGTGGGGGCACCTTGCATCTGGGAGATATCCTGAACCATGCGGAATTTCAGCAGGCAGCCGGCCACTCCGGGCCACCGGGCCCTGGACACAAACGATGGCCTTTGCCCTGAGAAACAAAACTCACCAGGCCAGGTTCCTGATGTCAGTTTGCAGGAGGCACTTGGCACTCTCAAACCAGACACAGTTGCCTGTGGGGGCACCTTGCATCTGGGAGATATCCTGAAGCATGCGGAATTTCAGCAGGCAGCCGGCCACTCCGGGCCACCGGGCCCTGGACACGAACCATGCCCTTTCCCCTGAGAAACAAAACTCACCAGGCCAGGTTCCTGATGTCAGTTTGCAGGAGGCACTTGGCACTCTCAAACCAGACACAGTTGCCTGTGGGGGCACCTTGCATCTGGGAGATATCCTGAAGCATGCGGAATTTCAGCAGGCAGCCGGCCACTCCGGGCCACCGGGCCCTGGACACGAACGATGCCCTTTCCCCTGAGAAACAAAACTCACCAGGCCAGGTTCCTGATGTCAGTTTGCCGGAGGCACTTGGCACTCTCAAACCAGACACATTTGCCTGTGGAGGCACCTTGCATCTGGGAGATATCCTGAACCATGCGGAATTTCAGCAGGCAGCCGGCCACTCCGGGCCACCGGGCGCGAACGATGGCCTTTGCCCTGAGAAACAAAACTCACCAGGCCAGGTTCCTGATGTCAGTTTGCAGGAGGCACTTGGCACTGTAAACCAGACACAGTTGCCTGTGGGGGCACCTTGCATCTGGGAGATATCCTGAACCATGCGGAATTTCAGCAGGCAGCCGGCCACCCCGGGCCACCGGGCCCTGGACACGAACGATGCCATTTCCCCTGAGAAACAAAACTCACCAGGCCAGGTTCCTGATGTCAGTTTGCAGGAGGCACTTGGCACTGTCAAACCAGACACAGTTGCCTGTGGGGGCACCTTGCATCTGGGAGATATCCTGAACCATGCGGAATTTCAGCAGGCAGCCGGCCACTCCGGGCCACCGGGCCCTGGACACGAACGATGGCCTTTGCCCTGAGAAACAAAACTCACCAGGCCAGGTTCCTGATGTCAGTTTGCAGGAGGCACTTGGCACTCTCAAACCAGACACAGTTGCCTGTGGGGGCACCTTGCATCTGGGAGATATCCTGAAGCATGCGGAATTTCAGCAGGCAGCCGGCCACTCCGGGCCACCGGGCCCTGGACACGAACCATGCCCTTTCCCCTGAGAAACAAAACTCACCAGGCCAGGTTCCTGATGTCAGTTTGCAGGAGGCACTTGGCACTCTCAAACCAGACACAGTTGCCTGTGGGGGCACCTTGCATCTGGGAGATATCCTGAAGCATGCGGAATTTCAGCAGGCAGCCGGCCACTCCGGGCCACCGGGCCCTGGACACGAACGATGCCCTTTCCCCTGAGAAACAAAACTCACCAGGCCAGGTTCCTGATGTCAGTTTGCCGGAGGCATTTGGCACTCTCAAACCAGACACATTTGCCTGTGGAGGCACCTTGCATCTGGGAGATATCCTGAACCATGCGGAATTTCAGCAGGCAGCCGGCCACTCCGGGCCACCGGGCGCGAACGATGCCCTTTCCCCTGAGAAACAAAACTCACCAGGCCAGGTTCCTGATGTCAGTTTGCAGGAGGCACTTGGCACTGTAAACCAGACACAGTTGCCTGTGGGGGCACCTTGCATCTGGGAGATATCCTGAAGCATGCGGAATTTCAGCAGGCAGCCGGCCACTCCGGGCCACCGGGCCCTGGACACGAACGAAGCCCTTTCCCCTGAGAAACAAAACTCACCAGGCCAGGTTCCTGATGTCAGTTTGCCGGAGGCATTTGGCACTGTCAAACCAGACACATTTGCCTGTGGAGGCACCTTGCATCTGGGAGATATCCTGAACCATGCGGAATTTCAGCAGGCAGCCGGCCACTCCGGGCCACCGGGCGCTGGACACGAACGATGCCCTTTCCCCTGACAAACAAAACTCACCAGGCCAGGTTCCTGATGTCAGTTTGCAGGAGGCACTTGGCACTGTCAAACCAGACACAGTTGCCTGTGGGGGCACCTTGCATCTGGGAGATATCCTGAAGCATGCGGAATTTCAGCAGGCAGCCGGCCACTCCGGGCCACCGGGCCCTGGACACGAACGATGCCCTTTCCTCTGAGAAACAAAACTCACCAGGCCAGGTTCCTGATGTCAGTTTGCAGGAGGCACTTGGCACTCTCAAACCAGACACAGTTGCCTGTGGGGGCACCTTGCATCTGGGAGATATCCTGAAGCATGCGGAATTTCAGCAGGCAGCCGGCCACTCCGGGCCACCGGGCCCTGGACACGAACCATGCCCTTTCCCCTGAGAAACAAAACTCACCAGGCCAGGTTCCTGATGTCAGTTTGCAGGAGGCATTTGGCACTGTCAAACCAGACACAGTTGCCTGTGGGGGCACCTTGCATCTGGGAGATATCCTGAACCATGCGGAATTTCAGCAGGCAGCCGGCCACTCCGGGCCACCGGGCCCTGGACACGAACGATGCCCTTTCCCCTGAGAAACAAAACTCACCAGGCCAGGTTCCTGATGTCAGTTTGCAGGAGGCACTTGGCACTCTCAAACCAGACACAGTTGCCTGTGGGGGCACCTTGCATCTGGGAGATATCCTGAACCATGCGGAATTTCAGCAGGCAGCCGGCCACTCCGGGCCACTGGGCCCTGGACACGAACGATGGCCTTTCCCCTGAGAAACAAAACTCACCAGGCCAGGTTCCTGATGTCAGTTTGCAGGAGGCACTTGGCACTCTCAAACCAGACACAGTTGCCTGTGGGGGCACCTTGCATCTGGGAGATATCCTGAAGCATGCGGAATTTCAGCAGGCAGCCGGCCACTCCGGGCCACCGGGCCCTGGACACGAACCATGCCCTTTCCCCTGAGAAACAAAACTCACCAGGCCAGGTTCCTGATGTCAGTTAGCAGGAGGCATTTGGCACTCTCAAACCAGACACAGTTGCCTGTGGGGGCACCTTGCATCTGGGAGATATCCTGAAGCATGCGGAATTTCAGCAGGCAGCCGGCCACTCCGGGCCACCGGGCCCTGGACACGAACCATGCCCTTTCCCCTGAGAAACAAAACTCACCAGGCCAGGTTCCTGATGTCAGTTTGCAGGAGGCATTTGGCACTCTCAAACCAGACACAGTTGCCTGTGGGGGCACCTTGCATCTGGGAGATATCCTGAAGCATGCGGAATTTCAGCAGGCAGCCGGCCACTCCGGGCCACCGGGCCCTGGACACGAACGATGCCCTTTCCCCTGAGAAACAAAACTCACCAGGCCAGGTTCCTGATGTCAGTTTGCAGGAGGCACTTGGCACTGTCAAACCAGACACAGTTGCCCGTGGGGGCACCTTGCATCTGGGAGATATCCTGAACCATGCGGAATTTCAGCAGGCAGCCGGCCACTCCGGGCCACCGGGCCCTGGACACGAACGATGGCCTTTGCCCTGAGAAACAAAACTCACCAGGCCAGGTTCCTGATGTCAGTTTGCAGGAGGCACTTGGCACTGTCAAACCAGACACAGTTGCCTGTGGGGGCACCTTGCATCTGGGAGATATCCTGAACCATGCGGAATTTCAGCAGGCAGCCGGCCACTCCGGGCCACCGGGCGCGAACGATGCCCTTTCCCCTGACAAACAAAACTCACCAGGCCAGGTTCCTGATGTCAGTTTGCAGGAGGCATTTGGCACTGTCAAACCAGACACAGTTGCCTGTGGGGGCACCTTGCATCTGGGAGATATCCTGAACCATGCGGAATTTCAGCAGGCAGCCGGCCACCCCGGGTCACCGGGCCCTGGACACGAACGATGCCCTTTCCCCTGAGAAACAAAACTCACCAGGCCAGGTTCCTGATGTCAGTTTGCAGGAGGCACTTGGCACTCTCAAACCAGACACAGTTGCCTGTGGGGGCACCTTGCATCTGGGAGATATCCTGAAGCATGCGGAATTTCAGCAGGCAGCCGGCCACTCCAGGCCACCGGGCCCTGGACACGAACGAAGCCCTTTCCCCTGAGAAACAAAACTCACCAGGCCAGGTTCCTGATGTCAGTTTGCCGGAGGCATTTGGCACTGTCAAACCAGACACATTTGCCTGTGGAGGCACCTTGCATCTGGGAGATATCCTGAACCATGCGGAATTTCAGCAGGCAGCCGGCCACTCCGGGCCACCGGGCGCTGGACACGAACGATGCCCTTTCCCCTGACAAACAAAACTCACCAGGCCAGGTTCCTGATGTCAGTTTGCAGGAGGCACTTGGCACTGTCAAACCAGACACAGTTGCCTGTGGGGGCACCTTGCATCTGGGAGATATCCTGAAGCATGCGGAATTTCAGCAGGCAGCCGGCCACTCCGGGCCACCGGGCCCTGGACACGAACGATGCCCTTTCCTCTGAGAAACAAAACTCACCCGGCCAGGTTCCTGATGTCAGTTTGCAGGAGGCACTTGGCACTCTCAAACCAGACACAGTTGCCTGTGGGGGCACCTTGCATCTGGGAGATATCCTGAAGCATGCGTAATTTCAGCAGGCAGCCGGCCACTCCGGGCCACCGGGCTCTGGACACGAACGATGCCCTTTCCCCTGAGAAACAAAACTCACCAGGCCAGGTTCCTGATGTCAGTTTGCAGGAGGCATTTGGCACTGTCAAACCAGACACAGTTGCCTGTGGGGGCACCTTGCATCTGGGAGATATCCTGAAGCATGCGGAATTTCAGCAGGCAGCCGGCCACTCCGGGTCACCGGGCCCTGGACACGAACGATGGCCTTTCCCCTGAGAAACAAAACTCACCAGGCCAGGTTCCTGATGTCAGTTTGCAGGAGGCACTTGGCACTGTCAAACCAGACACAGTTGCCTGTGGGGGCACCTTGCATCTGGGAGATATCCTGAAGCATGCGGAATTTCAGCAGGCAGCCGGCCACTCCGGGCCACCGGGCCCTGGACACGAACGATGGCCTTTCCTCTGAGAAACAAAACTCACCAGGCCAGGTTCCTGATGTCAGTTTGCAGGAGGCACTTGGCACTCTCAAACCAGACACAGTTGCCTGTGGGGGCACCTTGCATCTGGGAGATATCCTGAAGCATGCGGAATTTCAGCAGGCAGCCGGCCACTCCGGGCCACCGGGCCCTGGACACGAACGATGCCCTTTCCTCTGAGAAACAAAACTCACCAGGCCAGGTTCCTGATGTCAGTTTGCAGGAGGCACTTGGCACTCTCAAACCAGACACAGTTGCCTGTGGGTGCTCCTTGCATCTGGGAGATATCCTGAAGCATGCGGAATTTCAGCAGGCAGCCGGCCACTCCGGGCCACCGGGCCCTGGACACGAACGATGCCCTTTCCCCTGAGAAACAAAACTCACCAGGCCAGGTTCCTGATGTCAGTTTGCAGGAGGCATTTGGCACTGTCAAACCAGACACAGTTGCCTGTGGGGGCACCTTGCATCTGGGAGATATCCTGAACCATGCGGAATTTCAGCAGGCAGCCGGCCACCCCGGGCCACCGGGCCCTGGACACGAACGATGCCATTTCCCCTGAGAAACAAAACTCACCAGGCCAGGTTCCTGATGTCAGTTTGCAGGAGGCACTTGGCACTGTCAAACCAGACACAGTTGCCTGTGGGGGCACCTTGCATCTGGGAGATATCCTGAACCATGCGGAATTTCAGCAGGCAGCCGGCCACTCCGGGCCACCGGGCCCTGGACACGAACGATGGCCTTTGCCCTGAGAAACAAAACTCACCAGGCCAGGTTCCTGATGTCAGTTTGCAGGAGGCACTTGGCACTCTCAAACCAGACACAGTTGCCTGTGGGGGCACCTTGCATCTGGGAGATATCCTGAAGCATGCGGAATTTCAGCAGGCAGCCGGCCACTCCGGGCCACCGGGCCCTGGACACGAACCATGCCCTTTCCCCTGAGAAACAAAACTCACCAGGCCAGGTTCCTGATGTCAGTTTGCAGGAGGCACTTGGCACTCTCAAACCAGACACAGTTGCCTGTGGGGGCACCTTGCATCTGGGAGATATCCTGAACCATGCGGAATTTCAGCAGGCAGCCGGCCACTCCGGGCCACCGGGCCCTGGACACGAACGATGCCCTTTCCCCTGAGAAACAAAACTCACCAGGCCAGGTTCCTGATGTCAGTTTGCCGGAGGCATTTGGCACTCTCAAACCAGACACATTTGCCTGTGGAGGCACCTTGCATCTGGGAGATATCCTGAACCATGCGGAATTTCAGCAGGCAGCCGGCCACTCCGGGCCACCGGGCTCGAACGATGCCCTTTCCCCTGAGAAACAAAACTCACCAGGCCAGGTTCCTGATGTCAGTTTGCAGGAGGCACTTGGCACTGTAAACCAGACACAGTTGCCTGTGGGGGCACCTTGCATCTGGGAGATATCCTGAAGCATGCGGAATTTCAGCAGGCAGCCGGCCACTCCGGGCCACCGGGCCCTGGACACGAACGATGCCCTTTCCCCTGAGAAACAAAACTCACCAGGCCAGGTTCCTGATGTCAGTTTGCAGGAGGCATTTGGCACTGTCAAACCAGACACAGTTGCCTGTGGGGGCACCTTGCATCTGGGAGATATCCTGAACCATGCGGAATTTCAGCAGGCAGCCGGCCACTCCGGGTCACCGGGCCCTGGACACGAACGATGGCCTTTCCCCTGAGAAACAAAACTCACCAGGCCAGGTTCCTGATGTCAGTTTGCAGGAGGCACTTGGCACTCTCAAACCAGACACAGTTGCCTGTGGGGGCACCTTGCATCTGGGAGATATCCTGAACCATGCGGAATTTCAGCAGGCAGCCGGCCACTCCGGGCCACTGGGCCCTGGACACGAACGATGGCCTTTCCCCTGAGAAACAAAACTCACCAGGCCAGGTTCCTGATGTCAGTTTGCAGGAGGCACTTGGCACTCTCAAACCAGACACAGTTGCCTGTGGGGGCACCTTGCATCTGGGAGATATCCTGAAGCATGCGGAATTTCAGCAGGCAGCCGGCCACTCCGGGCCACCGGGCCCTGGACACGAACGATGCCCTTTCCCCTGAGAAACAAAACTCACCAGGCCAGGTTCCTGATGTCAGTTAGCAGGAGGCATTTGGCACTCTCAAACCAGACACAGTTGCCTGTGGGGGCACCTTGCATCTGGGAGATATCCTGAAGCATGCGGAATTTCAGCAGGCAGCCGGCCACTCCGGGCCACCGGGCCCTGGACACGAACCATGCCCTTTCCCCTGAGAAACAAAACTCACCAGGCCAGGTTCCTGATGTCAGTTTGCAGGAGGCATTTGGCACTCTCAAACCAGACACAGTTGCCTGTGGGGGCACCTTGCATCTGGGAGATATCCTGAAGCATGCGGAATTTCAGCAGGCAGCCGGCCACTCCGGGCCACCGGGCCCTGGACACGAACGATGCCCTTTCCCCTGAGAAACAAAACTCACCAGGCCAGGTTCCTGATGTCAGTTTGCAGGAGGCACTTGGCACTCTCAAACCAGACACAGTTGCCTGTGGGGGCACCTTGCATCTGGGAGATATCCTGAACCATGCGGAACTTCAGCAGGCAGCCGGCCACTCCGGGCCACCGGGCCCTGGACACAAACGATGCCCTTTCCCCTGAGAAACAAAACTCACCAGGCCAGGTTCCTGATGTCAGTTTGCAGGAGGCACTTGGCACTGTCAAACCAGACACAGTTGCCCGTGGGGGCACCTTGCATCTGGGAGATATCCTGAACCATGCGGAATTTCAGCAGGCAGCCGGCCACTCCGGGCCACCGGGCCCTGGACACGAACGATGGCCTTTGCCCTGAGAAACAAAACTCACCAGGCCAGGTTCCTGATGTCAGTTTGCAGGAGGCACTTGGCACTGTCAAACCAGACACAGTTGCCTGTGGGGGCACCTTGCATCTGGGAGATATCCTGAACCATGCGGAATTTCAGCAGGCAGCCGGCCACTCCGGGCCACCGGGCCCTGGACACGAACGATGCCCTTTCCCCTGAGAAACAAAACTCACCAGGCCAGGTTCCTGATGTCAGTTTGCAGGAGGCACTTGGCACTCTCAAACCAGACACAGTTGCCTGTGGGGGCACCTTGCATCTGGGAGATATCCTGAAGCATGCGGAATTTCAGCAGGCAGCCGGCCACTCCGGGCCACCGGGCCCTGGACACGAATGATGCCCTTTCCCCTGAGAAACAAAACTCACCAGGCCAGGTTCCTGATGTCAGTTTGCCGGAGGCATTTGGCACTGTCAAACCAGACACATTTGCCTGTGGAGGCACCTTGCATCTGGGAGATATCCTGAACCATGCGGAACTTCAGCAGGCAGCCGGCCACTCCGGGCCACCGGGCCCTGGACACGAACGATGCCCTTTCCCCTGAGAAACAAAACTCACCAGGCCAGGTTCCTGATGTCAGTTTGCAGGAGGCACTTGGCACTCTCAAACCAGACACAGTTGCCTGTGGGGGCACCTTGCATCTGGGAGATATCCTGAAGCATGCGGAATTTCAGCAGGCAGCCGGCCACTCCGGGCCACCGGGCCCTGGACACGAACGATGCCCTTTCCTCTGAGAAACAAAACTCACCAGGCCAGGTTCCTGATGTCAGTTTGCAGGAGGCACTTGGCACTCTCAAACCAGACACAGTTGCCTGTGGGGGCACCTTGCATCTGGGAGATATCCTGAAGCATGCGGAATTTCAGCAGGCAGCCGGCCACTCCGGGCCACCGGGCCCTGGACACGAACGATGCCCTTTCCCCTGAGAAACAAAACTCACCAGGCCAGGTTCCTGATGTCAGTTTGCAGGAGGCATTTGGCACTCTCAAACCAGACACAGTTGCCTGTGGGGGCACCTTGCATCTGGGAGATATCCTGAACCATGCGGAATTTCAGCAGGCAGCCGGCCACTCCGGGCCACCGGGCCCTGGACACGAACGATGGCCTTTGCCCTGAGAAACAAAACTCACCAGGCCAGGTTCCTGATGTCAGTTTCCAGGAGGCACTTGGCACTGTCAAACCAGACACAGTTGCCTGTGGGGGCACCTTGCATCTGGGAGATATCCTGAAGCATGCGGAATTTCAGCAGGCAGCCGGCCACTCCGGGCCACCGGGCCCTGGACACGAACGATGCCCTTTCCCCTGAGAAACAAAACTCACCAGGCCAGGTTCCTGATGTCAGTTTGCAGGAGGCACTTGGCACTCTCAAACCAGACACAGTTGCCTGTGGGGGCACCTTGCATCTGGGAGATATCCTGAACCATGCGGAATTTCAGCAGGCAGCCGGCCACTCCGGGCCACCGGGCCCTGGACACGAACCATGCCCTTTCCCCTGAGAAACAAAACTCACCAGGCCAGGTTCCTGATGTCAGTTTGCAGGAGGCACTTGGCACTCTCAAACCAGACACAGTTGCCTGTGGGGGCACCTTGCATCTGGGAGATATCCTGAAGCATGCGGAATTTCAGCAGGCAGCCGGCCGCTCCGGGCCACCGGGCTCTGGACAAGAACGATGGCCTTTCCCCTGAGAAATAAAACTCACCAGGCCAGGTTCCTGATGTCAGTTTGCAGGAGGCACTTGGCACTCTCAAACCAGACACAGTTGCCTGTGGGGGCACCTTGCATCTGGGAGATATCCTGAACCATGCGGAATTTCAGCAGGCAGCCGGCCACTCCGGGCCACCGGGCCCTGGACACGAACGATGCCCTTTCCCCTGAGAAACAAAACTCACCAGGCCAGGTTCCTGATGTCAGTTTGCAGGAGGCACTTGGCACTCTCAAACCAGACACAGTTGCCTGTGGGGGCACCTTGCATCTGGGAGATATCCTGAAGCATGCGGAATTTCAGCAGGCAGCCGGCCACTCCGGGCCACCGGGCCCTGGACACGAACCATGCCCTTTCCCCTGAGAAACAAAACTCACCAGGCCAGGTTCCTGATGTCAGTTTGCAGGAGGCACTTGGCACTCTCAAACCAGACACAGTTGCCTGTGGGGGCACCTTGCATCTGGGAGATATCCTGAAGCATGCGGAATTTCAGCAGGCAGCCGGCCACTCTGGGCCACCGGGCCCTGGACACGAACGATGCCCTTTCCCCTGAGAAACAAAACTCACCAGGCCAGGTTCCTGATGTCAGTTTGCCGGAGGCATTTGGCACTGTCAAACCAGACACATTTGCCTGTGGGGGCACCTTGCATCTGGGAGATATCCTGAAGCATGCGGAATTTCAGCAGGCAGCCGGCCACTCCGGGCCACCGGGCCCTGGACACGAACGATGCCCTTTCCCCTGAGAAACAAAACTCACCAGGCCAGGTTCCTGATGTCAGTTTGCAGGAGGCACTTGGCACTCTCAAACCAGACACAGTTGCCTGTGGGGGCACCTTGCATCTGGGAGATATCCTGAAGCATGCGGAATTTCAGCAGGCAGCCGGCCACTCCGGGCCACCGGGCCCTGGACACAAACGATGGCCTTTCCCCTGAGAAACAAAAATCACCAGGCCAGGTTCCTGATGTCAGTTTGCAGGAGGCACTTGGCACTGTCAAACCAGACACAGTTGCCTGTGGGGGCACCTTGCATCTGGGAGATATCCTGAAGCATGCGGAATTTCAGCAGGCAGCCGGCCACTCCGGGCCACCGGGCCCTGGACATGAACGATGCCCTTTCCCCTGAGAAACAAAACTCACCAGGCCAGGTTCCTGATGTCAGTTTGCAGGAGGCATTTGGCACTGTCAAACCAGACACAGTTGCCTGTCGAGGCACCTTGCATCTGGGAGATATCCTGAAGCATGCGGAATTTCAGCAGGCAGCCGGCCACTCCGGGCCACCGGGCCCTGGACACGAACGATGGCCTTTCCCCTGAGAAACAAAACTCACCAGGCCAGGTTCCTGATGTCAGTTTGCAGGAGGCACTTGGCACTGTCAAACCAGACACAGTTGCCTGTGGGGGCACCTTGCATCTGGGAGATATCCTGAAGCATGCGGAATTTCAGCAGGCAGCCGGCCACTCCCGGCCACCGGGCCCTGGACACGAACGATGCCCTTTCCTCTGAGAAACAAAACTCACCAGGCCAGGTTCCTGATGTCAGTTTGCAGGAGGCACTTGGCACTCTCAAACCAGACACAGTTGCCTGTGGGTGCTCCTTGCATCTGGGAGATATCCTGAAGCATGCGGAATTTCAGCAGGCAGCCGGCCACTCCGGGCCACCGGGCCCTGGACACGAACGATGCCCTTTCCCCTGAGAAACAAAACTCACCAGGCCAGGTTCCTGATGTCAGTTTGCAGGAGGCATTTGGCACTGTCAAACCAGACACAGTTGCCTGTGGGGGCACCTTGCATCTGGGAGATATCCTGAAGCATGCGGAATTTCAGCAGGCAGCCGGCCACTCCGGGCCACCGGGCCCTGGACACGAACGATGCCCTTTCCCCTGAGAAACAAAACTCACCAGGCCAGGTTCCTGATGTCAGTTTGCAGGAGGCACTTGGCACTGTCAAACCAGACACAGTTGCCTGTGGGGGCACCTTGCATCTGGGAGATATCCTGAAGCATGCGGAATTTCAGCAGGCAGCCGGCCACTCTGGGCCACCGGGCCCTGGACACGAATGATGCCCTTTCCCCTGAGAAACAAAACTCACCAGGCCAGGTTCCTGATGTCAGTTTGCAGGAGGCACTTGGCACTCTCAAACCAGACACAGTTGCCTGTGGGGGCACCTTGCATCTGGGAGATATCCTGAACCATGCGGAATTTCAGCAGGCAGCCGGCCACTCCGGGCCACCGGGCCCTGGACACGAACCATGCCCTTTGCCCTGAGAAACAAAACTCACCAGGCCAGGTTCCTGATGGCAGTTTGCAGGAGGCACTTGGCACTCTCAAACCAGACACAGTTGCCTGTGGGGCACCTTGCATCTGGGAGATATCCTGAAGCATGCGGAATTTCAGCAGGCAGCCGGCCACCCCGGGCCACCGGGCCCTGGACACGAACGATGCCCTTTCCCCTGAGAAACAAAACTCACCAGGCCAGGTTCCTGATGTCAGTTTGCAGGAGGCATTTGGCACTGTCAAACCAGACACAGTTGCCTGTGGGGGCACCTTGCATCTGGGAGATATCCTGAAGCATGCGGAATTTCAGCAGGCAGCCGGCCGCTCCGGGCCACCGGGCCCTGGACACGAACGATGGCCTTTCCCCTGAGAAACAAAACTCACCAGGCCAGGTTGCTGATGTCAGTTTGCAGGAGGCACTTGGCACTCTCAAACCAGACACAGTTGCCTGTGGGGGCACGTTGCATCTTGGAGATATCCTTAAGCATGCGGAATTTCAGCAGGCAGCCGGCCACTCCGGGCCACCGGGCCCTGGACACCAACGATGCCCTTTCCCCTGAGAAACAAAACTCACCAGGCCAGGTTCCTGATGTCAGTTTGCAGGAGGCACTTGGCACTGTCAAACCAGACACAGTTGCCTGTGGGGGCACCTTGCATCTTTGAGATATCCTGAGGCAAGCGGAATTTCAGCAGGCAGCCGGCCACTCCGGGCCACCGGGCCCTGGACACGAACGATGCCCTTTCCCCTGAGAAACAAAACTCACCAGGCCAGGTTCCTGATGTCAGTTTGCAGGAGGCACTTGGCACTGTCAAACCAGACACAGTTGCCTGTGGGGGCACCTTGCATCTGGGAGATATCCTGAACCATGCGGAATTTCAGCAGGCAGCCGGCCACTCCGGGCCACCGGGCCCTGGACACAAACAATGGCCTTTCCCCTGAGAAATAAAACTCACCAGGCCAGGTTCCTGATGTCAGTTTGCAGGAGGCACTTGGCACTGTCAAACCAGACACAGTTGCCCGTGGGGGCACCTTGCATCTGGGAGATATCCTGAACCATGCGGAATTTCAGCAGGCAGCCGGCCACTCCGGGCCACCGGGCGCTGGACACGAACGATGCCCTTTCCCCTGAGAAACAAAACTCACCAGGCCAGGTTCCTGATGTCAGTTTGCAGGAGGCACTTGGCACTCTCAAACCAGACACAGTTGCCTGTGGGGGCACCTTGCATCTGGGAGATATCCTGAAGCATGCGGAATTTCAGCAGGCAGCCGGCCACTCCGGGCCACCGGGCCCTGGACACGAACGATGCCCTTTCCCCTGAGAAACAAAACTCACCAGGCCAGGTTCCTGATGTCAGTTTGCAGGAGGCACTTGGCACTCTCAAACCAGACACAGTTGCCTGTGGGGGCACCTTGCATCTGGGAGATATCCTGAAGCATGCGGAATTTCAGCAGGCAGCCGGCCACTCCGGGCCACCGGGCCCTGGACACGAACCATGCCCTTTCCCCTGAGAAACAAAACTCACCAGGCCAGGTTCCTGATGTCAGTTTGCAGGAGGCATTTGGCACTCTCAAACCAGACACAGTTGCCTGTGGGGGCACCTTGCGTCTGGGAGATATCCTGAAGCATGCGGAATTTCAGCAGGCAGCCGGCCACTCCGGGCCACCGGGCCCTGGACACGAACGATGCCCTTTCCCCTGAGAAACAAAACTCACCAGGCCAGGTTCCTGATGTCAGTTTGCAGGAGGCACTTGGCACTGTCAAACCAGACACAGTTGCCTGTGGGGGCACCTTGCATCTGGGAGATATCCTGAAGCATGCGGAATTTCAGCAGGCAGCCGGCCACTCCGGGCCACCGGGCCCTGGACACAAACGATGGCCTTTCCCCTGAGAAACAAAACTCACCAGGCCAGGTTCCTGATGTCAGTTTGCAGGAGGCACTTGGCACTGTCAAACCAGACACAGTTGCCCGTGGGGGCACCTTGCATCTGGGAGATATCCTGAACCATGCGGAATTTCAGCAGGCAGCCGGCCACTCCGGGCCACCGGGCCCTGGACACGAACGATGGCCTTTGCCCTGAGAAACAAAACTCACCAGGCCAGGTTCCTGATGTCAGTTTGCAGGAGGCACTTGGCACTCTCAAACCAGACACAGTTGCCTGTGGGGGCACCTTGCATCTGGGAGATATCCTGAAGCATGCGGAATTTCAGCAGGCAGCCGGCCACTCCGGGCCACCGGGCCCTGGACACGAACGATGCCCTTTCCCCTGAGAAACAAAACTCACCAGGCCAGGTTCCTGATGTCAGTTTGCAGGAGGCACTTGGCACTCTCAAACCAGACACAGTTGCCTGTGAGGGCACCTTGCATCTGGGAGATATCCTGAACCATGCGGAATTTCAGCAGGCAGCCGGCCACTCCGGGCCACCGGGCCCTGGACACGAACGATGCCCTTTCCCCTGAGAAACAAAACTCACCAGGCCAGGTTCCTGATGTCAGTTTGCAGGAGGCACTTGGCACTGTCAAACCAGACACAGTTGCCTGTGGGGCACCTTGCATCTGGGAGATATCCTGAAGCATGCGGAATTTCAGCAGGCAGCCGGCCACCCCGGGCCACCGGGCCCTGGACACGAACGATGCCCTTTCCCCTGAGAAACAAAACTCACCAGGCCAGGTTCCTGATGTCAGTTTGCAGGAGGCACTTGGCACTCTCAAACCAGACACAGTTGCCTGTGGGGGCACCTTGCATCTGGGAGATATCCTGAAGCACGCGGAATTTCAGCAGGCAGCCGGCCGCTCCGGGCCACCGGGCCCTGGACACGAACGATGCCCTTTCCCCTGAGAAACAAAACTCACCAGGCCAGGTTCCTGATGTCAGTTTGCAGGAGGCACTTGGCACTCTCAAACCAGACACAGTTGCCTGTGGGGGCACCTTGCATCTGGGAGATATCCTGAAGCATGCGGAATTTCAGCAGGCAGCCGGCCACTCCGGGCCACCGGGCCCTGGACACGAACCAAGACCTTTCCCCTGAGAAACAAAACTCACCAGGCCAGGTTGCTGATGTCAGTTTGCAGGAGGCACTTGGCACTCTCAAACCAGACACAGTTGCCTGTGGGGGCACCTTGCATCTGGGAGATATCCTGAAGCATGCGTAATTTCAGCAGGCAGCCGGCCACTCCGGGCCACCGGGCCCTGGACACGAACGATGGCCTTTGCCCTGAGAAACAAAACTCACCAGGCCAGGTTCCTGATGTCAGTTTGCAGGAGGCACTTGGCACTCTCAAACCAGACACAGTTGCCTGTGGGGGCACCTTGCATCTGGGAGATATCCTGAAGCATGCGGAATTTCAGCAGGCAGCCGGCCACTCCGGGCCACCGGGCCCTGGACACGAACCATGCCCTTTCCCCTGAGAAACAAAACTCACCAGGCCAGGTTCCTGATGTCAGTTTGCAGGAGGCATTTGGCACTCTCAAACCAGACACAGTTGCCTGTGGGGGCACCTTGCATCTGGGAGATATCCTGAACCATGCGGAATTTCAGCAGGCAGCCGGCCACTCCGGGCCAGCGGGCCCTGGACACGAACCATGCCCTTTCCCCTGAGAAACAAAACTCACCAGGCCAGGTTCCTGATGTCAGTTTGCAGGAGGCACTTGGCACTCTCAAACCAGACACAGTTGCCTGTGGGGGCACCTTGCATCTGGGAGATATCCTGAAGCATGCGGAATTTCAGCAGGCAGCCGGCCACTCCGGGCCACCGGGCCCTGGACACAAACGATGGCATTTCCCCTGAGAAACAAAACTCACCAGGCCAGGTTCCTGATGTCAGTTTGCAGGAGGCACTTGGCACTGTCAAACCAGACACAGTTGCCCGTGGGGGCACCTTGCATCTGGGAGATATCCTGAACCATGCGGAATTTCAGCAGGCAGCCGGCCACTCCGGGCCACCGGGCCCTGGACACGAACGATGGCCTTTGCCCTGAGAAACAAAACTCACCAGGCCAGGTTCCTGATGTCAGTTTGCAGGAGGCACTTGGCACTGTCAAACCAGACACAGTTGCCTGTGGGGGCACCTTGCATCTGGGAGATATCCTGAAGCATGCGGAATTTCAGCAGGCAGCCGGCCACTCCGGGCCACCGGGCCCTGGACACGAACGATGCCCTTTCCCCTGAGAAACAAAACTCACCAGGCCAGGTTCCTGATGTCAGTTTGCAGGAGGCACTTGGCACTCTCAAACCAGACACAGTTGCCTGTGGGGGCACCTTGCATCTGGGAGATATCCTGAAGCATGCGTAATTTCAGCAGGCAGCCGGCCACTCCGGGCCACCGGGCCCTGGACACGAACGATGGCCTTTGCCCTGAGAAACAAAACTCACCAGGCCAGGTTCCTGATGTCAGTTTGCAGGAGGCACTTGGCACTGTCAAACCAGACACAGTTGCCTGTGGGGGCACCTTGCATCTGGGAGATATCCTGAAGCATGCGGAATTTCAGCAGGCAGCCGGCCACTCCGGGCCACCGGGCCCTGGACACGAACGATGGCCTTTCCCCTGAGAAACAAAACTCACCAGGCCAGATTCCTGATGTCAGTTTGCAGGAGGCACTTGGCACTCTCAAACCAGACACAGTTGCCTGTGGGGGCACCTTGCATCTGGGAGATATCCTGAAGCATGCGGAATTTCAGCAGGCAGCCGGCCACCCTGGGCCACCGGGCCCTGGACACGAACGATGCCATTTCCCCTGAGAAACAAAACTCACCAGGCCAGGTTCCTGATGTCAGTTTGCAGGAGGCACTTGGCACTGTCAAACCAGACACAGTTGCCTGTGGGGGCACCTTGCATCTGGGAGATATCCTGAAGCATGCGGAATTTCAGCAGGCAGCCGGCCACTCCGGGCCACCGGGCCCTGGACACGAACGATGCCCTTTCCCCTGAGAAACAAAACTCACCAGGCCAGGTTGCTGATGTCAGTTTCCAGGAGGCACTTGGCACTCTCAAACCAGACACAGTTGCCTGTGGGGGCACCTTGCATCTGGGAGATATCCTGAAGCATGCGGAATTTCAGCAGGCAGCCGGCCACTCCGGGCCACCGGGCCCTGGACACGAACGATGGCCTTTGCCCTGAGAAACAAAACTCACCAGGCCAGGTTCCTGATGTCAGTTTGCAGGAGGCACTTGGCACTGTCAAACCAGACACAGTTGCCTGTGGGGGCACCTTGCATCTGGGAGATATCCTGAAGCATGCGGAATTTCAGCAGGCAGCCGGCCACTCCGGGCCACCGGGCCCTGGACACGAACCATGCCCTTTCCCCTGAGAAACAAAACTCACCAGGCCAGGTTCCTGATGTCAGTTTGCAGGAGGCACTTGGCACTCTCAAACCAGACACAGTTGCCTGTGGGGGCACCTTGCATCTGGGAGATATCCTGAAGCATGCGGAATTTCAGCAGGCAGCCGGCCACTCCGGGCCACCGGGCCCTGGACACGAACGATGCCCTTTCCCCTGAGAAACAAAACTCACCAGGCCAGGTTCCTGATGTCAGTTTGCAGGAGGCACTTGGCACTGTCAAACCAGACACAGTTGCCTGTGGGGGCACCTTGCATCTGGGAGATATCCTGAAGCATGCGGAATTTCAGCAGGCAGCCGGCCACTCCGGGCCACCGGGCCCTGGACACGAACCATGCCCTTTCCCCTGAGAAACAAAACTCACCAGGCCAGGTTCCTGATGTCAGTTTGCAGGAGGCACTTGGCACTGTCAAACCAGACACAGTTGCCTGTGGGGGCACCTTGCATCTGGGAGATATCCTGAAGCATGCGGAATTTCAGCAGGCAGCCGGCCACTCCGGGCCACCGGGCCCTGGACACGAACGATGCCCTTTCCCCTGAGAAACAAAACTCACCAGGCCAGGTTCCTGATGTCAGTTTGCAGGAGGCACTTGGCACTCTCAAACCAGACACAGTTGCCTGTGGGGGCACCTTGCATCTGGGAGATATCCTGAAGCATGCGGAATTTCAGCAGGCAGCCGGCCACTCCGGGCCACCGGGCCCTGGACACAAACGATGCCCTTTCCCCTGAGAAACAAAACTCACCAGGCCAGGTTCCTGATGTCAGTTTGCAGGAGGCACTTGGCACTGTCAAACCAGACACAGTTGCCCGTGGGGGCACCTTGCATCTGGGAGATATCCTGAACCATGCGGAATTTCAGCAGGCAGCCGGCCACTCCGGGCCACCGGGCCCTGGACACGAACCATGCCCTTTCCCCTGAGAAACAAAACTCACCAGGCCAGGTTCCTGATGTCAGTTTGCAGGAGGCACTTGGCACTGTCAAACCAGACACAGTTGCCTGTGGGGGCACCTTGCATCTGGGAGATATCCTGAAGCATGCGGAATTTCAGCAGGCAGCCGGCCACTCCGGGCCACCGGGCCCTGGACACGAACGATGCCCTTTCCCCTGAGAAACAAAACTCACCAGGCCAGGTTCCTGATGTCAGTTTGCAGGAGGCACTTGGCACTCTCAAACCAGACACAGTTGCCTGTGAGGGCACCTTGCATCTGGGAGATATCCTGAACCATGCGGAATTTCAGCAGGCAGCCGGCCACTCCGGGCCACCGGGCCCTGGACACGAACGATGCCCTTTCCCCTGAGAAACAAAACTCACCAGGCCAGGTTCCTGATGTCAGTTTGCAGGAGGCACTTGGCACTGTCAAACCAGACACAGTTGCCTGTGGGGCACCTTGCATCTGGGAGATATCCTGAAGCATGCGGAATTTCAGCAGGCAGCCGGCCACCCAGGGCCACCGGGCCCTGGACACGAACGATGCCCTTTCCCCTGAGAAACAAAACTCACCAGGCCAGGTTCCTGATGTCAGTTTGCAGGAGGCACTTGGCACTCTCAAACCAGACAGAGTTGCCTGTGGGGGCACCTTGCATCTGGGAGAGATCCTGAAGCACGCGGAATTTCAGCAGGCAGCCGGCCGCTCCGGGCCACCGGGCCCTGGACACGAACGATGGCCTTTCCCCTGAGAAACAAAACTCACCAGGCCAGGTTGCTGATGTCAGTTTGCAGGAGGCACTTGGCACTGTCAAACCAGACACAGTTGCCTGTGGGGGCACCTTGCATCTGGGAGATATCCTGAACCATGCGGAATTTCAGCAGGCAGCCGGCCACTCCGGGCCACCGGGCCCTGGACACGAACGATGCCCTTTCCCCTGAGAAACAAAACTCACCAGGCCAGGTTCCTGATGTCAGTTTGCAGGAGGCACTTGGCACTGTCAAACCAGACACAGTTGCCTGTGGGGGCACCTTGCATCTGGGAGATATCCTGAAGCATGCGGAATTTCAGCAGGCAGCCGGCCACTCCGGGCCACCGGGCCCTGGACACGAACGATGGCCTTTCCCCTGAGAAACAAAACTCACCAGGCCAGGTTCCTGATGTCAGTTTGCAGGAGGCACTTGGCACTCTCAAACCAGACACAGTTGCCTGTGGGGGCACCTTGCATCTGGGAGATATCCTGAAGCATGCGGAATTTCAGCAGGCAGCCGGCCACTCCGGGCCACCGGGCCCTGGACACGAACGATGGCCTTTGCCCTGAGAAACAAAACTCACCAGGCCAGGTTCCTGATGTCAGTTTGCAGGAGGCACTTGGCACTGTCAAACCAGACACAGTTGCCTGTGGGGGCACCTTGCATCTGGGAGATATCCTGAAGCATGCGGAATTTCAGCAGGCAGCCGGCCACTCCGGGCCACCGGGCCCTGGACACGAACGATGGCCTTTCCCCTGAGAAACAAAACTCACCAGGCCAGATTCCTGATGTCAGTTTGCAGGAGGCACTTGGCACTCTCAAACCAGACACAGTTGCCTGTGGGGGCACCTTGCATCTGGGAGATATCCTGAAGCATGCGGAATTTCAGCAGGCAGCCGGCCACCCTGGGCCACCGGGCCCTGGACACGAACGATGCCATTTCCCCTGAGAAAGAAAACTCACCAGGCCAGGTTCCTGATGTCAGTTTGCAGGAGGCACTTGGCACTGTCAAACCAGACACAGTTGCCTGTGGGGGCACCTTGCATCTGGGAGATATCCTGAAGCATGCGGAATTTCAGCAGGCAGCCGGCCACTCCGGGCCACCGGGCCCTGGACACGAACGATGCCCTTTCCCCTGAGAAACAAAACTCACCAGGCCAGGTTGCTGATGTCAGTTTCCAGGAGGCACTTGGCACTCTCAAACCAGACACAGTTGCCTGTGGGGGCACCTTGCATCTGGGAGATATCCTGAAGCATGCGGAATTTCAGCAGGCAGCCGGCCACTCCGGGCCACCGGGCCCTGGACACGAACGATGGCCTTTGCCCTGAGAAACAAAACTCACCAGGCCAGGTTCCTGATGTCAGTTTGCAGGAGGCACTTGGCACTGTCAAACCAGACACAGTTGCCTGTGGGGGCACCTTGCATCTGGGAGATATCCTGAAGCATGCGGAATTTCAGCAGGCAGCCGGCCACTCCGGGCCACCGGGCCCTGGACACGAACGATGCCCTTTCCCCTGAGAAACAAAACTCACCAGGCCAGGTTCCTGATGTCAGTTTGCAGGAGGCACTTGGCACTCTCAAACCAGACACAGTTGCCTGTGGGGGCACCTTGCATCTGGGAGATATCCTGAAGCATGCGGAATTTCAGCAGGCAGCCGGCCACTCCGGGCCACCGGGCCCTGGACACGAACCATGCCCTTTCCCCTGAGAAACAAAACTCACCAGGCCAGGTTCCTGATGTCAGTTTGCAGGAGGCACTTGGCACTGTCAAACCAGACACAGTTGCCTGTGGGGGCACCTTGCATCTGGGAGATATCCTGAAGCATGCGGAATTTCAGCAGGCAGCCGGCCACTCCGGGCCACCGGGCCCTGGACACGAACGATGCCCTTTCCCCTGAGAAACAAAACTCACCAGGCCAGGTTCCTGATGTCAGTTTGCAGGAGGCACTTGGCACTCTCAAACCAGACACAGTTGCCTGTGGGGGCACCTTGCATCTGGGAGATATCCTGAAGCATGCGGAATTTCAGCAGGCAGCCGGGCACTCCGGGCCACCGGGCGCTGGACACGAACGATGCCCATTCCCCTGAGAAACAAAACTCACCAGGCCAGGTTCCTGATGTCAGTTTGCAGGAGGCACTTGGCACTGTCAAACCAGACACAGTTGCCTGTGGGGGCACCTTGCATCTGGGAGATATCCTGAAGCATGCGGAATTTCAGCAGGCAGCCGGCCACTCCGGGCCACCGGGCCCTGGACACGAACGATGCCCTTTCCCCTGAGAAACAAAACTCACCAGGCCAGGTTCCTGATGTCAGTTTGCAGGAGGCATTTGGCACTGTCAAACCAGACACAGTTGCCTGTGGGGGCACCTTGCATCTGGGAGATATCCTGAACCATGCGGAATTTCAGCAGGCAGCCGGCCACTCTGGGCCACCGGGCCCTGGACACGAACGATGCCCTTTCCCCTGAGAAACAAAACTCACCAGGCCAGGTTGCTGATGTCAGTTTGCAGGAGGCACTTGGCACTGTCAAACCAGACACAGTTGCCTGTGGGGGCACCTTGCATCTGGGAGATATCCTGAACCATGCGGAATTTCAGCAGGCAGCCGGCCACTCCGGGCCACCGGGCCCTGGACACGAACGATGGCCTTTCCCCTGAGAAACAAAACTCACCAGGCCAGGTTCCTGATGTCAGTTTGCAGGAGGCACTTGGCACTCTCAAACCAGACACAGTTGCCTGTGGGTGCTCCTTGCATCTGGGAGATATCCTGAAGCATGCGGAATTTCAGCAGGCAGCCGGCCACTCCGGGCCACCGGGCCCTGGACACGAACGATGGCCTTACCCCTGAGAAACAAAACTCACCAGGCCAGGTTCCTGATGTCAGTTTGCAGGAGGCACTTGGCACTCTCAAACCAGACACAGTTGCCTGTGGGGGCACCTTGCATCGGGGAGATATCCTGAACCATGCGGAATTTCAGCAGGCAGCCGGCCACTCCGGGCCACCGGGCCCTGGACACGAACGATGCCCTTTCCCCTGAGAAACAAAACTCACCAGGCCAGGTTCCTGATGTCAGTTTGCAGGAGGCACTTGGCACTCTCAAACCAGACACAGTTGCCTGTGGGGGCACCTTGCATCTGGGAGATATCCTGAAGCATGCGGAATTTCAGCAGGCAGCCGGCCGCTCCGGGCCATCGGGCCCTGGACACGAACGATGCCCTTTCCCCTGAGAAACAAAATTCACCAGGCCAGGTTCCTGATGTCAGTTTGCAGGAGGCACTTGGCACTGTCAAACCAGACACAGTTGCCTGTGGGGGCACCTTGCATCTGGGAGATATCCTGAAGCATGCGGAATTTCAGCAGGCAGCCGGCCACTCCGGGCCACCGGGCCCTGGACACGAACGATGCCCTTTCCCCTGAGAAACAAAACTCACCAGGCCAGGTTCCTGATGTCAGTTTGCAGGAGGCACTTGGCACTCTCAAACCAGACACAGTTGCCTGTGGGGGCACCTTGCATCTGGGAGATATCCTGAAGCATGCGGAATTTCAGCAGGCAGCCGGCCACTCCGGGCCACCGGGCCCTGGACACGAACGATGCCCTTTCCCCTGAGAAACAAAACTCACCAGGCCAGGTTCCTGATGTCAGTTTGCAGGAGGCACTTGGCACTCTCAAACCAGACACAGTTGCCTGTGGGGGCACCTTGCATCTGGGAGATATCCTGAAGCATGCGGAATTTCAGCAGGCAGCCGGCCACTCTGGGCCACCGGGCCCTGGACACGAACGATGCCCTTTCCCCTGAGAAACAAAACTCACCAGGCCAGGTTCCTGATGTCAGTTTGCAGGAGGCACTTGGCACTCTCAAACCAGACACAGTTGCCTGTGGGGGCACCTTGCATCTGGGAGATATCCTGAACCATGCGGAATTTCAGCAGGCAGCCGGCCACTCTGGGCCACCGGGCCCTGGACACGAACGATGCCCTTTCCCCTGAGAAACAAAACTCACCAGGCCAGGTTCCTGATGTCAGTTTGCAGGAGGCACTTGGCACTGTCAAACCAGACACAGTTGCCTGTGGGGGCACCTTGCATCTGCGAGATATCCTGAAGCATGCGGAATTTCAGCAGGCAGCCGGCCACTCCGGGCCACCGGGCCCTGGACACGAACCATGCCCTTTCCCCTGACAAACAAAACTCACCAGGCCAGGTTCCTGATGTCAGTTTGCAGGAGGCACTTGGCACTGTCAAACCAGACACAGTTGCCTGTGGGGGCACCTTGCATCTGGGAGATATCCTGAAGCATGCGGAATTTCAGCAGGCAGCCGGCCACTCCGGGCCACCGGGCCCTGGACACGAACGATGGCCTTTCCCCTGAGAAATAAAACTCACCAGGCCAGGTTCCTGATGTCAGTTTGCAGGAGGCACTTGGCACTCTCAAACCAGACACAGTTGCCTGTGGGGGCACCTTGCATCTGGGAGATATCCTGAAGCATGCGGAATTTCAGCAGGCAGCCGGCCACTCCGGGCCACCGGGCCCTGGACACGAACGATGGCCTTTGCCCTGAGAAACAAAACTCACCAGGCCAGGTTCCTGATGTCAGTTTGCAGGAGGCACTTGGCACTCTCAAACCAGACACAGTTGCCTGTGGGGGCACCTTGCATCTGGGAGATATCCTGAAGCATGCGGAATTTCAGCAGGCAGCCGGCCACTCCGGGCCACCGGGCCCTGGACACGAACGATGCCCTTTCCCCTGAGAAACAAAACTCACCAGGCCAGGTTCCTGATGTCAGTTTGCAGGAGGCACTTGGCACTCTCAAACCAGACACAGTTGCCTGTGGGGGCACCTTGCATCTGGGAGATATCCTGAGCCATGCGGAATTTCAGCAGGCAGCCGGGCACTCCGGGCCACCGGGCGCTGGACACGAACGATGCCCATTCCCCTGAGAAACAAAACTCACCAGGCCAGGTTCCTGATGTCAGTTTGCAGGAGGCACTTGGCACTGTCAAACCAGACACAGTTGCCTGTGGGGGCACCTTGCATCTGGGAGATATCCTGAAGCATGCGGAATTTCAGCAGGCAGCCGGCCACTCCGGGCCACCGGGCCCTGGACACGAACGATGCCCTTTCCCCTGAGAAACAAAACTCACCAGGCCAGGTTCCTGATGTCAGTTTGCAGGAGGCATTTGGCACTGTCAAACCAGACACAGTTGCCTGTGGGGGCACCTTGCATCTGGGAGATATCCTGAACCATGCGGAATTTCAGCAGGCAGCCGGCCACTCTGGGCCACCGGGCCCTGGACACGAACGATGCCCTTTCCCCTGAGAAACAAAACTCACCAGGCCAGGTTCCTGATGTCAGTTTGCAGGAGGCACTTGGCACTGTCAAACCAGACACAGTTGCCTGTGGGGGCACCTTGCATCTGGGAGATATCCTGAACCATGCGGAATTTCAGCAGGCAGCTGGCCGCTCCGGGCCACCGGGCCCTGGACACGAACGATGGCCTTTCCCCTGAGAAACAAAACTCACCAGGCCAGGTTCCTGATGTCAGTTTGCAGGAGGCACTTGGCACTGTCAAACCAGACACAGTTGCCTGTGGGTGCTCCTTGCATCTGGGAGATATCCTGAAGCATGCGGAATTTCAGCAGGCAGCCGGCCACTCCGGGCCACCGGGCCCTGGACACGAACGATGGCCTTACCCCTGAGAAACAAAACTCACCAGGCCAGGTTCCTGATGTCAGTTTGCAGGAGGCACTTGGCACTCTCAAACCAGACACAGTTGCCTGTGGGGGCACCTTGCATCGGGGAGATATCCTGAAGCATGCGGAATTTCAGCAGGCAGCCGGCCACTCCGGGCCACCGGGCCCTGGACACGAACGATGCCCTTTGCCCTGAGAAACAAAACTCACCAGGCCAGGTTCCTGATGTCAGTTTGCAGGAGGCACTTGGCACTCTCAAACCAGACACAGTTGCCTGTGGGGGCACCTTGCATCTGGGAGATATCCTGAAGCATGCGGAATTTCAGCAGGCAGCCGGCCACTCCGGGCCACCGGGCCCTGGACACGAACGATGCCCTTTCCCCTGAGAAACAAAACTCACCAGGCCAGGTTCCTGATGTCAGTTTGCAGGAGGCACTTGGCACTGTCAAACCAGACACAGTTGCCTGTGGGGGCACCTTGCATCTGGGAGATATCCTGAAGCATGCGGAATTTCAGCAGGCAGCCGGCCACTCCGGGCCACCGGGCCCTGGACACGAACGATGGCCTTTCCCCTGAGAAACAAAACTCACCAGGCCAGGTTCCTGATGTCAGTTTGCAGGAGGCACTTGGCACTGTCAAACCAGACACAGTTGCCTGTGGGGGCACCTTGCATCTGGGAGATATCCTGAAGCATGCGGAATTTCAGCAGGCAGCCGGCCACTCCGGGCCACCGGGCCCTGGACACGAACGATGCCCTTTCCCCTGAGAAACAAAACTCACCAGGCCAGGTTCCTGATGTCAGTTTGCAGGAGGCATTTGGCACTGTCAAACCAGACACAGTTGCCTGTGGGGGCACCTTGCATCTGGGAGATATCCTGAAGCATGCGGAATTTCAGCAGGCAGCCGGCCACTCTGGGCCACCGGGCCCTGGACACGAACGATGCCCTTTCCCCTGAGAAACAAAACTCACCAGGCCAGGTTCCTGATGTCAGTTTGCAGGAGGCACTTGGCACTGTCAAACCAGACACAGTTGCCTGTGGGGGCACCTTGCATCTGGGAGATATCCTGAGCCATGCGGAATTTCAGCAGGCAGCCGGCCACTCCAGGCCACCGGGCCCTGGACACGAACGATGGCCTTTCCCCTGAGAAACAAAACTCACCAGGCCAGGTTCCTGATGTCAGTTTGCAGGAGGCACTTGGCACTCTCAAACCAGACACAGTTGCCTGTGGGGGCACCTTGCATCTGGGAGATATCCTGAAGCATGCGGAATTTCAGCAGGCAGCCGGCCACTCCGGGCCACCGGGCCCTGGACACGAACCAAGGCCTTTCCCCTGAGAAACAAAACTCACCAGGCCAGGTTCCTGTTGTCAGTTTGCCGGAGGCATTCGGCACTGTCAAACCAGACACAGTTGCCTGTGGAGGCACCTTGCATCTGGGAGATATCCTGAACCATGCGGAATTTCAGCAGGCAGCCGGCCACTCCGGGCCACCGGGCCCTGGACACAAACGATGCCCTTTCCCCTGAGAAACAAAACTCACCAGGCCAGGTTCCTGATGTCAGTTTGCAGGAGGCACTTGGCACTGTCAAACCAGACACAGTTGCCTGTGGGGGCACCTTGCATCTGGGAGATATCCTGAAGCATGCGGAATTTCAGCAGGCAGCCGGCCACTCCGGGCCACCGGGCCCTGGACACGAACCAAGGCCTTTCCCCTGAGAAACAAAACTCACCAGGCCAGGTTCCTGATGTCAGTTTGCAGGAGGCACTTGGCACTGTCAAACCAGACACAGTTGCCTGTGGGGGCACCTTGCATCTGGGAGATATCCTGAAGCATGCGGAATTTCAGCAGGCAGCCGGCCACTCTGGGCCACCGGGCCCTGGACACGAACGATGCCCTTTCCCCCGAGAAACAAAACTCACCAGGGCCAGGTTCCTGATGTCAGTTTGCAGGAGGCACTTGGCACTGTCAAACCAGACACAGTTGCCTGTGGGGGCACCTTGCATCTGGGAGATATCCTGAACCATGCGGAATTTCAGCTGGCAGCCGGCCACTCCGGGCCACCGGGCCCTGGACACGAACCATGGCCTTTCCCCTGAGAAACAAAACTCACCAGGCCAGGTTCCTGATGTCAGTTTGCAGGAGGCACTTGGCACTGTCAAACCAGACACAGTTGCCTGTGGGGGCACCTTGCATCTGGGAGATATCCTGAAGCATGCGGAATTTCAGCAGGCAGCCGGCCACTCCGGGCCACCGGGCCCGGGACACGAACGATGCCCTTTCCCCTGAGAAACAAAACTCACCAGGCCAGGTTGCTGATGTCAGTTTGCAGGAGGCACTTGGCACTCTCAAACCAGACACAGTTGCCTGTGGGGGCACCTTGCATCTGGGAGATATCCTGAACCATGCGGAATTTCAGCAGGCAGCCGGCCACTCCGGGCCACCGGGCCCTGGACACGAACGATGCCCTTTCCCCTGAGAAACAAAACTCACCAGGCCAGGTTGCTGATGTCAGTTTGCAGGAGGCACTTGGCACTGTCAAACCAGACACAGTTGCCTGTGGGGGCACCTTGCATCTGGGAGATATCCTGAAGTATGTGGAATTTCAGCAGGTATCCGGCCACTCCAGGCCACCGGGCCCTGGACACGAACGATGCCCTTTCCCCTGAGAAACAAAACTCACCAGCCCAGGTTCCTGATGTCAGTTTGCAGGAGGCACTTGGCACTCTCAAACCAGACACAGTTGCCTGTGGGGGCACCTTGCATCTGGGAGATATCCTGAAGCATGCGGAATTTCAGCAGGCAGCCGGCCACTCCGGGCCACCGGGCCCTGGACACGAACGATGCCCTTTCCCCTGAGAAACAAAACTCACCAGGCCAGGTTCCTGATGTCAGTTTGCAGGAGGTACTTGGCACTGTCAAACCAGACACAGTTGCCTGTGGGGGCACCTTGCATCTGGGAGATATCCTGAAGCATGCGGAATTTCAGCAGGCAGCCGGCCACTCCGGGCCACCGGGCCCTGGACACGAACGATGGCCTTTCCCCTGAGAAACAAAACTCACCAGGCCAGGTTCCTGATGTCAGTTTGCAGGAGGCACTTGGCACTCTCAAACCAGACACAGTTGCCTGTGGGGGCACCTTGCATCTGGGAGATATCCTGAAGCATGCGGAATTTCAGCAGGCAGCCGGCCACTCCGGGCCACCGGGCCCTGGACACGCACCATGCCCTTTCCCCTGAGAAACAAAACTCACCAGGCCAGGTTCCTGATGTCAGTTTGCAGGAGGCACTTGGCACTCTCAAACCAGACACAGTTGCCTGTGGGGGCACCTTGCATCTGGGAGATATCCTGAAGCATGCGGAATTTCAGCAGGCAGCCGGCCACTCCGGGCCACCGGGCCCTGGACACGAACGATGCCCTTTCCCCTGAGGAACAAAACTCACCAGGCCAGGTTCCTGATGTCAGTTTGCAGGAGGCACTTGGCACTCTCAAACCAGACACAGTTGCCTGTGGGGGCACCTTGCATCTGGGAGATATCCTGAAGCATGCGGAATTTCAGCAGGCAGCCGGCCACTCCGGGCCACCGGGCCCTGGACACGAACGATGCCCTTTCCCCTGAGAAACAAAACTCACCAGGCCAGGTTCCTGATGTCAGTTTGCAGGAGGCACTTGGCACTCTCAAACCAGACACAGTTGCCTGTGGGGGCACCTTGCATCTGGGAGATATCCTGAAGCATGCGGAATTTCAGCAGGCAGCCGGCCACTCCGGGCCACCGGGCGCTGGACACGAACGATGCCCTTTCCCCTGAGAAACAAAACTCACCAGGCCAGGTTCCTGATGTCAGTTTGCAGGAGGCACTTGGCACTCTCAAACCAGACACAGTTGCCTGTGGGGGCACCTTGCATCTGGGAGATATCCTGAAGCATGCGGAATTTCAGCAGGCAGCCGGCCACTCCGGGCCACCGGGCCCTGGACACGAACGATGCCCTTTCCCCTGAGAAACAAAACTCACCAGGCCAGGTTCCTGATGTCAGTTTGCAGGAGGCATTTGGCACTGTCAAACCAGACACAGTTGCCTGTGGGGGCACCTTGCATCTGGGAGATATCCTGAAGCATGCGGAATTTCAGCAGGCAGCCGGCCACTCTGGGCCACCGGGCCCTGGACACGAACGATGCCCTTTCCCCTGAGAAACAAAACTCACCAGGCCAGGTTCCTGATGTCAGTTTGCAGGAGGCACTTGGCACTCTCAAACCAGACACAGTTGCCTGTGGGGGCACCTTGCACCTGGGAGATATCCTGAACCATGCGGAATTTCAGCAGGCAGCCGGCCACTCTGGGCCACCGGGCCCTGGACACGAACGATGCCCTTTCCCCTGAGAAACAAAACTCACCAGGCCAGGTTCCTGATGTCAGTTTGCAGGAGGCACTTGGCACTCTCAAACCAGACACAGTTGCCTGTGGGGGCACCTTGCATCTGGGAGATATCCTGAAGCATGCGGAATTTCAGCAGGCAGCCGGCCGCTCCGGGCCACCGGGCCCTGGACACGAACGATGGCCTTTCCCCTGAGAAACAAAACTCACCAGGCCAGGTTCCTGATGTCAGTTTGCAGGAGGCACTTGGCACTGTCAAACCAGACACAGTTGCCTGTGGGTGCTCCTTACATCTGGGAGATATCCTGAAGCATGCGGAATTTCAGCAGGCAGCCGGCCACTCCGGGCCACCGGGCCCTGGACACGAACGATGCCCTTTCCCCTGAGAAACAAAACTCACCAGGCCAGGTTCCTGATGTCAGTTTGCAGGAGGCACTTGGCACTCTCAAACCAGACACAGTTGCCTGTGGGGGCACCTTGCACCTGGGAGATATCCTGAACCATGCGGAATTTCAGCAGGCAGCCGGCCACTCTGGGCCACCGGGCCCTGGACACGAACGATGCCCTTTCCCCTGAGAAACAAAACTCACCAGGCCAGGTTCCTGATGTCAGTTTGCAGGAGGCACTTGGCACTCTCAAACCAGACACAGTTGCCTGTGGGGGCACCTTGCATCTGGGAGATATCCTGAAGCATGCGGAATTTCAGCAGGCAGCCGGCCGCTCCGGGCCACCGGGCCCTGGACACGAACGATGGCCTTTCCCCTGAGAAACAAAACTCACCAGGCCAGGTTCCTGATGTCAGTTTGCAGGAGGCACTTGGCACTGTCAAACCAGACACAGTTGCCTGTGGGTGCTCCTTACATCTGGGAGATATCCTGAAGCATGCGGAATTTCAGCAGGCAGCCGGCCACTCCGGGCCACCGGGCCCTGGACACGAACGATGCCCTTTCCCCTGAGAAACAAAACTCACCAGGCCAGGTTCCTGATGTCAGTTTGCAGGAGGCACTTGGCACTGTCAAACCAGACACAGTTGCCTGTGGGGGCACCTTGCATCTGGGAGATATCCTGAAGCATGCGGAATTTCAGCAGGCAGCCGGCCACTCCGGGCCACCGGGCCCTGGACACGAACGATGCCCTTTCCCCTGAGAAACAAAACTCACCAGGCCAGGTTCCTGATGTCAGTTTGCAGGAGGCACTTGGCACTGTCAAACCAGACACAGTTGCCTGTGGGGGCACCTTGCATCTGGGAGATATCCTGAAGCATGCGGAATTTCAGCAGGCAGCCGGCCACTCTGGGCCACCGGGCCCTGGACACGAACGATGCCCTTTCCCCCGAGAAACAAAACTCACCAGGGCCAGGTTCCTGATGTCAGTTTGCAGGAGGCACTTGGCACTGTCAAACCAGACACAGTTGCCTGTGGGGGCACCTTGCATCTGGGAGATATCCTGAACCATGCGGAATTTCAGCTGGCAGCCGGCCACTCCGGGCCACCGGGCCCTGGACACGAACCATGGCCTTTCCCCTGAGAAACAAAACTCACCAGGCCAGGTTCCTGATGTCAGTTTGCAGGAGGCACTTGGCACTGTCAAACCAGACACAGTTGCCTGTGGGGGCACCTTGCATCTGGGAGATATCCTGAAGCATGCGGAATTTCAGCAGGCAGCCGGCCACTCCGGGCCACCGGGCCCGGGACACGAACGATGCCCTTTCCCCTGAGAAACAAAACTCACCAGGCCAGGTTGCTGATGTCAGTTTGCAGGAGGCACTTGGCACTCTCAAACCAGACACAGTTGCCTGTGGGGGCACCTTGCATCTGGGAGATATCCTGAACCATGCGGAATTTCAGCAGGCAGCCGGCCACTCCGGGCCACCGGGCCCTGGACACGAACGATGCCCTTTCCCCTGAGAAACAAAACTCACCAGGCCAGGTTGCTGATGTCAGTTTGCAGGAGGCACTTGGCACTGTCAAACCAGACACAGTTGCCTGTGGGGGCACCTTGCATCTGGGAGATATCCTGAAGTATGTGGAATTTCAGCAGGTATCCGGCCACTCCAGGCCACCGGGCCCTGGACACGAACGATGCCCTTTCCCCTGAGAAACAAAACTCACCAGCCCAGGTTCCTGATGTCAGTTTGCAGGAGGCACTTGGCACTCTCAAACCAGACACAGTTGCCTGTGGGGGCACCTTGCATCTGGGAGATATCCTGAAGCATGCGGAATTTCAGCAGGCAGCCGGCCACTCCGGGCCACCGGGCCCTGGACACGAACGATGCCCTTTCCCCTGAGAAACAAAACTCACCAGGCCAGGTTCCTGATGTCAGTTTGCAGGAGGTACTTGGCACTGTCAAACCAGACACAGTTGCCTGTGGGGGCACCTTGCATCTGGGAGATATCCTGAAGCATGCGGAATTTCAGCAGGCAGCCGGCCACTCCGGGCCACCGGGCCCTGGACACGAACGATGGCCTTTCCCCTGAGAAACAAAACTCACCAGGCCAGGTTCCTGATGTCAGTTTGCAGGAGGCACTTGGCACTCTCAAACCAGACACAGTTGCCTGTGGGGGCACCTTGCATCTGGGAGATATCCTGAAGCATGCGGAATTTCAGCAGGCAGCCGGCCACTCCGGGCCACCGGGCCCTGGACACGCACCATGCCCTTTCCCCTGAGAAACAAAACTCACCAGGCCAGGTTCCTGATGTCAGTTTGCAGGAGGCACTTGGCACTCTCAAACCAGACACAGTTGCCTGTGGGGGCACCTTGCATCTGGGAGATATCCTGAAGCATGCGGAATTTCAGCAGGCAGCCGGCCACTCCGGGCCACCGGGCCCTGGACACGAACGATGCCCTTTCCCCTGAGGAACAAAACTCACCAGGCCAGGTTCCTGATGTCAGTTTGCAGGAGGCACTTGGCACTCTCAAACCAGACACAGTTGCCTGTGGGGGCACCTTGCATCTGGGAGATATCCTGAAGCATGCGGAATTTAAGCAGGCAGCCGGCCACTCTGGGCCACCGGGCCCTGGACACGAACGATGCCCTTTCCCCTGAGAAACAAAACTCACCAGGCCAGGTTCCTGATGTCAGTTTGCAGGAGGCACTTGGCACTCTCAAACCAGACACAGTTGCCTGTGGGGGCACCTTGCATCTGGGAGATCTCCTGAAGCATGCGGAATTTCAGCAGGCAGCCGGCCACTCCGGGCCACCGGGCGCTGGACACGAACGATGCCCTTTCCCCTGAGAAACAAAACTCACCAGGCCAGGTTCCTGATGTCAGTTTGCAGGAGGCACTTGGCACTCTCAAACCAGACACAGTTGCCTGTGGGGGCACCTTGCATCTGGGAGATATCCTGAAGCATGCGGAATTTCAGCAGGCAGCCGGCCACTCCGGGCCACCGGGCCCTGGACACGAACGATGCCCTTTCCCCTGAGAAACAAAACTCACCAGGCCAGGTTCCTGATGTCAGTTTGCAGGAGGCATTTGGCACTGTCAAACCAGACACAGTTGCCTGTGGGGGCACCTTGCATCTGGGAGATATCCTGAAGCATGCGGAATTTCAGCAGGCAGCCGGCCACTCTGGGCCACCGGGCCCTGGACACGAACGATGCCCTTTCCCCTGAGAAACAAAACTCACCAGGCCAGGTTCCTGATGTCAGTTTGCAGGAGGCACTTGGCACTCTCAAACCAGACACAGTTGCCTGTGGGGGCACCTTGCACCTGGGAGATATCCTGAACCATGCGGAATTTCAGCAGGCAGCCGGCCACTCTGGGCCACCGGGCCCTGGACACGAACGATGCCCTTTCCCCTGAGAAACAAAACTCACCAGGCCAGGTTCCTGATGTCAGTTTGCAGGAGGCACTTGGCACTCTCAAACCAGACACAGTTGCCTGTGGGGGCACCTTGCATCTGGGAGATATCCTGAAGCATGCGGAATTTCAGCAGGCAGCCGGCCGCTCCGGGCCACCGGGCCCTGGACACGAACGATGGCCTTTCCCCTGAGAAACAAAACTCACCAGGCCAGGTTCCTGATGTCAGTTTGCAGGAGGCACTTGGCACTGTCAAACCAGACACAGTTGCCTGTGGGTGCTCCTTACATCTGGGAGATATCCTGAAGCATGCGGAATTTCAGCAGGCAGCCGGCCACTCCGGGCCACCGGGCCCTGGACACGAACGATGCCCTTTCCCCTGAGAAACAAAACTCACCAGGCCAGGTTCCTGATGTCAGTTTGCAGGAGGCACTTGGCACTCTCAAACCAGACACAGTTGCCTGTGGGGGCACCTTGCACCTGGGAGATATCCTGAACCATGCGGAATTTCAGCAGGCAGCCGGCCACTCTGGGCCACCGGGCCCTGGACACGAACGATGCCCTTTCCCCTGAGAAACAAAACTCACCAGGCCAGGTTCCTGATGTCAGTTTGCAGGAGGCACTTGGCACTCTCAAACCAGACACAGTTGCCTGTGGGGGCACCTTGCATCTGGGAGATATCCTGAAGCATGCGGAATTTAAGCAGGCAGCCGGCCACTCCGGGCCACCGGGCCCTGGACACGAACGATGCCCTTTCCCCTGAGAAACAAAACTCACCAGGCCAGGTTCCTGATGTCAGTTTGCAGGAGGCACTTGGCACTCTCAAACCAGACACAGTTGCCTGTGGGGGCACCTTGCATCTGGGAGATATCCTGAAGCATGCGGAATTTCAGCAGGCAGCCGGCCACTCCGGGCCACCGGGCGCTGGACACGAACGATGCCCTTTCCCCTGAGAAACAAAACTCACCAGGCCAGGTTCCTGATGTCAGTTTGCAGGAGGCACTTGGCACTCTCAAACCAGACACAGTTGCCTGTGGGGGCACCTTGCATCTGGGAGATATCCTGAAGCATGCGGAATTTCAGCAGGCAGCCGGCCACTCCGGGCCACCGGGCCCTGGACACGAACGATGCCCTTTCCCCTGAGAAACAAAACTCACCAGGCCAGGTTCCTGATGTCAGTTTGCAGGAGGCATTTGGCACTGTCAAACCAGACACAGTTGCCTGTGGGGGCACCTTGCATCTGGGAGATATCCTGAAGCATGCGGAATTTCAGCAGGCAGCCGGCCACTCTGGGCCACCGGGCCCTGGACACGAACGATGCCCTTTCCCCTGAGAAACAAAACTCACCAGGCCAGGTTCCTGATGTCAGTTTGCAGGAGGCACTTGGCACTCTCAAACCAGACACAGTTGCCTGTGGGGGCACCTTGCACCTGGGAGATATCCTGAACCATGCGGAATTTCAGCAGGCAGCCGGCCACTCTGGGCCACCGGGCCCTGGACACGAACGATGCCCTTTCCCCTGAGAAACAAAACTCACCAGGCCAGGTTCCTGATGTCAGTTTGCAGGAGGCACTTGGCACTCTCAAACCAGACACAGTTGCCTGTGGGGGCACCTTGCATCTGGGAGATATCCTGAAGCATGCGGAATTTCAGCAGGCAGCCGGCCGCTCCGGGCCACCGGGCCCTGGACACGAACGATGGCCTTTCCCCTGAGAAACAAAACTCACCAGGCCAGGTTCCTGATGTCAGTTTGCAGGAGGCACTTGGCACTGTCAAACCAGACACAGTTGCCTGTGGGTGCTCCTTACATCTGGGAGATATCCTGAAGCATGCGGAATTTCAGCAGGCAGCCGGCCACTCCGGGCCACCGGGCCCTGGACACGAACGATGCCCTTTCCCCTGAGAAACAAAACTCACCAGGCCAGGTTCCTGATGTCAGTTTGCAGGAGGCACTTGGCACTCTCAAACCAGACACAGTTGCCTGTGGGGGCACCTTGCACCTGGGAGATATCCTGAACCATGCGGAATTTCAGCAGGCAGCCGGCCACTCTGGGCCACCGGGCCCTGGACACGAACGATGCCCTTTCCCCTGAGAAACAAAACTCACCAGGCCAGGTTCCTGATGTCAGTTTGCAGGAGGCACTTGGCACTCTCAAACCAGACACAGTTGCCTGTGGGGGCACCTTGCATCTGGGAGATATCCTGAAGCATGCGGAATTTCAGCAGGCAGCCGGCCGCTCCGGGCCACCGGGCCCTGGACACGAACGATGGCCTTTCCCCTGAGAAACAAAACTCACCAGGCCAGGTTCCTGATGTCAGTTTGCAGGAGGCACTTGGCACTGTCAAACCAGACACAGTTGCCTGTGGGTGCTCCTTACATCTGGGAGATATCCTGAAGCATGCGGAATTTCAGCAGGCAGCCGGCCACTCCGGGCCACCGGGCCCTGGACACGAACGATGCCCTTTCCCCTGAGAAACAAAACTCACCAGGCCAGGTTCCTGATGTCAGTTTGCAGGAGGCACTTGGCACTCTCAAACCAGACACAGTTGCCTGTGGGGGCACCTTGCATCTGGGAGATATCCTGAAGCATGCGGAATTTCAGCAGGCAGCCGGCCACTCCGGGCCACCGGGCCCTGGACACGAACGATGCCCTTTCCCCTGAGAAACAAAACTCACCAGGCCAGGTTCCTGATGTCAGTTTGCAGGAGGCACTTGGCACTGTCAAACCAGACACAGTTGCCTGTGGGGGCACCTTGCATCTGGGAGATATCCTGAAGCATGCGGAATTTCAGCAGGCAGCCGGCCACTCCGGGCCACCGGGCCCTGGACACGAACGATGCCCTTTCCCCTGAGAAACAAAACTCACCAGGCCAGGTTCCTGATGTCAGTTTGCAGGAGGCACTTGGCACTCTCAAACCAGACACAGTTGCCTGTGGGGGCACCTTGCATCTGGGAGATATCCTGAAGCATGCGGAATTTCAGCAGGCAGCCGGCCACTCCGGGCCACCGGGCCCTGGACACGAACCATGCCCTTTCCCCTGAGAAACAAAACTCACCAGGCCAGGTTCCTGATGTCAGTTTGCAGGAGGCACTTGGCACTCTCAAACCAGACACAGTTGCCTGTGGGGGCACCTTGCATCTGGGAGATATCCTGAAGCATGCGGAATTTCAGCAGGCAGCCGGCCACTCCGGGCCACCGGGCCCTAGACACGAACGATGCCCTTTCCCCTGAGAAACAAAACTCACCAGGCCAGGTTCCTGATGTCAGTTTGCAGGAGGCACTTGGCACTCTCAAACCAGACACAGTTGCCTGTGGGGGCACCTTGCATCTGGGAGATATCCTGAAGCATGCGGAATTTCAGCAGGCAGCCGGCCACTCCGGGCCACCGGGCCCTGGACACGAACGATGCCCTTTCCCCTGAGAAACAAAACTCACCAGGCCAGGTTCCTGATGTCAGTTTGCAGGAGGCACTTGGCACTGTCAAACCAGACACAGTTGCCTGTGGGGGCGCCTTGCATCTGGGAGATATCCTGAAGCATGCGGAATTTCAGCAGGCAGCCGGCCACTCCGGGCCACCGGGCCCTGGACACGAACGATGCCCTTTCCCCTGAGAAACAAAACTCACCAGGCCAGGTTCCTGATGTCAATTTGCAGGAGGCACTTGGCACTCTCACACCAGACACAGTTGCCTGTGGGGGCACCTTGCATCTGGGAGATATCCTGAAGCATGCGGAATTTCAGCAGGCAGCCGGCCACTCCGGGCCACCGGGCCCTGGACACGAACGATGCCCTTTCCCCTGAGAAACAAAACTCACCAGGCCAGGTTCCTGATGTCAGTTTGCAGGAGGCACTTGGCACTCTCAAACCAGACACAGTTGCCTGTGGGGGCACCTTGCATCTGGGAGATATCCTGAAGCATGCGGAATTTCAGCAGGCAGCCGGCCACTCCGGGCCACCGGGCCCTGGACACGAACGATGCCCTTTCCCCTGAGAAACAAAACTCACCAGGCCAGGTTCCTGATGTCAGTTTGCAGGAGGCACTTGGCACTCTCAAACCAGACACAGTTGCCTGTGGGGGCACCTTGCATCTGGGAGATATCCTGAAGCATGCGGAATTTCAGCAGGCAGCCGGCCACTCCGGGCCACCGGGCCCTGGACACGAACGATGCCCTTTCCCCTGAGAAACAAAACTCACCAGGCCAGGTTCCTGATGTCAGTTTGCAGGAGGCACTTGGCACTGTCAAACCAGACACAGTTGCCTGTGGGGGCACCTTGCATCTGGGAGATATCCTGAAGCATGCGGAATTTCAGCAGGCAGCCGGCCACTCCGGGCCACCGGGCCCTGGACACGAACCATGCCCTTTCCCCTGAGAAACAAAACTCACCAGGCCAGGTTCCTGATGTCAGTTTGCAGGAGGCACTTGGCACTCTCAAACCAGACACAGTTGCCTGTGGGGGCACCTTGCATCTGGGAGATATCCTGAAGCATGCGGAATTTCAGCAGGCAGCCGGCCACTCCGGGCCACCGGGCCCTGGACACGAACGATGCCCTTTCCCCTGAGAAACAAAACTCACCAGGCCAGGTTCCTGATGTCAGTTTGCAGGAGGCACTTGGCACTCTCAAACCAGACACAGTTGCCTGTGGGGGCACCTTGCATCTGGGAGATATCCTGAAGCATGCGGAATTTCAGCAGGCAGCCGGCCACTCCGGGCCACCGGGCCCTGGACACGAACCATGCCCTTTCCCCTGAGAAACAAAACTCACCAGGCCAGGTTCCTGATGTCAGTTTGCAGGAGGCACTTGGCACTCTCAAACCAGACACAGTTGCCTGTGGGGGCACCTTGCATCTGGGAGATATCCTGAAGCATGCGGAATTTCAGCAGGCAGCCGGCCACTCCGGGCCACCGGGCCCTAGACACGAACGATGCCCTTTCCCCTGAGAAACAAAACTCACCAGGCCAGGTTCCTGATGTCAGTTTGCAGGAGGCACTTGGCACTCTCAAACCAGACACAGTTGCCTGTGGGGGCACCTTGCATCTGGGAGATATCCTGAAGCATGCGGAATTTCAGCAGGCAGCCGGCCACTCCGGGCCACCGGGCCCTGGACACGAACGATGCCCTTTCCCCTGAGAAACAAAACTCACCAGGCCAGGTTCCTGATGTCAGTTTGCAGGAGGCACTTGGCACTGTCAAACCAGACACAGTTGCCTGTGGGGGCGCCTTGCATCTGGGAGATATCCTGAAGCATGCGGAATTTCAGCAGGCAGCCGGCCACTCCGGGCCACCGGGCCCTGGACACGAACGATGCCCTTTCCCCTGAGAAACAAAACTCACCAGGCCAGGTTCCTGATGTCAATTTGCAGGAGGCACTTGGCACTCTCACACCAGACACAGTTGCCTGTGGGGGCACCTTGCATCTGGGAGATATCCTGAAGCATGCGGAATTTCAGCAGGCAGCCGGCCACTCCGGGCCACCGGGCCCTGGACACGAACGATGCCCTTTCCCCTGAGAAACAAAACTCACCAGGCCAGGTTCCTGATGTCAGTTTGCAGGAGGCACTTGGCACTCTCAAACCAGACACAGTTGCCTGTGGGGGCACCTTGCATCTGGGAGATATCCTGAAGCATGCGGAATTTCAGCAGGCAGCCGGCCACTCCGGGCCACCGGGCCCTGGACACGAACGATGCCCTTTCCCCTGAGAAACAAAACTCACCAGGCCAGGTTCCTGATGTCAGTTTGCAGGAGGCACTTGGCACTCTCAAACCAGACACAGTTGCCTGTGGGGGCACCTTGCATCTGGGAGATATCCTGAAGCATGCGGAATTTCAGCAGGCAGCCGGCCACTCCGGGCCACCGGGCCCTGGACACGAACGATGCCCTTTCCCCTGAGAAACAAAACTCACCAGGCCAGGTTCCTGATGTCAGTTTGCAGGAGGCATTTGGCACTGTCAAACCAGACACAGTTGCCTGTGGGGGCACCTTGCATCTGGGAGATATCCTGAAGCATGCGGAATTTCAGCAGGCAGCCGGCCACTCCGGGCCACCGGGCCCTGGACACGAACGATGCCCTTTCCCCTGAGAAACAAAACTCACCAGGCCAGGTTCCTGATGTCAGTTTGCAGGAGGCACTTGGCACTCTCAAACCAGACACAGTTGCCTGTGGGGGCACCTTGCATCTGGGAGATATCCTGAAGCATGCGGAATTTCAGCAGGCAGCCGGCCACTCCGGGCCACCGGGCCCTGGACACGAACCATGCCCTTTCCCCTGACAAACAAAACTCACCAGGCCAGGTTCCTGATGTCAGTTTGCAGGAGGCACTTGGCACTCTCAAACCAGACACAGTTGCCTGTGGGGGCACCTTGCATCTGGGAGATATCCTGAAGCATGCGGAATTTCAGCAGGCAGCCGGCCACTCCGGGCCACCGGGCCCTGGACACGAACGATGGCCTTTCCCCTGAGAAACAAAACTCACCAGGCCAGGTTCCTGATGTCAGTTTGCAGGAGGCACTTGGCACTCTCAAACCAGACACAGTTGCCTGTGGGGGCACCTTGCATCTGGGAGATATCCTGAACCATGCGGAATTTCAGCAGGCAGCCGGCCACTCCGGGCCACCGGGCCCTGGACACGAACGATGGCCTTTGCCCTGAGAAACAAAACTCACCAGGCCAGGTTCCTGATGTCAGTTTGCAGGAGGCACTTGGCACTGTCAAACCAGACACAGTTGCCTGTGGGGGCACCTTGCATCTGGGAGATATCCTGAAGCATGCGGAATTTCAGCAGGCAGCCGGCCACTCCGGGCCACCGGGCCCTGGACACGAACGATGCCCTTTCCCCTGAGAAACAAAACTCACCAGGCCAGGTTCCTGATGTCAGTTTGCAGGAGGCACTTGGCACTGTCAAACCAGACACAGTTGCCTGTGGGGGCACCTTGCATCTGGGAGATATCCTGAGCCATGTGGAATTTCAGCAGGCAGCCGGCCACTCCGGGCCACCGGGCCCTGGACACGAACGATGGCCTTTGCCCTGAGAAACAAAACTCACCAGGCCAGGTTCCTGATGTCAGTTTGCAGGAGGCACTTGGCACTCTCAAACCAGACACAGTTGCCTGTGGGGGCACCTTGCATCTGGGAGATATCCTGAAGCATGCGGAATTTCAGCAGGCAGCCGGCCACTCCGGGCCACTGGGCCCTGGACACGAACCAAGGCCTTTCCCCTGAGAAACAAAACTCACCAGGCCAGGTTCCTGTTGTCAGTTTGCCGGAGGCATTCGGCACTGTCAAACCAGACACAGTTGCCTGTGGGGGCACCTTGCATCTGGGAGATATCCTGAAGCATGCGGAATTTCAGCAGGCAGCCGGCCACTCCGGGCCACCGGGCCCTGGACACGAACCAAGGCCTTTCCCCTGAGAAACAAAACTCACCAGGCCAGGTTCCTGATGTCAGTTTGCAGGAGGCACTTGGCACTCTCAAACCAGACACAGTTGCCTGTGGGGGCACCTTGCATCTGGGAGATATCCTGAAGCATGCGGAATTTCAGCAGGCAGCCGGCCACTCCGGGCCACCGGGCCCTGGACACGAACGATGCCCTTTCCCCTGAGAAACAAAGCTCACCAGGCCAGGTTCCTGATGTCAGTTTGCCGGAGGCATTCGGCACTGTCAAACCAGACACAGTTGCCTGTGGAGGCACCTTGCATCTGGGAGATATCCTGAACCATGCGGAATTTCAGCAGGCAGCCGGCCACTCCAGGCCACCGGGCCCTGGACACAAACGATGCCCTTTCCCCTGAGAAACAAAACTCACCAGGCCAGGTTCCTGATGTCAGTTTGCAGGAGGCACTTGGCACTGTCAAACCAGACACAGTTGCCTGTGGGGGCACCTTGCATCTGGGAGATATCCTGAAGCATGCGGAATTTCAGCAGGCAGCCGGCCGCTCCGGGCCACCGGGCCCTGGACACGAACGATGCCCTTTCCCCTGAGAAACAAAACTCACCAGGCCAGGTTCCTGATGTCAGTTTGCAGGAGGCACTTGGCACTGTCAAACCAGACACAGTTGCCTGTGGGGGCACCTTGCATCTGGGAGATATCCTGAAGCATGCGGAATTTCAGCAGGCAGCCGGCCACTCCGGGCCACCGGGCCCTGGACACAAACGATGCCCTTTCCCCTTAGAAACAAAACTCACCAGGCCAGGTTCCTGATGTCAGTTTGCAGGAGGCACTTGGCACTGTCAAACCAGACACAGTTGCCTGTGGGGGCACCTTGCATCTGGGAGATATCCTGAAGCATGCGGAATTTCAGCAGGCAGCCGGCCACTCCGGGCCACCGGGCCCTGGACACGAACGATGCCCTTTCCCCTGAGAAACAAAACTCACCAGGCCAGGTTCCTGATGTCAGTTTGCAGGAGGCACTTGGCACTCAAACCAGACACAGTTGCCTGTGGGGGCACCTTGCATCTGGGAGATATCCTGAAGCATGCGGAATTTCAGCAGGCAGCCGGCCACTCCGGGCCACCGGGCCCTGGACACAAACGATGCCCTTTCCCCTGAGAAACAAAACTCACCAGGCCAGGTTCCTGATGTCAGTTTGCAGGAGGCACTTGGCACTCTCAAACCAGACACAGTTGCCTGTGGGGGCACCTTGCATCTGGGAGATATCCTGAAGCATGCGGAATTTCAGCAGGCAGCCGGCCACTCCGGGCCACCGGGCCCTGGACACGAACGATGCCCTTTCCCCTGAGAAACAAAACTCACCAGGCCAGGTTCCTGATGTCAGTTTGCAGGAGGCACTTGGCACTGTCAAACCAGACACAGTTGCCTGTGGGGGCACCTTGCATCTGGGAGATATCCTGAAGCATGCGGAATTTCAGCAGGCAGCCGGCCACTCTGGGCCACCGGGCCCTGGACACGAACAATGCCCTTTCCCCTGAGAAACAAAACTCACCAGGGCCAGGTTCCTGATGTCAGTTTGCAGGAGGCACTTGGCACTGTCAAACCAGACACAGTTGCCTGTGGGGGCACCTTGCATCTGGGAGATATCCTGAAGCATGCGGAATTTCAGCTGGCAGCCGGCCACTCCGGGCCACCGGGCCCTGGACACGAACCATGGCCTTTCCCCTGAGAAACAAAACTCACCAGGCCAGGTTCCTGATGTCAGTTTGCAGGAGGCACTTGGCACTGTCAAACCAGACACAGTTGCCTGTGGGGGCACCTTGCATCTGGGAGATATCCTGAAGCATGCGGAATTTCAGCAGGCAGCCGGCCACTCCGGGCCAGCGGGCCCGGGACACGAACGATGCCCTTTCCCCTGAGAAACAAAACTCACCAGGCCAGGTTGCTGATGTCAGTTTGCAGGAGGCACTTGGCACTCTCAAACCAGACACAGTTGCCTGTGGGGGCACCTTCATCTGGGAGATATCCTGAACCATGCGGAATTTCAGCAGGCAGCCGGCCACTCCGGGCCACCGGGCCCTGGACACGAACGATGCCCTTTCCCCTGAGAAACAAAACTCACCAGGCCAGGTTGCTGATGTCAGTTTGCAGGAGGCACTTGGCACTGTCAAACCAGACACAGTTGCCTGTGGGGGCACCTTGCATCTGGGAGATATCCTGAAGTATGTGGAATTTCAGCAGGTATCCGGCCACTCCAGGCCACCGGGCCCTGGACACGAACGATGCCCTTTCCCCTGAGAAACAAAACTCACCAGCCCAGGTTCCTGATGTCAGTTTGCAGGAGGCACTTGGCACTCTCAAACCAGACACAGTTGCCTGTGGGGGCACCTTGCATCTGGGAGATATCCTGAAGCATGCGGAATTTCAGCAGGCAGCCGGCCACTCCGGGCCACCGGGCCCTGGACACGAACGATGCCCTTTCCCCTGAGAAACAAAACTCACCAGGCCAGGTTCCTGATGTCAGTTTGCAGGAGGCACTTGGCACTGTCAAACCAGACACAGTTGCCTGTGGGGGCACCTTGCATCTGGGAGATATCCTGAAGCATGCGGAATTTCAGCAGGCAGCCGGCCACTCCGGGCCACCGGGCCCTGGACACGAACGATGCCCTTTCCCCTGAGAAACAAAACTCACCAGGCCAGGTTCCTGATGTCAGTTTGCAGGAGGCACTTGGCACTGTCAAACCAGACACAGTTGCCTGTGGGGGCACCTTGCATCTGGGAGATATCCTGAAGCATGCGGAATTTCAGCAGGCAGCCGGCCACTCCGGGCCACCGGGCCCTGGACACGAACGATGCCCTTTCCCCTGAGAAACAAAACTCACCAGGCCAGGTTCCTGATGTCAGTTTGCAGGAGGCACTTGGCACTCTCAAACCAGACACAGTTGCCTGTGGGGGCACCTTGCATCTGGGAGATATCCTGAAGCATGCGGAATTTCAGCAGGCAGCCGGCCACTCCGGGCCACCGGGCCCTGGACACGAACGATGCCCTTTCCCCTGAGAAACAAAACTCACCAGGCCAGGTTCCTGATGTCAGTTTGCAGGAGGCACTTGGCACTCTCAAACCAGACACAGTTGCCTGTGGGGGCACCTTGCATCTGGGAGATATCCTGAAGCATGCGGAATTTCAGCAGGCAGCCGGCCACTCTGGGCCACCGGGCCCTGGACACGAACGATGCCCTTTCCCCTGAGAAACAAAACTCACCAGGCCAGGTTCCTGATGTCAGTTTGCAGGAGGCACTTGGCACTCTCAAACCAGACACAGTTGCCTGTGGGGGCACCTTGCACCTGGGAGATATCCTGAACCATGCGGAATTTCAGCAGGCAGCCGGCCACTCTGGGCCACCGGGCCCTGGACACGAACGATGCCCTTTCCCCTGAGAAACAAAACTCACCAGGCCAGGTTCCTGATGTCAGTTTGCAGGAGGCACTTGGCACTCTCAAACCAGACACAGTTGCCTGTGGGGGCACCTTGCATCTGGGAGATATCCTGAAGCATGCGGAATTTCAGCAGGCAGCCGGCCACTCCGGGCCACCGGGCCCTGGACACGAACGATGGCCTTTCCCCTGAGAAACAAAACTCACCAGGCCAGGTTCCTGATGTCAGTTTGCAGGAGGCACTTGGCACTGTCAAACCAGACACAGTTGCCTGTGGGTGCTCCTTACATCTGGGAGATATCCTGAAGCATGCGGAATTTCAGCAGGCAGCCGGCCGCTCCGGGCCACCGGGCCCTGGACACGAACGATGCCCTTTCCCCTGAGAAACAAAACTCACCAGGCCAGGTTCCTGATGTCAGTTTGCAGGAGGCACTTGGCACTCTCAAACCAGACACAGTTGCCTGTGGGGGCACCTTGCATCTGGGAGATATCCTGAAGCATGCGGAATTTCAGCAGGCAGCCGGCCACTCCGGGCCACCGGGCCCTGGACACGAACGATGGCCTTTGCCCTGAGAAACAAAACTCACCAGGCCAGGTTCCTGATGTCAGTTTGCAGGAGGCACTTGGCACTGTCAAACCAGACACAGTTGCCTGTGGGGGCGCCTTGCATCTGGGAGATATCCTGAAGCATGCGGAATTTCAGCAGGCAGCCGGCCACTCCGGGCCACCGGGCCCTGGACACGAACGATGCCCTTTCCCCTGAGAAACAAAACTCACCAGGCCAGGTTCCTGATGTCAGTTTGCAGGAGGCACTTGGCACTCTCAAACCAGACACAGTTGCCTGTGGGGGCACCTTGCATCTGGGAGATATCCTGAAGCATGCGGAATTTCAGCAGGCAGCCGGCCACTCCGGGCCACCGGGCCCTGGACACGAACGATGCCCTTTCCCCTGAGAAACAAAACTCACCAGGCCAGGTTCCTGATGTCAGTTTGCAGGAGGCACTTGGCACTCTCAAACCAGACACAGTTGCCTGTGGGGGCACCTTGCATCTGGGAGATATCCTGAAGCATGCGGAATTTCAGCAGGCAGCCGGCCACTCCGGGCCACCGGGCCCTGGACACGAACGATGCCCTTTCCCCTGAGAAACAAAACTCACCAGGCCAGGTTCCTGATGTCAGTTTGCAGGAGGCACTTGGCACTCTCAAACCAGACACAGTTGCCTGTGGGGGCACCTTGCATCTGGGAGATATCCTGAAGCATGCGGAATTTCAGCAGGCAGCCGGCCACTCCGGGCCACCGGGCCCTGGACACGAACGATGCCCTTTCCCCTGAGAAACAAAACTCACCAGGCCAGGTTCCTGATGTCAGTTTGCAGGAGGCACTTGGCACTGTCAAACCAGACACAGTTGCCTGTGGGGGCACCTTGCATCTGGGAGATATCCTGAAGCATGCGGAATTTCAGCAGGCAGCCGGCCACTCCGGGCCACCGGGCCCTGGACACGAACGATGGCCTTTCCCCTGAGAAACAAAACTCACCAGGCCAGGTTCCTGATGTCAGTTTGCAGGAGGCACTTGGCACTGTCAAACCAGACACAGTTGCCTGTGGGGGCACCTTGCATCTGGGAGATATCCTGAAGCATGCGGAATTTCAGCAGGCAGCCGGCCACTCCGGGCCACCGGGCCCTGGACACGAACCATGCCCTTACCCCTGAGAAACAAAACTCACCAGGCCAGGTTCCTGATGTCAGTTTGCAGGAGGCACTTGGCACTCTCAAACCAGACACAGTTGCCTGTGGGGGCACCTTGCATCTGGGAGATATCCTGAAGCATGCGGAATTTCAGCAGGCAGCCGGCCACTCCGGGCCACCGGGCCCTAGACACGAACGATGCCCTTTCCCCTGAGAAACAAAACTCACCAGGCCAGGTTCCTGATGTCAGTTTGCAGGAGGCACTTGGCACTCTCAAACCAGACACAGTTGCCTGTGGGGGCACCTTGCATCTGGGAGATATCCTGAAGCATGCGGAATTTCAGCAGGCAGCCGGCCACTCCGGGCCACCGGGCCCTGGACACGAACGATGCCCTTTCCCCTGAGAAACAAAACTCACCAGGCCAGGTTCCTGATGTCAGTTTGCAGGAGGCACTTGGCACTGTCAAACCAGACACAGTTGCCTGTGGGGGCGCCTTGCATCTGGGAGATATCCTGAAGCATGCGGAATTTCAGCAGGCAGCCGGCCACTCCGGGCCACCGGGCCCTGGACACGAACGATGCCCTTTCCCCTGAGAAACAAAACTCACCAGGCCAGGTTCCTGATGTCAATTTGCAGGAGGCACTTGGCACTGTCAAACCAGACACAGTTGCCTGTGGGGGCACCTTGCATCTGGGAGATATCCTGAAGCATGCGGAATTTCAGCAGGCAGCCGGCCACTCCGGGCCACCGGGCCCTGGACACAAACGATGGCCTTTGCCCTGAGAAACAAAACTCACCAGGCCAGGTTCCTGATGTCAGTTTGCAGGAGGCACTTGGCACTCTCAAACCAGACACAGTTGCCTGTGGAGGCACCTTGCATCTGGGAGATATCCTGAAGCATGCGGAATTTCAGCAGGCAGCCGGCCACTCCGGGCCACCGGGCCCTGGACACGAACGATGCCCTTTCCCCTGAGAAACAAAACTCACCAGGCCAGGTTCCTGATGTCAGTTTGCAGGAGGCACTTGGCACTCTCAAACCAGACACAGTTGCCTGTGGGGGCACCTTGCAACTGGGAGATATCCTGAACCATGCGGAATTCAGCAGGCAGCCGGCCACTCCGGGCCACCGGGCCCTGGACACGAAACATGCCCTTTCCCCTGAGAAACAAAACTCACCAGGCCAGGTTCCTGATGTCAGTTTGCAGGAGGCACTTGGCACTCTCAAACCAGACACAGTTGCCTGTGGGGGCACCTTGCATCTGGGAGATATCCTGAAGCATGCGGAATTTCAGCAGGCAGCCGGCCACTCCGGGCCACCGGGCCCTGGACACGAACCAAGGCCTTTCCCCTGAGAAACAAAACTCACCAGGCCAGGTTCCTGATGTCAGTTTGCAGGAGGCACTTGGCACTGTCAAACCAGACACAGTTGCCTGTGGGGGCACCTTGCATCTGGGAGATATCCTGAAGCATGCGGAATTTCAGCAGGCAGCCGGCCACTCCGGGCCACCGGGCCCTGGACACGAACGATGCCCTTTCCCCTGAGAAACAAAACTCACCAGGCCAGGTTCCTGATGTCAGTTTGCAGGAGGCACTTGGCACTGTCAAACCAGACACAGTTGCCTGTGGGGGCGCCTTGCATCTGGGAGATATCCTGAAGCATGCGGAATTTCAGCAGGCAGCCGGCCACTCCGGGCCACCGGGCCCTGGACACGAACGATGCCCTTTCCCCTGAGAAACAAAACTCACCAGGCCAGGTTCCTGATGTCAGTTTGCAGGAGGCATTTGGCACTGTCAAACCAGACACAGTTGCCTGTGGGGGCACCTTGCATCTGGGAGATATCCTGAACCATGCGGAATTTCAGCAGGCAGCCGGCCACTCTGGGCCACCGGGCCCTGGACACGAACGATGCCCTTTCCCCTGAGAAACAAAACTCACCAGGCCAGGTTCCTGATGTCAGTTTGCAGGAGGCACTTGGCACTCTCAAACCAGACACAGTTGCCTGTGGGGGCACCTTGCATCTGGGAGATATCCTGAAGCATGCGGAATTTCAGCAGGCAGCCGGCCGCTCCGGGCCACCGGGCCCTGGACACGAACGATGGCCTTTCCCCTGAGAAACAAAACTCACCAGGCCAGGTTCCTGATGTCAGTTTGCAGGAGGCACTTGGCACTCTCAAACCAGACACAGTTGCCTGTGGGGGCACCTTGCATCTGGGAGATATCCTGAAGCATGCGGAATTTCAGCAGGCAGCCGGCCACTCCGGGCCACCGGGCCCTGGACACGAACGATGGCCTTTGCCCTGAGAAACAAAACTCACCAGGCCAGGTTCCTGATGTCAGTTTGCAGGAGGCACTTGGCACTGTCAAACCAGACACAGTTGCCTGTGGGGGCGCCTCGCATCTGGGAGATATCCTGAAGCATGCGGAATTTCAGCAGGCAGCCGGCCACTCCGGGCCACCGGGCCCTGGACACGAACGATGCCCTTTCCCCTGAGAAACAAAACTCACCAGGCCAGGTTCCTGATGTCAGTTTGCAGGAGGCACTTGGCACTCTCAAACCAGACACAGTTGCCTGTGGGGGCACCTTGCATCTGGGAGATATCCTGAAGCATGCGGAATTTCAGCAGGCAGCCGGCCACTGCGGGCCACCGGGCGCTGGACACGAACGATGCCCTTTCCCCTGAGAAACAAAACTCACCAGGCCAGGTTCCTGATGTCAGTTTGCAGGAGGCACTTGGCACTCTCAAACCAGACACAGTTGCCTGTGGGGGCACCTTGCATCTGGGAGATATCCTGAAGCATGCGGAATTTCAGCAGGCAGCCGGCCACTCCGGGCCACCGGGCCCTGGACACGAACGATGCCCTTTCCCCTGAGAAACAAAACTCACCAGGCCAGGTTCCTGATGTCAGTTTGCAGGAGGCATTTGGCACTGTCAAACCAGACACAGTTGCCTGTGGGGGCACCTTGCATCTGGGAGATATCCTGAAGCATGCGGAATTTCAGCAGGCAGCCGGCCACTCTGGGCCACCGGGCCCTGGACACGAACGATGCCCTTTCCCCTGAGAAACAAAACTCACCAGGCCAGGTTCCTGATGTCAGTTTGCAGGAGGCACTTGGCACTCTCAAACCAGACACAGTTGCCTGTGGGGGCACCTTGCACCTGGGAGATATCCTGAACCATGCGGAATTTCAGCAGGCAGCCGGCCACTCTGGGCCACCGGGCCCTGGACACGAACGATGCCCTTTCCCCTGAGAAACAAAACTCACCAGGCCAGGTTCCTGATGTCAGTTTGCAGGAGGCACTTGGCACTCTCAAACCAGACACAGTTGCCTGTGGGGGCACCTTGCATCTGGGAGATATCCTGAAGCATGCGGAATTTCAGCAGGCAGCCGGCCGCTCCGGGCCACCGGGCCCTGGACACGAACGATGGCCTTTCCCCTGAGAAACAAAACTCACCAGGCCAGGTTCCTGATGTCAGTTTGCAGGAGGCACTTGGCACTGTCAAACCAGACACAGTTGCCTGTGGGTGCTCCTTACATCTGGGAGATATCCTGAAGCATGCGGAATTTCAGCAGGCAGCCGGCCGCTCCGGGCCACCGGGCCCTGGACACGAACGATGCCCTTTCCCCTGAGAAACAAAACTCACCAGGCCAGGTTCCTGATGTCAGTTTGCAGGAGGCACTTGGCACTCTCAAACCAGACACAGTTGCCTGTGGGGGCACCTTGCATCTGGGAGATATCCTGAAGCATGCGGAATTTCAGCAGGCAGCCGGCCACTCCGGGCCACCGGGCCCTGGACACGAACGATGGCCTTTGCCCTGAGAAACAAAACTCACCAGGCCAGGTTCCTGATGTCAGTTTGCAGGAGGCACTTGGCACTGTCAAACCAGACACAGTTGCCTGTGGGGGCGCCTTGCATCTGGGAGATATCCTGAAGCATGCGGAATTTCAGCAGGCAGCCGGCCACTCCGGGCCACCGGGCCCTGGACACGAACGATGCCCTTTCCCCTGAGAAACAAAACTCACCAGGCCAGGTTCCTGATGTCAGTTTGCAGGAGGCACTTGGCACTCTCAAACCAGACACAGTTGCCTGTGGGGGCACCTTGCATCTGGGAGATATCCTGAAGCATGCGGAATTTCAGCAGGCAGCCGGCCACTCCGGGCCACCGGGCCCTGGACACGAACCATGCCCTTTCCCCTGAGAAACAAAACTCACCAGGCCAGGTTCCTGATGTCAGTTTGCAGGAGGCACTTGGCACTCTCAAACCAGACACAGTTGCCTGTGGGGGCACCTTGCATCTGGGAGATATCCTGAAGCATGCGGAATTTCAGCAGGCAGCCGGCCACTCCGGGCCACCGGGCCCTGGACACGAACGATGCCCTTTCCCCTGAGAAACAAAACTCACCAGGCCAGGTTCCTGATGTCAGTTTGCAGGAGGCACTTGGCACTCTCAAACCAGACACAGTTGCCTGTGGGGGCACCTTGCATCTGGGAGATATCCTGAAGCATGCGGAATTTCAGCAGGCAGCCGGCCACTCCGGGCCACCGGGCCCTGGACACGAACGATGCCCTTTCCCCTGAGAAACAAAACTCACCAGGCCAGGTTCCTGATGTCAGTTTGCAGGAGGCACTTGGCACTGTCAAACCAGACACAGTTGCCTGTGGGGGCACCTTGCATCTGGGAGATATCCTGAAGCATGCGGAATTTCAGCAGGCAGCCGGCCACTCCGGGCCACCGGGCCCTGGACACGAACGATGCCCTTTCCCCTGAGAAACAAAACTCACCAGGCCAGGTTCCTGATGTCAGTTTGCAGGAGGCACTTGGCACTGTCAAACCAGACACAGTTGCCTGTGGGGGCACCTTGCATCTGGGAGATATCCTGAAGCATGCGGAATTTCAGCAGGCAGCCAGCCACTCCGGGCCACCGGGCCCTGGACACGAACCATGCCCTTACCCCTGAGAAACAAAACTCACCAGGCCAGGTTCCTGATGTCAGTTTGCAGGAGGCACTTGGCACTCTCAAACCAGACACAGTTGCCTGTGGGGGCACCTTGCATCTGGGAGATATCCTGAAGCATGCGGAATTTCAGCAGGCAGCCGGCCACTCCGGGCCACCGGGCCCTAGACACGAACGATGCCCTTTCCCCTGAGAAACAAAACTCACCAGGCCAGGTTCCTGATGTCAGTTTGCAGGAGGCACTTGGCACTCTCAAACCAGACACAGTTGCCTGTGGGGGCACCTTGCATCTGGGAGATATCCTGAAGCATGCGGAATTTCAGCAGGCAGCCGGCCACTCCGGGCCACCGGGCCCTGGACACGAACGATGCCCTTTCCCCTGAGAAACAAAACTCACCAGGCCAGGTTCCTGATGTCAGTTTGCAGGAGGCACTTGGCACTGTCAAACCAGACACAGTTGCCTGTGGGGGCGCCTTGCATCTGGGAGATATCCTGAAGCATGCGGAATTTCAGCAGGCAGCCGGCCACTCCGGGCCACCGGGCCCTGGACACGAACGATGCCCTTTCCCCTGAGAAACAAAACTCACCAGGCCAGGTTCCTGATGTCAATTTGCAGGAGGCACTTGGCACTGTCAAACCAGACACAGTTGCCTGTGGGGGCACCTTGCATCTGGGAGATATCCTGAAGCATGCGGAATTTCAGCAGGCAGCCGGCCACTCCGGGCCACCGGGCCCTGGACACAAACGATGGCCTTTGCCCTGAGAAACAAAACTCACCAGGCCAGGTTCCTGATGTCAGTTTGCAGGAGGCACTTGGCACTCTCAAACCAGACACAGTTGCCTGTGGAGGCACCTTGCATCTGGGAGATATCCTGAAGCATGCGGAATTTCAGCAGGCAGCCGGCCACTCCGGGCCACCGGGCCCTGGACACGAAACATGCCCTTTCCCCTGAGAAACAAAACTCACCAGGCCAGGTTCCTGATGTCAGTTTGCAGGAGGCACTTGGCACTCTCAAACCAGACACAGTTGCCTGTGGGGGCACCTTGCATCTGGGAGATATCCTGAACCATGCGGAATTTCAGCAGGCAGCCGGCCACTCCGGGCCACCGGGCCCTGGACACGAACGATGCCCTTTCCCCTGAGAAACAAAACTCACCAGGCCAGGTTCCTGATGTCAGTTTGCAGGAGGCACTTGGCACTCTCAAACCAGACACAGTTGCCTGTGGGGGCACCTTGCATCTGGGAGATATCCTGAAGCATGCGGAATTTCAGCAGGCAGCCGGCCGCTCCGGGCCACCGGGCCCTGGACACGAACGATGCCCTTTCCCCTGAGAAACAAAACTCACCAGGCCAGGTTCCTGATGTCAGTTTGCAGGAGGCACTTGGCACTGTCAAACCAGACACAGTTGCCTGTGGGGGCACCTTGCATCTGGGAGATATCCTGAAGCATGCGGAATTTCAGCAGGCAGCCGGCCGCTCCGGGCCACCGGGCCCTGGACACGAACGATGGCCTTTCCCCTGAGAAACAAAACTCACCAGGCCAGGTTCCTGATGTCAGTTTGCAGGAGGCACTTGGCACTCTCAAACCAGACACAGTTGCCTGTGGGGGCACCTTGCATCTGGGAGATATCCTGAAGCATGCGGAATTTCAGCAGGCAGCCGGCCACTCCGGGCCACCGGGCCCTGGACACGAACGATGGCCTTTGCCCTGAGAAACAAAACTCACCAGGCCAGGTTCCTGATGTCAGTTTGCAGGAGGCACTTGGCACTGTCAAACCAGACACAGTTGCCTGTGGGGGCGCCTTGCATCTGGGAGATATCCTGAAGCATGCGGAATTTCAGCAGGCAGCCGGCCACTCCGGGCCACCGGGCCCTGGACACGAACGATGCCCTTTCCCCTGAGAAACAAAACTCACCAGGCCAGGTTCCTGATGTCAGTTTGCAGGAGGCACTTGGCACTCTCAAACCAGACACAGTTGCCTGTGGGGGCACCTTGCATCTGGGAGATATCCTGAAGCATGCGGAATTTCAGCAGGCAGCCGGCCACTCCGGGCCACCGGGCCCTGGACACGAACGATGCCCTTTCCCCTGAGAAACAAAACTCACCAGGCCAGGTTCCTGATGTCAGTTTGCAGGAGGCACTTGGCACTCTCAAACCAGACACAGTTGCCTGTGGGGGCACCTTGCATCTGGGAGATATCCTGAAGCATGCGGAATTTCAGCAGGCAGCCGGCCACTCCGGGCCACCGGGCCCTGGACACGAACCATGCCCTTTCCCCTGAGAAACAAAACTCACCAGGCCAGGTTCCTGATGTCAGTTTGCAGGAGGCACTTGGCACTCTCAAACCAGACACAGTTGCCTGTGGGGGCACCTTGCATCTGGGAGATATCCTGAAGCATGCGGAATTTCAGCAGGCAGCCGGCCACTCCGGGCCACCGGGCCCTAGACACGAACGATGCCCTTTCCCCTGAGAAACAAAACTCACCAGGCCAGGTTCCTGATGTCAGTTTGCAGGAGGCACTTGGCACTCTCAAACCAGACACAGTTGCCTGTGGGGGCACCTTGCATCTGGGAGATATCCTGAAGCATGCGGAATTTCAGCAGGCAGCCGGCCACTCCGGGCCACCGGGCCCTGGACACGAACGATGCCCTTTCCCCTGAGAAACAAAACTCACCAGGCCAGGTTCCTGATGTCAGTTTGCAGGAGGCACTTGGCACTGTCAAACCAGACACAGTTGCCTGTGGGGGCGCCTTGCATCTGGGAGATATCCTGAAGCATGCGGAATTTCAGCAGGCAGCCGGCCACTCCGGGCCACCGGGCCCTGGACACGAACGATGCCCTTTCCCCTGAGAAACAAAACTCACCAGGCCAGGTTCCTGATGTCAATTTGCAGGAGGCACTTGGCACTCTCACACCAGACACAGTTGCCTGTGGGGGCACCTTGCATCTGGGAGATATCCTGAAGCATGCGGAATTTCAGCAGGCAGCCGGCCACTCCGGGCCACCGGGCCCTGGACACGAACCAAGGCCTTTCCCCTGAGAAACAAAACTCACCAGGCCAGGTTCCTGATGTCAGTTTGCAGGAGGCACTTGGCACTGTCAAACCAGACACAGTTGCCTGTGGGGGCGCCTTGCATCTGGGAGATATCCTGAAGCATGCGGAATTTCAGCAGGCAGCCGGCCACTCCGGGCCACCGGGCCCTGGACACGAACGATGGCCTTTCCCCTGAGAAACAAAACTCACCAGGCCAGGTTCCTGATGTCAATTTGCAGGAGGCACTTGGCACTCTCACACCAGACACAGTTGCCTGTGGGGGCACCTTGCATCTGGGAGATATCCTGAAGCATGCGGAATTTCAGCAGGCAGCCGGCCACTCCGGGCCACCGGGCCCTGGACACGAATGATGGCCTTTGCCCTGAGAAACAAAACTCACCAGGCCAGGTTCCTGATGTCAGTTTGCAGGAGGCACTTGGCACTCTCAAACCAGACACAGTTGCCTGTGGGTGCTTCTTGCATCTGGGAGATATCCTGAAGCATGCGGAATTTCAGCAGGCAGGCGGCCACTCCGGGCCACCGGGCCGTGGACAAGAACCATGGCCTTTCCCCTGAGAAACAAAACTCACCAGGCCAGGTTCCTGATGTCAGTTTGCAGGAGGCACTTGGCACTGTCAAACCAGACACAGTTGCCTGTGGGGGCACCTTGCATCTGGGAGATATCCTGAAGCATGCGGAATTTCAGCAGGCAGCCGGCCACTCCGGGCCACCGGGCCCTGGACACGAACAATGGCCTTTCCCCTGAGAAACAAAACTCACCAGGCCAGGTTCCTGATGTCAGTTTGCAGGAGGCACTTGGCACTCTCAAACCAGACACAGTTGCCTGTGGGGGCACCTTGCATCTGGGAGATATCCTGAAGCATGCGGAATTTCAGCAGGCAGCCGGCCACTCCGGGCCACCGGGCCCTGGACACAAACCATGGCCTTTCCCCTGAGAAAGAAAAGTCACCAGGCCAGGTTCATGGTGTCAGGTTATATGTGGGTTCTTTTGGGGTGTTCATTTGTATAGTGCAGGATTCCTGTCCTACAGAGGTGTCCGCATCTGGTGCTAGCTACAATAACTCCATTTGGCCTGGAACTTACTGTCTTTAGAGCATGACTTTTTTTCCTAATTCACTCTGTGACCTCAGGCCCTTTTTAAATGTATTCCACTGCAGTCTTAAAACTCTGCATTTTCAGGGAGTACCCCTTCTTATTCTCACCCTGGAAGTGTTCCAAAAACCCCTGATATAGCCCTTATAACCTCCTTAGAATACCCTAGAATGCCCAGAATGTGCTGAGAAGCCTTCTAGAATCCCTTACATATCCTTAGAAGTTGTGGAAAAACCTTGAGAAAAACCTGCTCAGCCTCCAAGGCCCAGCTGTTGCTCTCAAACCCTCTGATGTCTTCCCTACCTTTTTGCAGTGGGTCTTGTTGTCCTCTGAGGGGTCCGTCCTTGTCCTGCTGTGAGGGTTGTAGTCTTGTGCCAGCAGGAGGATTCCTGTCTGCTCCCGCTCTTAGGGTTGCTGGGTTGTGCTGCTGTTGGGGGAAAAGGCTGTTCTTTGGGGGGCTGGTTAGGGTGAGGCTAGGGCTGGGGTGAGAGGTGCTGCACCTGTGCCCTAACCCTACCTAGTACCCTGTGTCCTTTGCACCCCGAACCCTCAGTGGCAGCTCTCCACCTGTCAAGGCCCCCCCACCCACAATGTCTGTGTGTCACCCTAACCCCCCGACATTGTCCCTTAGCCCCCTAACCTCTACCGAGCACTCTCCACCCAGGTAGGGGTGGTTTTTAGGGTGACGTTAGGGCTGGTGTGAGGGCTGCTTCACCTCTCACGCTCAGGCACCCCCCACTTTGCCCCTCGAGGCACCCCCTGCCCCTCTGCCTCTTTGTGTCACCCCCGAGTTCCCCACTGCAGCCTCTCAGGGTCTCTGTGCCACCCTGGAGCCCCCCCTTTGCTCCTAAAGGCCCCTTCTCCCTCTCAGCTGCCCCCATGCTCTGTGCCACCCTCCAGCCCCCTCCCCTCAGCCCGCAGCCCCTGGTGACACCCCGCAGCCCACAGACGTTGTCCCTACCTGTTTTATTTGGGTGCTGACCTGCTGCCAGGGCCGCACTGTCCCCGCCTTCCAGCTCCCACGAGCTGCTGGATGCCTCGTGGAGTGAGGGGCAGGGCCGGGGACGGGAGAAGGGCGGGGAGAGAGCTGGGTATGCGCGGGAGCGGGAGGGGAAAAGAGCGGCGTGTTGCGGAGTGGGGGGAAAGAGGGAACGCGGCAGGGCGGGAGGGGAGAGGGTGAGAGACGGGACAGGGGCGGGAGGGGGAGAGGAGAAGAACGGCGCTAAGGAAGGGGGGGAGAGGGACGGGACAGGGCGGGAGGGGAGAGGGTGAGAGACGGGACAGGGGCGGGAGGGGGAGAGGAGAAGAACGGCGCTAAGGAAGGGGGGGAGAGGGACGGGACAGGGCGGGAGGGGAGAGGGTGAGAGACGGGACAGGGGCGGGAGGGGGAGAGGAGAAGAACGCGCTAGAGAAGGGGGGGAGAGGGGCAGGGAGAGGGACGGGGCAGGGCGGGAGGGGAGAGGGTGAGAGACGGGACAGGGGCGGGAGGGGGAGAGGAGAAGAACAGCGCTAGGGAAGGGGGGGAGAGGGGCAGGGAGAGGGACGGGGCAGGGCGGGAAATTCGCCGAGGAGTGCCGGGAGAAGAAGGGGACGTGGCAGAAGAAGGCTGAGGGGAGGAGAAGGCACCCCAAATCTCCCAGACAAACGTAGCAGCCAAATAGAACTGTAGTCAGCCTTAGAGTGCCAAAGTGAAACAAGGAACCCGGGCTGGTGAGTTTTGTTTCTCAGGGAAAAGCCCAGCATTGCTGTTCAGCTGCCTTTGGCCCTGAGTGGCCGACTGTCTGCTGAAGTGCCGCACAGCACAGGATTCCACCCAGACGTAAGATACCCCCACCGCAAACACTGGCTGCTTTGACAGTGCCAAGTGCCTCCTGCAAACCTGGGCATTTATTTGCCATTGTATCAGTTTCAGTGCAAGCAACTGTCCCATTTTCTAATTTTAAACAGGTTCACTTGAAGGAAGCTCTGCCTTTTTCAGAATTTTGAAGGTTTAAATTTGCATTTCAGGGCAATTTTTTCCACTCTCTAGGACCAAGTATCTCAGAGAAGGGCCAGGCTGGTACCTGGGTAGCCCTAATGCTAGGAGACTATTATTTTTCTATTTTTTCTTTATGATATAGATAGCCCTAATTCAAGGCCCCAAAGAGAGTGAGATCATTCATATAATTAGTACTGTTCTCTACCTTAATTAGTCACACTTGAAGCTCCGCTCAGTACTCACCAAGAAATAATTATGTAAGTTAACAACAAATTATACAATTTATCTAATCACGCAAGCTAAACACAAAGTTTTATTTCTTACCAGCATCTGCCCTTTTAGTCCAAACAGTTGTAGCAAAAAGAAAACACTGTCATTTCTCTGAAGAGTTTTCTCCTACAGCAAGCCCCTTACCCCTCTCAAATTCAAGTGAGTGGAGCCAAACAGCTGCAGCTGCTTTGAGGGCTTTTATACCTGGTGGGATTTGCCCCTCCCTCTTCCCAGGTGCTGTGGTAACGAGAGGCGGGGCCCATCAGGGGTATATTAACCCCAGCCTTTGCTAAGGTGCTTCATTCTCTCTCTGGGATCTGCTAAGGTAAGAGCTCTCTCAGCTTATATCAGCTTGTTTTCAGCAGGTGCTTTTGGGTATGTAAAGCAACAGGAGCTTTGAAGATACTGTGAGGAAAACAGCATGGAGCATAGAGAGTATTTAAGTTCATGATTTTTGGATTGTGGGTTTGGGAGTGGTAAGGTGCTTTTGTAATTTCTGCTTTTGTTCTTTGGGGTTTTTTTTTTTTTTTTTTTTTTTTTTTTTTTTTTTTTGAGGAATGCAACTTTATGAAATTCCAGATTGTGTCAAGTAGAGTACATTTTTCAGCAGATTCATAATGTCACAAAAGGGATTTGCTCTGTGTCCAAGATGATATTTGAGATTGAGGCTTCAAATGAGTTAAGCATTGTGATTAGGAGAGGGAGGGTGAAAAGCTTTTAATGACTCTATTTAGGAGTTATTGTGGGTGGTTTTGAGGGCAGCAGGGTGAGAAACAGTGTCTACAGCACACAAGCTCATCCATTGCAGTCAGAGAAATGCTATGTAACTTTCTCTCTCTAACCCAGGTGCCACTCACAATAACACCCTTGGACTCAGTGTGAAGCCAGAGACTCAAGGACCTAGGCACACTCAGGAGAGGACAAGTAGCCGACTTGCTGGGAGTTGGCCCATATAACACAAAGCTCATATGTTGTTTTTGGTTTACTTTATTGCAGCTGACTGAGAGGTTAACAGGCAATTGTGGCAGAGGTGCTCTGAGGCATACTCATTTCAGGTCCAGCATGGACTCACATCACCGGTCATCCAAAAGATAAGTTGGGGGCCACCGCCTGGAGATGGGATGATAGGAGAGTAGTGGGTTGGAAATTCCTGGGACAGATTTAAAAATTAGCAGGGGGAAAAGCAATGCCCTCTCAAGACACCCAAAAGGAGAGGCTCTACCTTTGCTAACAGCTGTAGGGTGCGCAGTGCAGAACAGTTCCAGTCTGTGTTGTGTTGTCCGGTGTATACTGTGTTACCTAGTGTGTCTTTGGGGTCCCTCGGATCAGATATCTCTGCCTCTTTCCCCTCGAGGCCCTTACCACAAGCATCAGCCGTAGGTTCTTGAACGCTCGCACTTCTCTGCATGATGCCGATATCATTTGTTCTTTTACTGGCGGGCTCGGCCGTGTTTCCGAGTCACATCGCAGAAGCGTCGAGTAGGACATGTTCTGAGGCCTTGCTCCCAGCCATATCACCATCCATCTTTTCTAGCCATGGGCTGTAATGTCCTGGAGTTCATAAGATTGTATGTGTTTGCGTGTCTCATGTCTTTCACTGTAGCCCTTTGAGGAGTCGTTCAGAAAACTGGCATCATTCTTAGCATCTGTGATGTCTTCTTGAATATGCGCATAGGTAGAGGATGCTGACCACAGGATTTACAGGCATCCATCTTTGCAGTTCTTGGAAGAAATAAATCCGTTAGCATCTTCTTCCTCCAGGGTTCTCTGAGCCTCAGCGGCTCACCATCGGTCTCACCTCAGTCATTTCATTTTGCATTCTCTCGGTCCTTGCAGTCATTCCTCTTGCCCTGAGATTTCTGTTCCTGTTGTGTCCCCATTGTTTGTCCTGTCCTGTGTCACGGGTGTCTGCACATATTTGTGTTGGAGCTGCTCTGCCCTGCTGCATAGTCTGGTGTGATAGGACAAATCCTGGGGGCTTGAAATTTGTAGTGTGGGGTGTAGTTGGACTCTAGATGGTATTCCTAGGTTGACCCAAGATGTCTAGAGCTGTGAAGTTGTCCTGCAGCCCTTTGACTTTTGTCCTGACTTTCTTTCAGATGCAGATGGATAAAATCCATAGCAGAGCACCCCATCCCAGGTGAGTAGGTTCCCCTGAGCAGGTCAGTCCCTGTTTGTCTGTGCAGGGGGAGTGTAAATGGTGACTCTGTGTTACAGCATTTTTCTTTTTCTTTATTTTAGGAAGTAAAGGCATATAGCAACAGTCAAGTTCAAGTGGGCAAGGTGAGCAGTGGGCAGAAGCAGCTGTTATTGCTGGGGTCTCAAGTTCCGGTGCAACTCTGTCTCTGTTCTTGTTTGTGTGCCTTAGGCAATCTGCTCAGGTTATGCCAAGCCCCTGTCATCAACCGGCCGATGGACCAGGTTTGCTGCTCTTGTGAGCCCTGTGGAGGTATTGCAGGACCCTGTGATGAAGCCTTGAAATTTTCTATTTAAAGGTTGCTTCTGAGTAGCCCTCAGGAATGACCAAGGAGTTGTGGTGAGTCGGGGAGGTATCGAGGAGGAGCCGGGGTCCGCTCAGTTCTCAGCTGTGCTACATCACCTCGTCTCCTCTGAGACGACAGCGTCAGTCTCGGAGCACAGCTGAAGCGTGTGGCCCGAGGAGCCGGTCACTCTTAGGAGGCGGTGAGTAGCAGACTTGTTGGGTTTTGGTCGATGTACTGCTAAGATGATGCACTGATGTCTGGTTTTCTTTATCCTGACATACTAGGAGATGACAGCCCGGTGACAGCAGGAACCTCCCAGACAGCCTGGTGGCCTTCCTTTGCACCTGATGTGGATTCTCATTCCTGGACATGCAAGAGATAAGTTGAGGGCTATGACTCACAGAGGGGATGGAAGGGGGCTGCTGCATCAGGACTCCCTGGGAGGGATTTTTGAGTCAGGCTTGGAGATGAGGCTATCCAGGAAAAGTCATCTTACGGCCACACAAAAGCAAAGTGTCACTTTTGATCCCAGTGCTGTGGTCAGGAGGGCAGAGCAGTCCCGCTGTGTATTGTGTCACTTGTCTATTGTGCATTATGTGTTGTTTGTATGTCTCATGTCTTTTACCTTAGCCCTTTGAGTGGCCTGTCAGAAACCCTGGCATCATTCTTGGCATCTGTGATCTCTGCATTTCTTGGCCTGGCACCAATGCCATAGGACTTTTGTCTCAGGCTCTCTGATAGGCATGAGAAGCGCATCTCTCTTTAGGAGCTTCCGGTCAGATGTCTTTGAAGGTCTTGTTCTGAGCTGAAGGGACAGCTGCAGCCTGCAAGGATCCATTATTGCGGATTCAGACTTGTAAGAAAGCAAGGATAGGTAGAGGATTCTGACAGTAGGATTCTCGGGCATCCATCTTTGCAGTTCTTGCAATAAATCATTCAGTTAGCATCTTCTTACTCCAGGGCTCTCTGAGCATCGTCAGCGCACCATCGGTCTCACCTCAGTCCTCTCATTTTGCAATCTCTCGGTCCTTGCAGTCCTTCTTGCCCTGAGATTTCTGTCCCTGTTGTGTCCCCTTTGTTTGTCATGTCCTGTCCTGTGTCACGGGTGTCTGCACATATTTGTGCCGGAGCTGCTCTGCCCTGCTGCATAGTCTGGTGTGATAGGACAAATCCTGGGGGCTTGAAATTTGTAGTGTGGGGTGTAGTTGGACTCTAGATGGTATTCCTAGGTTGACCCAAGGTGTCTGGAGCTGTGAAGTTATCCTGCAGCCCTTTGACATTTGTCCTGACGTTCTTTCAGATGCAGGTGGATAAAATCCATGGCAGAGCACCCCATCCCAGGTGAGTAGGTTCCCCTGAGCAGGTCAGTCCCTGTTTGTCTGTGCAGGGGGAGTGTAAATGGTGACTCTGTGTTACTGCATTGTTCTTTATTTTTAGGAAGTAAAGCCATCTAGCAGCAGCCAAGGCGAAGTGGTCAAGGTGAGCAGTGACTAGTGGACAGAAGCAGTTGTTATTGCTGAGATCTCAATCTCTGGTGCAACTCTAAGCATGCTTATTCTCGTTTGTGGGCTTTAGGCAATCCATTTGGAGTATGCATAACTCCCCGTCTCACACTGGCCGATGGACTGTGATCGCTGCTCTCATGAGCCCTGTGGAGGTATTACAGGAGTTGATGATGAAGCCTCTGCCTTTTCTATTTAAGAGTGTGACCCGGGTAGCCTTTGGCAACGGCTGAGGAGTTGCAGTGAGTCGGGGAATAGGGAGGAGGAGCGGGGGTCCACTCTGGTTTCAGCAATGCCACATCACCTTTTCTCCCCTCAACCGAGGCGAACCCTGTGACGACGGCATCAGCCTCTGAGCGCAGCCGAAGCATGCGGCATTGATAAGAGACCCAGGCATTGCTAGGAGAACGGTGAGTAACAGAATTGTCGGGTTTTGGCCGATGCGCTGCCAAGATCTGGCATTGATGCTCTGTTTTCTTGAATGCAGCTGACTAAGAGGCAACGGCCTGGTGACATCAGGAACTTCCCAGACGGCGAGGTGGCCTTCTTTGGCACCTGACCCGGACCAGCATCCGCAGATAAGTCGAGGCCTATGACCCAGAGAGGGGATGATAGTGGGGTGCTGGGTTGGAACTCTCGGGGAGGGGGTTTTGAGGCTGCTTTGGAGATGGGGATGTCCAAGAAGCGGCCCCTTAGGCCACACAAAAGCCAAGTGTCACTTTTGATCGCAGGGCAGAGCAATCCCGGAGTGTATCGTGTCACTTGTCTGTCGTGCATTCTGTGTGTTTGGCTGTCTCATGTCTTTTACCTTAGCCCTTTGAGTGGCCTATCAGAAACCCTGGCATCATCCTTAGCATCTGTGATCTCTGCATTTCTTGGCCTGGCACCAGTAGGACTTTTGACTCGGGAGCTCAAACAGGCATTGGAATTGCATTTCTCTTTAGGAGCATCCAGTCTGATGTCTTTGCAGGTCTTGTTCTGAGCTGTACCTACTGCTGTGCCTTGCAAGGATCCATTATGGCAGATTAGGACTTGTAAGAATGCATGGATAGGTAGAGGATTCTGACAGTAGGATTCACAGGCATCCGTCTTTGCAGTTCTTGCAATAAATCATTCAGTTAGCATCTTCTTCCTCCAGGGCTCTCTGAGCATCGTCAGCTCACCATTGGTCTCACCTCAGTCATTTCATTTTGCATTCTCTTGGTCCTTGCAGTCATTCTTCTTGCCAAGTGATTTCTGTTCCTGTTGTGTCCCCTTTGTTTGTCACGTCCTGTCCTGTGTCACGGGTGTCTGCACATATTTGTGCCGGAGCTGCTCTGCCCTGCTGCATAGTCTGGTGTGATAGGACAAATCCTGGGGGCTTGAAATTTGTAGTGTGGGGTGTAGTTGGACTCTAGATGGTATTCCTAGGTTGACCCAAGATGTCTGGAGCTGTGAAGTTGTCCTGCAGCCCTCTGACTTTTGTCCTGACTTTCTTTCAGATGCAGATGGATAAAATCCATGGCGGAGCACCCCATCCCAGGTGAGTGGGTTCCCCATAGCAGGTCAGTCCCAGCAGTTTGTCTCTGCAGGGGGAGTGTAAATGGTGACTCTGTTACAGCATTTTTCTTTTTCTTTATTTTAGGAAGTAAAGGCATATAGCAACAGTCAAGTTCAAGTGGGCAAGGTGAGCAGTGGGCAGAAGCAGTTGTTATTGCAGGGGTCTCAATTTCTGGTGCAACTCTAAGCCTCTGTTCTTGTTTGTGTGCTTTAGGCCATCTACTCAGGTTCTGCTAAGCCCCTGTCACCAACCAGCTGATGGACCAAGTTTGCTGCTCTTGTGAGCCCTGTGGAGGTATTGCAGGACTCTGTCATGAAGTCTTGAAATTGTCTATTTTAGGGTCTCTTCTGGATAGCCCTCAGGCATGGCTGAGGAGTCACGGTGAGTCCGGGAGGTATTGAGGGGGAGGGAGGGTCCGCTCAGTTCTCAGCAGTGCCACGTCACCTCGTCTCTCCTTTACCCAGGCGTAGCCTGAGATGTCGGCGTTGGCCTGAGAGCACAGCCGAAGCGTGCGGCCCGAGGAGCCGGTCACTCTTAGGAGGCGGTGAGTAGCAGAACTGTCGGGTTTTGGTCGATGTGCTGCTAAGATGATGCACTGATGTCTGGTTTTCTTTATCCTGACATACTAGGAGATGACAGCCCGGTGACAGCAGGAACCTCCCAGACAGCCTGGTGGCCTTCCTTTGCACCCGATGTGGATTCTCATTCCCGGACATGCAAGAGATAAGTTGAGGGCTATGACTCACAGAGGGGATGGAAGGGGGCTGCTGCATCAGGACTCCCTGGGAGGGATTTTTGAGTTAGGCTTGGAGATGAGACTATCCAGGAAAACTCGTCCTATGGCCACACAAAAGCAAAGTGTCACTTTTGATCCCAGTGCTGTGGTCAGCAGGGCAGAGCAGTCCTGGTGTGTATTGTGTCACTTGTCTATTGTGCATTATGTGTTGTTTGGGTATCTCATGTCTTTTTTCTTAGCCCTTTGAGTAGCCTGTCAGAAACCCTGGCATCATTCTTGGCATCTGTGACCCTGCATTTCTTGGCCGGGCACCAATGCCGTAGGACTTTTGTCTCAGGCTCTCTGATAGGCATGAGAAGCGCATCTCTCTTTAGGAGCTTCCGGTCAGATGTCTTTGAAGGTCTTGTTCTGAGCTGAAGGGACAGCTGCAGCCCGCAAGGATCCATTATTGTGGATTCAGACTTGTAAGAAAGCAAGGATAGGTAGAGGATTCTGACAGTAGGATTCTCAGGCATCCATCTTTGCAGTTCTTGCAATAAATCATTCAGTTAGCATCTTCTTCCTCCAGGGTTCTGTGAGCCTCATCAGCTCGCTGTTGGTCTCACCTCGGTCCTTGCAGTCCTTCTTCTTGCCAAGAGATTTCTGTCCCTGTTGTGTCCCCTTTGTTTGTCACGTCCTGTCCTGTGTCACGGGTGTCTGCACATATTTGTGCCGGAGCTGCTCTGCCCTGCTGCATAGTCTGGTGTGATAGGACAAATCCTGGGGGCTTGAAATTTGTAGTGTGGGGTGTAGTTGGACTCTAGATGGTATTCCTAGGTTGACCCAAGGTGTCTGGAGCTGTGAAGTTATCCTGCAGCCCTTTGACATTTGTCCTGACGTTCTTTCAGATGCAGGTGGATAAAATCCATGGCAGAGCACCCCATCCCAGGTGAGTAGGTTCCCCTGAGCAGGTCAGTCCCTGTTTGTCTGTGCAGGGGGAGTGTAAATGGTGACTCTGTGTTACTGCATTGTTCTTTATTTTTAGGAAGTAAAGCCATCTAGCAGCAGCCAAGGCGAAGTGGTCAAGGTGAGCAGTGACTAGTGGACAGAAGCAGTTGTTATTGCTGAGATCTCAATCTCTGGTGCAACTCTAAGCATGCTTATTCTCGTTTGTGGGCTTTAGGCAATCCATTTGGAGTATGCATAACTCCCCGTCTCACACTGGCCGATGGACTGTGATCGCTGCTCTCATGAGCCCTGTGGAGGTATTACAGGAGTTGATGATGAAGCCTCTGCCTTTTCTATTTAAGAGTGTGACCTGGGTAGCCTTTGGCAACGGCTGAGGAGTTGCAGTGAGTCGGGGAATAGGGAGGAGGAGCGGGGGTCCACTCTGGTTTCAGCAATGCCACATCACCTTTTCTCCCCTCAACCGAGGCGAACCCTGTGACGACGGCGTCAGCCTCTGAGCGCAGCCGAAGCATGCGGCATTGATAAGAGACCCAGGCATTGCTAGGAGAACGGTGAGTAACAGAATTGTCGGGTTTTGGCTGATGCGCTGCCAAGATCTGGCATTGATGCTCTGTTTTCTTGAATGCAGCTGACTAAGAGGCAACGGCCTGGTGACATCAGGAACTTCCCAGACGGCGAGGTGGCCTTCTTTGGCACCTGACCCGGACCAGCATCCGCAGATAAGTCGAGGCCTATGACCCAGAGAGGGGATGATAGTGGGGTGCTGGGTTGGAACTCTCGGGGAGGGGGTTTTGAGGCTGCTTTGGAGATGGGGATGTCCAAGAAGCGGCCCCTTAGGCCACACAAAAGCCAAGTGTCACTTTTGATCGCAGGGCAGAGCAATCCCGGAGTGTATCGTGTCACTTGTCTGTCGTGCATTCTGTGTGTTTGGCTGTCTCATGTCTTTTACCTTAGCCCTTTGAGTGGCCTATCAGAAACCCTGGCATCATCCTTAGCATCTGTGATCTCTGCATTTCTTGGCCTGGCACCAGTAGGACTTTTGACTCGGGAGCTCAAACAGGCATTGGAATTGCATTTCTCTTTAGGAGCATCCAGTCTGATGTCTTTGCAGGTCTTGTTCTGAGCTGTACCTACTGCTGTGCCTTGCAAGGATCCATTATGGCAGATTAGGACTTGTAAGAATGCATGGATAGGTAGAGGATTCTGACAGTAGGATTCACAGGCATCCGTCTTTGCAGTTCTTGCAATAAATCATTCAGTTAGCATCTTCTTCCTCCAGGGCTCTCTGAGCATCGTCAGCTCACCATTGGTCTCACCTCAGTCATTTCATTTTGCATTCTCTTGGTCCTTGCAGTCATTCTTCTTGCCAAGTGATTTCTGTTCCTGTTGTGTCCCCTTTGTTTGTCACGTCCTGTCCTGTGTCACGGGTGTCTGCACATATTTGTGCCGGAGCTGCTCTGCCCTGCTGCATAGTCTGGTGTGATAGGACAAATCCTGGGGGCTTGAAATTTGTAGTGTGGGGTGTAGTTGGACTCTAGATGGTATTCCTAGGTTGACCCAAGATGTCTGGAGCTGTGAAGTTGTCCTGCAGCCCTCTGACTTTTGTCCTGACTTTCTTTCAGATGCAGATGGATAAAATCCATGGCGGAGCACCCCATCCCAGGTGAGTGGGTTCCCCTGAGCAGGTCAGTCCCAGCAGTTTGTCTCTGCAGGGGGAGTGTAAATGGTGACTCTGTTACAGCATTTTTCTTTTTCTTTATTTTAGGAAGTAAAGGCATATAGCAACAGTCAAGTTCAAGTGGGCAAGGTGAGCAGTGGGCAGAAGCAGTTGTTATTGCAGGGGTCTCAATTTCTGGTGCAACTCTAAGCCTCTGTTCTTGTTTGTGTGCTTTAGGCCATCTACTCAGGTTCTGCTAAGCCCCTGTCACCAACCAGCTGATGGACCAAGTTTGCTGCTCTTGTGAGCCCTGTGGAGGTATTGCAGGACCCTGTGATGAAGCCTTGAAATTTTCTATTTAAAGGTTGCTTCTGGATAGCCCTCAGGCATGGCTGAGGAGTCACGGTGAGTCCGGGAGGTATTGAGGGGGAGGGAGGGTCCGCTCAGTTCTCAGCAGTGCCGCGTCACCTCGTCTCTCCTTTACCCAGGCGTAGCCTGAGATGTCGGCGTTGGCCTGAGAGCACAGCTGAAGCGTGCGGCCCGAGGAGCCGGTCACTCTTAGGAGGCGGTGAGTAGCAGAACTGTTGGGTTTTGGTCGATGTGCTGCTAAGATGCCGCACTGATGTCTGGTTTTCTTTCTGTTGACAGACTAGGAGACAGCAGCCTGGTGACAGCAGGAACTTCCCAGACAGCCTGGTGGCCTTCCTTTGCACCCGATGTGGATTCTCATTACCAGACATGCAAGAGATAAGTCGAGGGCTGTGAGTCACAGAGGGCATGCAGATGGAAGGGGGCTGCTGTGTCAGGACTCACCGGGAGGGATTTTTGAGTCAGCTTTGGAGCTGAGGATATCCAGAAAATGATGTCTTAAGACCACACAAAAGCCAAGTGTCACTTTTGATCCCAGCGCTGACGTGCGCAGGGCAGAGCAGTTCTGGTGTGTATCGTGTCACTTGTGAGTCGTGCCTTATGTGTTGTTTGCATGTCTCATGTTGCACATCTTTTACCTTAACCCTTTGAGTGGCCTATCAGAAACCCTGGCATCATTCTTAGCATCTGTGACCCTGCATTCTTTGGTATGGCACCAGTGCCATAGGACTTTTGACTCAGGAGCTCAGACAGACATCGGAATTGCATTTCTCATTAGGAGCATCCAGTCTGATGTCATTGAAGGTCTTGTTCCGAGCCATACAGACAGCTGTGCCTCACAAGAATCCATTATTGCAGATTAGGAGTTGTAAGAACGTGAGGATAGGTAGAGGATTCTGACCGCAGGATTCACAGGCATCCATCTTGGCAGTTCTTTGAAGAAATCATTCAGTTAGCATCTTCTTCCTCCAGGGTTCTCCGAGCCTCATCAGCTCGCCATCGGTCTCACCTCAGTCATTTCATTTTGCATTCTGTCAGTCCTTGCAGTCATTCTTCTTGCCAAGTGATTTCTGTTCCTGTTGTGTCCCCTTTGTTTGTCACGTCCTGTCCTGTGTCACGGGTGTCTGCACATATTTGTGCCGGAGCTGCTCTGTCCTGCTGCATAGTCTGGTGTGATAGGACAAATCGTGGGGGCTTGAAATTTGTAGTGTGGGGTGTAGTTGGATTCCAGATGAGATTTGTAGATGGGCACAAGATGGTTGGAAATACCTCAGAGGAAATGCCATCGTTCGTGTCCAGGGCCCGGTGGCCCGGAGTGGCCGGCTGCCTGCTGAAATTCCGCACGGATCAGGATACCTCCCAGATGCAAGGTGCCCCCACAGACAGCTATGTCTGGTTTGACAGTGCCAAGTGCCTCCTACAAACTGACATCAGGAACCTGGCCTGGTGAGTTTTGTTTCTCAGGGGAAAGGGCATGGTTTGTGTCCAGGGCCCGGTGGCCCGGAGTGGCCGGCTGCCTGCTGAAATTCCACACGGATCAGGATACCTCCCAGATGCAAGGTGCCCCCACAGGCAACTGTGTCTGGTTTGACAGTGCCAAGTGCCTCCTGCAAACTGACATCAGGAACCTGGCCTGGTGAGTTTTGTTTCTCAGGGGAAAGGGCATGGTTCGTGTCCAGGGCCCGGTGGCCCGGGGTGGCCGGCTGCCTGCTGAAATTCCGCACGTATCCGGATATCTCCCAGATGCAAGGTGCCCCCACAGACAGCTATGTCTGGTTTGAGAGTGCCAAGTGCCTCCTGCAAACTGACATCAGGAACCTGGCCTGGTGAGTTTTGTTTCTGAGGGGAAAGGCCATCGTTCGTGTCCAGGGCCCGGTGGCCCGGGGTGGCCGGCTGCCTGCTGAAATTCCGCACGGATCCGGATATCTCCCAGATGCAAGGTGCCCCCACAGGTAACTGTGTCTGGTTTGACAGTGCCAAGTGCCTCCTGCAAACTGACATCAGGAACCTGGCCGAGTGAGTTTTGTTTCTCAGGGGAAAGGGCATGGTTCGTGTCCAGGGCCCGGTGGCCCGGAGTGGCCGGCTGCCTGCTGAAATTCCGCACGGATCAGGATATCTCCCAGATGCAAGGTGCCCCCACAGGCAACTGTGTCTGGTTTGAGAGTGCCAAGTGCCTCCTGCAAACTGACATCACGAACCTGGCCGGGTGACTTTTGTTTCTCAGGGGAAAGGCCATCGTTCGTGTCCAGGGCCCGGTGGCCCGGAGTGGCCGGCTGCCTGCTGAAATTCCGCATGGTTCAGGATATCTCCCAGATGCAAGGTGCCCCCACAGGCAACTGTGTCTGGTTTGAGAGTGCCAAGTGCCTCCTGCAAACTGACATCAGGAACCTGGCCTGGTGAGTTTTATTTCTCAGGGGAAAGGCCATCGTTCGTGTCCAGGGCCCGGTGGCCCGGAGTGGCCGGCTGCCTGCTGAAATTCCGCATGCTTCAGGATATCTCCCAGATGCAAGGAGCACCCACAGGCAACTGTGTCTGGTTTGACAGTGCCAAGTGCCTCCTGCAGACTGACATCAGGAACCTGGCCTGGTGAGTTTTGTTTCTCAGGGGAAAGGGCATCGTTCGTGTCCAGGGCCCGGTGGCCCGGAGTGGCCGGCTGCCTGCTGAAATTCCGCATGCTTCAGGATATCTCCCAGATGCAAGGTGCCCCCACAGGCAACTGTGTCTGGTTTGAGTGCCAAGTGCCTCCTGCAAACTGACATCAGGAACCTGGCCTGGTGAGTTTTGTTTCTCAGGGGAAAGGGCATCGTTCGTGTCCAGGGCCCGGTGGCCCGGAGTGGCCGGCTGCCTGCTGAAATTCCGCATGCTTCAGGATATCTCCTAGATGCAAGGTGCCCCCACAGGCAACTGTGTCTGGTTTGACAGTGCCAAGTGCCTCCTGCAAACTGACATCAGGAACCTGGCCTGGTGAGTTTTGTTTGTCAGGGGAAAGGGCATGGTTCGTGTCCAGGGCCCGGTGGCCCGGAGTGGCCGGCTGCCTGCTGAAATTCCGCATGCTTCAGGATATCTCCTAGATGCAAGGTGCCCCCACAGGCAACTGTGTCTGGTTTGACAGTGCCAAGTGCCTCCTGCAAACTGACATCAGGAACCTGGCCTGGTGAGTTTTGTTTCTCAGGGGAAAGGGCATGGTTCGTGTCCAGGGCCCGGTGGTTCGGAGTGGCCGGCTTCCTGCTGAAATTCCGCATGCTTCAGGATATCTCCCAGATGCAAGGTGCCCCCACAGGCAACTGTGTCTGGTTTGAGAGTGCCAAGTGCCTCCTGCAAACTGACATCAGGAACCTGGCCTGGTGAGTTTTGTTTCTCAGGGGAAAGGGCATGGTTCGTGTCCAGGGCCCGGTGGCGCGGAGTGGCCGGCTGCCTGCTGAAATTCCGCATGCTTCAGGATATCTCCCAGATGCAAGGTGCCCCCACAGGTAACTGTGTCTGGTTTGACAGTGCCAAGTGCCTCCTACAAACTGACATCAGGAACCTGGCCTGGTGAGTTTTATTTCTCAGGGGAAATAGCATCGTTCGTGTCCAGGGCCCGGTGGTTCGTTCTGACCGGCTTCCTGCTGAAATTCCGCATGCTTCAGGATATCTCCCAGATGCAAGGTGCCCCCACAGGCAACTGTGTCTGGTTTGACAGTGCCAAGTGCCTCCTGCAAACTGACATCAGGAACCTGGCCTGGTGAGTTTTGTTTCTCAGGGCAAAGGCCATCGTTCGTGTCCAGGGCCCGGTGGCCCGGAGTGGCCGGCTGCCTGCTGAAATTCCGCATGGTTCAGGATATCTCCCAGATGCAAGGTGCCCCCACAGGCAACTGTGTCTGGTTTGAGAGTGCCAAGTGCCTCCTGCAAACTGACATCAGGAACCTGGCCTGGTGAGTTTTGTTTCTCAGGGGAAAGGGCATGGTTCGTGTCCAGGGCCCGGTGGCCCGGAGTGGCCGGCTGCCTGCTGAAATTCCGCATGCTTCAGGATATCTCCCAGATGCAAGGTGCCCCCACAGGTAACTGTGTCTGGTTTGACAGTGCCAAGTGCCTCCTACAAACTGACATCAGGAACCTGGCCTGGTGAGTTTTATTTCTCAGGGGAAATGGCATCGTTCGTGTCCAGGGCCCGGTGGTTCGTTGTGACCGGCTTCCTGCTGAAATTCCGCATGCTTCAGGATATCTCCCAGATGCAAGGTGCCCCCACAGGCAACTGTGTCTGGTTTGAGAGTGCCAAGTGCCTCCTGCAAACTGACATCAGGAACCTGGCCTGGTGAGTTTTGTTTCTCAGGGCAAAGGCCATCGTTCGTGTCCAGGGCCCGGTGGCCCGGAGTGGCCGGCTGCCTGCTGAAATTCCGCATGGTTCAGGATATCTCCCAGATGCAAGGTGCCCCCACAGGCAACTGTGTCTGGTTTGAGAGTGCCAAGTGCCTCCTGCAAACTGACATCAGGAACCTGGCCTGGTGAGTTTTGTTTCTCAGGGGAAAGGGCATGGTTCGTGTCCAGGGCCCGGTGGCCCGGAGTGGCCGGCTGCCTGCTGAAATTCCGCATGCTTCAGGATATCTCCCAGATGCAAGGTGCCCCCACAGGCAACTGTGTCTGGTTTGAGAGTGCCAAGTGCCTCCTGCAAACTGACATCAGGAACCTGGCCTGGTGAGTTTTGTTTCTCAGGGGAAAGGGCATGGTTCGTGTCCAGGGCCCGGTGGCCCGGAGTGGCCGGCTGCCTGCTGAAATTCCGCATGCTTCAGGATATCTCCCAGATGCAAGGTGCCCCCACAGGTAACTGTGTCTGGTTTGACAGTGCCAAGTGCCTCCTACAAACTGACATCAGGAACCTGGCCTGGTGAGTTTTATTTCTCAGGGGAAATGGCATCGTTCGTGTCCAGGGCCCGGTGGTTCGTTGTGACCGGCTTCCTGCTGAAATTCCGCATGCTTCAGGATATCTCCCAGATGCAAGGTGCCCCCACAGGCAACTGTGTCTGGTTTGACAGTGCCAAGTGCCTCCTGCAAACTGACATCAGGAACCTGGCCTGGTGAGTTTTGTTTCTCAGGGGAAAGGCCATCGTTCGTGTCCAGGGCCCGGTGGCCCGGAGTGGCCGGCTGCCTGCTGAAATTCCGCATGGTTCAGGATATCTCCCAGATGCAAGGTGCCCCCACAGGCAACTGTGTCTCGTTTGACAGTGCCAAGTGCCTCCTGCAAACTGACATCAGGAACCTGGCCTGGTGACTTTTGTTTCTCAGGGGAAAGGCCATCGTTCGTGTCCAGGGCCCGGTGGCCCGGAGCGGCCGGCTCCCTGCTGAAATTCCGCATGGTTCAGGATATCTCCCAGATGCAAGGTGCCCCCACAGGCAACTGTGTCTGGTTTGAGAGTGCCAAGTGCCTCCTGCAAACTGATATCAGGAACCTGGCCTGGTGAGTTTTGTTTCTCAGGGCAAAGGCCATCGTTCGTGTCCAGGGCCCGGTGGCCCGGAGTGGCTGGCTGCCTGCTGAAATTCCGCATGGTTCAGGATATCTCCCAGATGCAAGGTGCCCCCACAGGCAACTGTGTCTGGTTTGACAGTGCCAAGTGCCTCCTGCAAACTGACATCAGGAACCTGGCCTGGTGAGTTTTGTTTCTCAGGGGAAAGGGCATCGTTCGTGTCCAGGGCCCGGTGGCCCGGAGTGGCCGGCTGCCTGCTGAAATTCTGCATGCTTCAGGATATCTCCCAGATGCAAGGTGCCCCCACAGGCAACTGTGTCTGGTTTGACAGTGCCAAGTGCCTCCTGCAAACTGACATCAGGAACCTGGCCTGGTGACTTTTGTTACTCAGGGCAAAGGCCATCGTTCGTGTCCAGGGCCCGGTGGCCCGGAGCGGCCGGCTCCCTGCTGAAATTCCGCATGCTTCAGGATATCTCCCAGATGCAAGGTGCCCCCACAGGCAACTGTGTCTGGTTTGAGAGTGCCAAGTGCCTCCTGCAAACTGACATCAGGAACCTGGCCTGGTGAGTTTTGTTTCTCAGGGCAAAGGCCATCGTTCGTGTCCAGGGCCCGGTGGCCCGGAGTGGCCGGCTGCCTGCTGAAATTCGGCATGCTTCAGGATATCTCCCAGATGCAAGGTGCCCCCACAGGCAACTGTGTCTGGTTTGAGAGTGCCAAGTGCCTCCTGCAAACTGACATCAGGAACCTGGCCTGGTGAGTTTTGTTTCTCAGGGGAAAGGGCATGGTTCGTGTCCAGGGCCCGGTGGCCCGGAGTGGCCGGCTGCCTGCTGAAATTCCGCATGGTTCAGGATATCTCCCAGATGCAAGGTGCCCCCACAGGCAACTGTGTCTGGTTTGACAGTGCCAAGTGCCTCCTGCAAACTGACATCAGGAACCTGGCCTGGTGAGTTTTATTTCTCAGGAGAAATGGCATCGTTCATGTCCAGGGCCCGGTGGCCCGGAGTGGCCGGCTGCCTGCTGAAATTCCGCATGCTTCAGGATATCTCCCAGATGCAAGGTGCCCCCTCAGGCAACTGTGTCTGGTTTGACAGTGCCAAGTGCCTCCTGCAAACTGACATCAGGAACCTGGCCTGGTGAGTTTTGTTTCTCAGGGCAAAGGCCATCGTTCGTGTCCAGGGCCCGGTGGCCCGGAGTGGCCGGCTGCCTGCTGAAATTCCGCATGGTTCAGGATATCTCCCAGATGCAAGGTGCCCCCACAGGCAACTGTGTCTGGTTTGGGAGTGCCAAGTGCCTCCTGCAAACTGACATCAGGAACCTGGCCTGGTGAGTTTTGTTTCTCAGGGGAAAGGGCATGGTTCGTGTCCAGGGCCCGGTGGCCCGGAGTGGCCGGCTGCCTGCTGAAATTCCGCATGCTTCAGGATATCTCCCAGATGCAAGGTGCCCCCACAGGCAACTGTGTCTGGTTTGACAGTGCCAAGTGCCTCCTGCAAACTGACATCAGGAACCTGGCCTGGTGAGTTTTGTTTCTCAGGGGAAATGGCATGGTTCGTGTCCAGGGCCCGGTGGCGCGGAGTGGCCGGCTGCCTGCTGAAATTCCGCATGCTTCAGAATATCTCCCAGATGCAAGGTGCCCCCACAGGCAACTGTGTCTGGTTTGAGAGTGCCAAGTGCCTCCTGCAAACTGACATCAGGAACCTGGCCTGGTGAGTTTTGTTTCTCAGGGCAAAGGCCATCGTTCGTGTCCAGGGCCCGGTGGCCCGGAGTGGCCGGCTGCCTGCTGAAATTCCGCATGCTTCAGGATATCTCCCAGATGCAAGGTGCCCCCACAGGTAACTGTGTCTGGTTTGACAGTGCCAAGTGCCTCCTACAAACTGACATCAGGAACCTGGCCTGGTGAGTTTTATTTCTCAGGGGAAATGGCATCGTTCGTGTCCAGGGCCCGGTGGTTCGTTGTGACCGGCTTCCTGCTGAAATTCCGCATGCTTCAGGATATCTCCCAGATGCAAGGTGCCCCCACAGGCAACTGTGTCTGGTTTGAGAGTGCCAAGTGCCTCCTGCAAACTGACATCAGGAACCTGGCCTGGTGAGTTTTGTTTCTCAGGGGAAAGGGCATCGTTCGTGTCCAGGGCCCGGTGGCCCGGAGTGGCCGGCTGCCTGCTGAAATTCCGCATGGTTCAGGATATCTCCCAGATGCAAGGTGCCCCCACAGGCAACTGTGTCTCGTTTGACAGTGCCAAGTGCCTCCTGCAAACTGACATCAGGAACCTGGCCTGGTGAGTTTTGTTTCTCAGGGGAAAGGGCATCGTTCGTGTCCAGGGCCCGGTGGCCCGGAGTGGCCGGCTGCCTGCTGAAATTCCGCATGGTTCAGGATATCTCCCAGATGCAAGGTGCCCCCACAGGCAACTGTGTCTGGTTTGAGAGTGCCAAGTGCCTCCTGCAAACTGACATCAGGAACCTGATCTGGTGAGTTTTGTTTCTCAGGGGAAAGGGCATGGTTCGTGTCCAGGGCCCGGTGGCCCGGAGTGGCCGGCTGCCTGCTGAAATTCCGCATGCTTCAGGATATCTCCTAGATGCAAGGTGCCCCCACAGGCAACTGTGTCTGGTTTGACAGTGCCAAGTGCCTCCTGCAAACTGACATCAGGAACCTGGCCTGGTGAGTTTTGTTTCTCAGGGGAAAGGGCATGGTTCGTGTCCAGGGCCCGGTGGCCCGGAGTGGCCGGCTGCCTGCTGAAATTCCGCATGGTTCAGAATATCTCCCAGATGCAAGGTGCCCCCACAGGCAACTGTGTCTGGTTTGAGAGTGCCAAGTGCCTCCTGCAAACTGACATCAGGAACCTGGCCTGGTGAGTTTTGTTTGTCAGGGGAAAGGGCATGGTTCGTGTCCAGGGCCCGGTGGCCCGGAGTGGCCGGCTGCCTGCTGAAATTCCGCATGCTTCAGGATATCTCCTAGATGCAAGGTGCCCCCACAGGCAACTGTGTCTGGTTTGAGAGTGCCAAGTGCCTCCTGCAAACTGACATCAGGAACCTGGCCTGGTGAGTTTTGTTTCTCAGGGGAAAGGGCATGGTTCGTGTCCAGGGCCCGGTGGTTCGGAGTGGCCGGCTTCCTGCTGAAATTCCGCATGCTTCAGGATATCTCCCAGATGCAAGGTGCCCCCACAGGCAACTGTGTCTGGTTTGAGAGTGCCAAGTGCCTCCTGCAAACTGACATCAGGAACCTGGCCTGGTGAGTTTTGTTTCTCAGGGGAAAGGGCATGGTTCGTGTCCAGGGCCCGGTGGCCCGGAGTGGCTGGCTGCCTGCTGAAATTCCGCATGCTTCAGGATATCTCCCAGATGCAAGGTGCCCCCACAGGCAACTGTGTCTGGTTTGAGAGTGCCAAGTGCCTCCTGCAAACTGACATCAGGAACCTGGCCTGGTGAGTTTTGTTTCTCAGGGGAAAGGGCATGGTTCGTGTCCAGGGCCCGGTGGCGCGGAGTGGCCGGCTGCCTGCTGAAATTCCGCATGCTTCAGGATATCTCCCAGATGCAAGGTGCCCCCACAGGTAACTGTGTCTGGTTTGACAGTGCCAAGTGCCTCCTACAAACTGACATCAGGAACCTGGCCTGGTGAGTTTTATTTCTCAGGGGAAATGGCATCGTTCGTGTCCAGGGCCCGGTGGTTCGTTCTGACCGGCTTCCTGCTGAAATTCCGCATGCTTCAGGATATCTCCCAGATGCAAGGTGCCCCCACAGGTAACTGTGTCTGGTTTGACAGTGCCAAGTGCCTCCTACAAACTGACATCAGGAACCTGGCCTGGTGAGTTTTATTTCTCAGGGGAAATGGCATCGTTCGTGTCCAGGGCCCGGTGGTTCGTTGTGACCGGCTTCCTGCTGAAATTCCGCATGCTTCAGGATATCTCCCAGATGCAAGGTGCCCCCACAGGCAACTGTGTCTGGTTTGACAGTGCCAAGTGCCTCCTGCAAACTGACATCAGGAACCTGGCCTGGTGAGTTTTGTTTCTCAGGGCAAAGGCCATCGTTCGTGTCCAGGGCCCGGTGGCCCGGAGTGGCCGGCTGCCTGCTGAAATTCCGCATGGTTCAGGATATCTCCCAGATGCAAGGTGCCCCCACAGGCAACTGTGTCTGGTTTGAGAGTGCCAAGTGCCTCCTGCAAACTGACATCAGGAACCTGGCCTGGTGAGTTTTGTTTCTCAGGGGAAAGGGCATGGTTCGTGTCCAGGGCCCGGTGGCCCGGAGTGGCCGGCTGCCTGCTGAAATTCCGCATGCTTCAGGATATCTCCCAGATGCAAGGTGCCCCCACAGGCAACTGTGTCTGGTTTGAGAGTGCCAAGTGCCTCCTGCAAACTGACATCAGGAACCTGGCCTGGTGAGTTTTGTTTCTCAGGGGAAAGGGCATGGTTCGTGTCCAGGGCCCGGTGGCCCGGAGTGGCTGGCTGCCTGCTGAAATTCCGCATGCTTCAGAATATCTCCCAGATGCAAGGTGCCCCCACAGGCAACTGTGTCTGGTTTGAGAGTGCCAAGTGCCTCCTGCAAACTGACATCAGGAACCTGGCCTGGTGAGTTTTGTTTCTCAGGGGAAAGGGCATGGTTCGTGTCCAGGGCCCGGTGGCCCGGAGTGGCCGGCTGCCTGCTGAAATTCTGCATGCTTCAGGATATCTCCCAGATGCAAGGTGCCCCCACAGGTAACTGTGTCTGGTTTGACAGTGCCAAGTGCCTCCTACAAACTGACATCAGGAACCTGGCCTGGTGAGTTTTATTTCTCAGGGGAAATGGCATCGTTCGTGTCCAGGGCCCGGTGGTTCGTTGTGACCGGCTTCCTGCTGAAATTCCGCATGCTTCAGGATATCTCCCAGATGCAAGGTGCCCCCACAGGCAACTGTGTCTGGTTTGACAGTGCCAAGTGCCTCCTGCAAACTGACATCAGGAACCTGGCCTGGTGAGTTTTGTTTCTCAGGGGAAAGGCCATCGTTCGTGTCCAGGGCCCGGTGGCCCGGAGTGGCCGGCTGCCTGCTGAAATTCCGCATGGTTCAGGATATCTCCCAGATGCAAGGTGCCCCCACAGGCAACTGTGTCTGGTTTGAGAGTGCCAAGTGCCTCCTGCAAACTGACATCAGGAACCTGGCCTGGTGACTTTTGTTTCTCAGGGGAAAGGCCATCGTTCGTGTCCAGGGCCCGGTGGCCCGGAGCGGCCGGCTCCCTGCTGAAATTCCGCATGGTTCAGGATATCTCCCAGATGCAAGGTGCCCCCACAGGCAACTGTGTCTGGTTTGAGAGTGCCAAGTGCCTCCTGCAAACTGACATCAGGAACCTGGCCTGGTGAGTTTTGTTTCTCAGGGCAAAGGCCATCGTTCGTGTCCAGGGCCCGGTGGCCCGGAGTGGCTGGCTGCCTGCTGAAATTCCGCATGGTTCAGGATATCTCCCAGATGCAAGGTGCCCCCACAGGCAACTGTGTCTGGTTTGACAGTGCCAAGTGCCTCCTGCAAACTGACATCAGGAACCTGGCCTGGTGAGTTTTGTTTCTCAGGGGAAAGGGCATCGTTCGTGTCCAGGGCCCGGTGGCCCGGAGTGGCCGGCTGCCTGCTGAAATTCCGCATGCTTCAGGATATCTCCCAGATGCAAGGTGCCCCCACAGGCAACTGTGTCTGGTTTGACAGTGCCAAGTGCCTCCTGCAAACTGACATCAGGAACCTGGCCTGGTGACTTTTGTTACTCAGGGCAAAGGCCATCGTTCGTGTCCAGGGCCCGGTGGCCCGGAGCGGCCGGCTCCCTGCTGAAATTCCGCATGGTTCAGGATATCTCCCAGATGCAAGGTGCCCCCACAGGCAACTGTGTCTGGTTTGAGAGTGCCAAGTGCCTCCTGCAAACTGACATCAGGAACCTGGCCTGGTGAGTTTTGTTTCTCAGGGGAAAGGGCATGGTTCGTGTCCAGGGCCCGGTGGCCCGGAGTGGCCGGCTGCCTGCTGAAATTCCGCATGGTTCAGGATATCTCCCAGATGCAAGGTGCCCCCACAGGCAACTGTGTCTGGTTTGACAGTGCCAAGTGCCTCCTGCAAACTGACATCAGGAACCTGGCCTGGTGAGTTTTGTTTCTCAGGGCAAAGGCCATCGTTCGTGTCCAGGGCCCGGTGGCCCGGAGTGGCTGGCTGCCTGCTGAAATTCCGCATGGTTCAGGATATCTCCCAGATGCAAGGTGCCCCCACAGGCAACTGTGTCTGGTTTGACAGTGCCAAGTGCCTCCTGCAAACTGACATCAGGAACCTGGCCTGGTGAGTTTTGTTTCTCAGGGGAAAGGGCATGGTTCGTGTCCAGGGCCCGGTGGCCCGGAGTGGCCGGCTGCCTGCTGAAATTCCGCATGCTTCAGGATATCTCCCAGATGCAAGGTGCCCCCACAGGCAACTGTGTCTGGTTTGACAGTGCCAAGTGCCTCCTGCAAACTGACATCAGGAACCTGGCCTGGTGAGTTTTGTTTCTCAGGGGAAAGGGCATCGTTCGTGTCCAGGGCCCGGTGGCCCGGAGTGGCCGGCTGCCTGCTGAAATTCCGCATGGTTCAGGATATCTCCCAGATGCAAGGTTCCCCCACAGGCAACTCTGTCTGGTTTGAGAGTGCCAAGTGCCTCCTGCAAACTGACATCAGGAACCTGGCCTGGTGAGTTTTGTTTGTCAGGGGAAAGGGCATGGTTCGTGTCCAGGGCCCGGTGGCCGGGAGTGGCCGGCTGCCTGCTGAAATTCCGCATGGTTCAGAATATCTCCCAGATGCAAGGTGCCCCCACAGGCAACTGTGTCTGGTTTGAGAGTGCCAAGTGCCTCCTGCAAACTGACATCAGGAACCTGGCCTGGTGAGTTTTGTTTCTCAGGGGAAAGGGCATGGTTCGTGTCCAGGGCCCGGTGGCCCGGAGTGGCCGGCTGCCTGCTGAAATTCCGCATGCTTCAGGATATCTCCCAGATGCAAGGTGCCCCCACAGGTAACTGTGTCTGGTTTGACAGTGCCAAGTGCCTCCTACAAACTGACATCAGGAACCTGGCCTGGTGAGTTTTATTTCTCAGGGGAAATGGCATCGTTCGTGTCCAGGGCCCGGTGGTTCGTTGTGACCGGCTTCCTGCTGAAATTCCGCATGCTTCAGGATATCTCCCAGATGCAAGGTGCCCCCTCAGGCAACTGTGTCTGGTTTGACAGTGCCAAGTGCCTCCTGCAAACTGACATCAGGAACCTGGCCTGGTGAGTTTTGTTTCTCAGGGCAAAGGGCATCGTTCGTGTCCAGGGCCCGGTGGCCCGGAGTGGCCGGCTGCCTGCTGAAATTCCGCATGGTTCAGGATATCTCCCAGATGCAAGGTGCCCCCACAGGCAACTGTGTCTGGTTTGAGAGTGCCAAGTGCCTCCTGCAAACTGACATCAGGAACCTGGCCTGGTGAGTTTTGTTTCTCAGGGGAAAGGGCATGGTTCGTGTCCAGGGCCCGGTGGCCCGGAGTGGCCGGCTGCCTGCTGAAATTCCGCATGCTTCAGGATATCTCCCAGATGCAAGGTGCCCCCACAGGCAACTGTGTCTGGTTTGACAGTGCCAAGTGCCTCCTGCAAACTGACATCAGGAACCTGGCCTGGTGAGTTTTGTTTCTCAGGGGAAATGGCATGGTTCGTGTCCAGGGCCCGGTGGCGCGGAGTGGCCGGCTGCCTGCTGAAATTCCGCATGCTTCAGAATATCTCCCAGATGCAAGGTGCCCCCACAGGCAACTGTGTCTGGTTTGAGAGTGCCAAGTGCCTCCTGCAAACTGACATCAGGAACCTGGCCTGGTGAGTTTTGTTTCTCAGGGGAAAGGGCATGGTTCGTGTCCAGGGCCCGGTGGCCCGGAGTGGCCGGCTGCCTGCTGAAATTCCGCATGCTTCAGGATATCTCCCAGATGCAAGGTGCCCCCACAGGTAACTGTGTCTGGTTTGACAGTGCCAAGTGCCTCCTACAAACTGACATCAGGAACCTGGCCTGGTGAGTTTTATTTCTCAGGGGAAATGGCATCGTTCGTGTCCAGGGCCCGGTGGTTCGTTGTGACCGGCTTCCTGCTGAAATTCCGCATGCTTCAGGATATCTCCCAGATGCAAGGTGCCCCCACAGGCAACTGTGTCTGGTTTGACAGTGCCAAGTGCCTCCTTCAAACTGACATCAGGAACCTGGCCTGGTGAGTTTTGTTTCTCAGGGGAAAGGCCATCGTTCGTGTCCAGGGCCCGGTGGCCCGGAGTGGCCGGCTGCCTGCTGAAATTCCGCATGGTTCAGGATATCTCCCAGATGCAAGGTGCCCCCACAGGCAACTGTGTCTCGTTTGACAGTGCCAAGTGCCTCCTGCAAACTGACATCAGGAACCTGGCCTGGTGACTTTTGTTTCTCAGGGGAAAGGCCATCGTTCGTGTCCAGGGCCCGGTGGCCCGGAGTGGCCGGCTCCCTGCTGAAATTCCGCATGGTTCAGGATATCTCCCAGATGCAAGGTGCCCCCACAGGCAACTGTGTCTGGTTTGAGAGTGCCAAGTGCCTCCTGCAAACTGACATCAGGAACCTGGCCTGGTGAGTTTTGTTTCTCAGGGCAAAGGCCATCGTTCGTGTCCAGGGCCCGGTGGCCCGCAGTGGCTGGCTGCCTGCTGAAATTCCGCATGGTTCAGGATATCTCCCAGATGCAAGGTGCCCCCACAGGCAACTGTGTCTGGTTTGACAGTGCCAAGTGCCTCCTGCAAACTGACATCAGGAACCTGGCCTGGTGAGTTTTGTTTCTCAGGGCAAAGGCCATCGTTCGTGTCCAGGGCCCGGTGGCCCGGAGCAGCCGGCTCCCTGCTGAAATTCCGCATGCTTCAGGATATCTCCCAGATGCAAGGTGCCCCCACAGGCAACTGTGTCTGGTTTGAGAGTGCCAAGTGCCTCCTGCAAACTGACATCAGGAACCTGGCCTGGTGAGTTTTGTTTCTCAGGGCAAAGGCCATCGTTCGTGTCCAGGGCCCGGTGGCCCGGAGTGGCCGGCTGCCTGCTGAAATTCGGCATGCTTCAGGATATCTCCCAGATGCAAGGTGCCCCCACAGGCAACTGTGTCTGGTTTGAGAGTGCCAAGTGCCTCCTGCAAACTGACATCAGGAACCTGGCCTGGTGAGTTTTGTTTCTCAGGGGAAAGGGCATGGTTCGTGTCCAGGGCCCGGTGGCCCGGAGTGGCCGGCTGCCTGCTGAAATTCCGCATGGTTCAGGATATCTCCCAGATGCAAGGTGCCCCCACAGGCAACTGTGTTTGGTTTGACAGTGCCAAGTGCCTCCTGCAAACTGACATCAGGAACCTGGCCTGGTGAGTTTTGTTTCTCAGGGGAAAGGGCATCGTTCGTGTCCAGGGCCCGGTGGCCCGGAGTGGCCGGCTGCCTGCTGAAATTCCGCATGGTTCAGGATATCTCCCAGATGCAAGGTTCCCCCACAGGCAACTCTGTCTGGTTTGAGAGTGCCAAGTGCCTCCTGCAAACTGACATCAGGAACCTGGCCTGGTGAGTTTTGTTTGTCAGGGGAAAGGGCATGGTTCGTGTCCAGGGCCCGGTGGCCGGGAGTGGCCGGCTGCCTGCTGAAATTCCGCATGGTTCAGAATATCTCCCAGATGCAAGGTGCCCCCACAGGCAACTGTGTCTGGTTTGAGAGTGCCAAGTGCCTCCTGCAAACTGACATCAGGAACCTGGCCTGGTGAGTTTTGTTTCTCAGGGGAAAGGGCATGGTTCGTGTCCAGGGCCCGGTGGCCCGGAGTGGCCGGCTGCCTGCTGAAATTCCGCATGGTTCAGGATATCTCCCAGATGCAAGGTGCCCCCACAGGTAACTGTGTCTGGTTTGACAGTGCCAAGTGCCTCCTGCAAACTGACATCAGGAACCTGGCCTGGTGACTTTTGTTACTCAGGGCAAAGGCCATCGTTCGTGTCCAGGGCCCGGTGGCCCGGAGCGGCCGGCTCCCTGCTGAAATTCCGCATGGTTCAGGATATCTCCCAGATGCAAGGTGCCCCCACAGGCAACTGTGTCTGGTTTGAGAGTGCCAAGTGCCTCCTGCGAACTGACATCAGGAACCTGGCCTGGTGAGTTTTGTTTCTCAGGGGAAAGGCCATCGTTCGTGTCCAGGGCCCGGTGGCCCGGAGTGGCCGGCTGCCTGCTGAAATTCGGCATGCTTCAGGATATCTCCCAGATGCAAGGTGCCCCCACAGGCAACTGTGTCTGGTTTGAGAGTGCTAAGTGCCTCCTGCAAACTGACATCAGGAACCTGGCCTGGTGAGTTTTGTTTCTCAGGGGAAAGGGCATGGTTCGTGTCCAGGGCCCGGTGGCCCGGAGTGGCCGGCTGCCTGCTGAAATTCCGCATGGTTCAGGATATCTCCCAGATGCAAGGTGCCCCCACAGGCAACTGTGTCTGGTTTGACAGTGCCAAGTGCCTCCTGCAAACTGACATCAGGAACCTGGCCTGGTGAGTTTTGTTTGTCAGGGCAAAGGCCATCGTTCGTGTCCAGGGCCCGGTGGCCCGGAGTGGCTGGCTGCCTGCTGAAATTCCGCATGGTTCAGGATATCTCCCAGATGCAAGGTGCCCCCACAGGCAACTATGTCTGGTTTGACAGTGCCAAGTGCCTCCTGCAAACTGACATCAGGAACCTGGCCTGGTGAGTTTTGTTTCTCAGGGGAAAGGGCATCGTTCGTGTCCAGGGCCCGGTGGCCCGGAGTGGCCGGCTGCCTGCTGAAATTCCGCATGCTTCAGGATATCTCCCAGATGCAAGGTGCCCCCACAGGCAACTGTGTCTGGTTTGACAGTGCCAAGTGCCTCCTGCAAACTGACATCAGGAACCTGGCCTGGTGACTTTTGTTACTCAGGGCAAAGGCCATCGTTCGTGTCCAGGGCCCGGTGGCCCGGAGCGGCCGGCTCCCTGCTGAAATTCCGCATGGTTCAGGATATCTCCCAGATGCAAGGTGCCCCCACAGGCAACTGTGTCTGGTTTGAGAGTGCCAAGTGCCTCCTGCAAACTGACATCAGGAACCTGGCCTGGTGAGTTTTGTTTCTCAGGGGAAAGGCCATCGTTCGTGTCCAGGGCCCGGTGGCCCGGAGTGGCCGGCTGCCTGCTGAAATTCGGCATGCTTCAGGATATCTCCCAGATGCAAGGTGCCCCCACAGGCAACTGTGTCTGGTTTGAGAGTGCCAAGTGCCTCCTGCAAACTGACATCAGGAACCTGGCCTGGTGAGTTTTGTTTCTCAGGGGAAAGGGCATGGTTCGTGTCCAGGGCCCGGTGGCCCGGAGTGGCCGGCTGCCTGCTGAAATTCCGCATGGTTCAGGATATCTCCCAGATGCAAGGTGCCCCCACAGGCAACTGTGTCTGGTTTGACAGTGCCAAGTGCCTCCTGCAAACTGACATCAGGAACCTGGCCTGGTGAGTTTTGTTTCTCAGGGGAAAGGGCATCGTTCGTGTCCAGGGCCCGGTGGCCCGGAGTGGCCGGCTGCCTGCTGAAATTCCGCATGGTTCAGGATATCTCCCAGATGCAAGGTTCCCCCACAGGCAACTCTGTCTGGTTTGAGAGTGCCAAGTGCCTCCTGCAAACTGACATCAGGAACCTGGCCTGGTGAGTTTTGTTTCTCAGGGGAAAGGGCATCGTTCGTGTCCAGGGCCCGGTGGCCCGGAGTGGCCGGCTGCCTGCTGAAATTCCGCATGGTTCAGGATATCTCCCAGATGCAAGGTGCCCCCACAGGTAACTGTGTCTGGTTTGACAGTGCCAAGTGCCTCCTACAAACTGACATCAGGAACCTGGCCTGGTGAGTTTTATTTCTCAGGGGAAATGGCATCGTTCGTGTCCAGGGCCCGGTGGTTCGTTGTGACCGGCTTCCTGCTGAAATTCCGCATGCTTCAGGATATCTCCCAGATGCAAGGTGCCCCCACAGGCAACTGTGTCTGGTTTGACAGTGCCAAGTGCCTCCTTCAAACTGACATCAGGAACCTGGCCTGGTGAGTTTTGTTTCTCAGGGGAAAGGCCATCGTTCGTGTCCAGGGCCCGGTGGCCCGGAGTGGCCGGCTGCCTGCTGAAATTCCGCATGGTTCAGGATATCTCCCAGATGCAAGGTGCCCCCACAGGCAACTGTGTCTCGTTTGACAGTGCCAAGTGCCTCCTGCAAACTGACATCAGGAACCTGGCCTGGTGACTTTTGTTTCTCAGGGGAAAGGCCATCGTTCGTGTCCAGGGCCCGGTGGCCCGGAGTGGCCGGCTCCCTGCTGAAATTCCGCATGGTTCAGGATATCTCCCAGATGCAAGGTGCCCCCACAGGCAACTGTGTCTGGTTTGAGAGTGCCAAGTGCCTCCTGCAAACTGACATCAGGAACCTGGCCTGGTGAGTTTTGTTTCTCAGGGCAAAGGCCATCGTTCGTGTCCAGGGCCCGGTGGCCCGCAGTGGCTGGCTGCCTGCTGAAATTCCGCATGGTTCAGGATATCTCCCAGATGCAAGGTGCCCCCACAGGCAACTGTGTCTGGTTTGACAGTGCCAAGTGCCTCCTGCAAACTGACATCAGGAACCTGGCCTGGTGAGTTTTGTTTCTCAGGGGAAAGGGCATCGTTCGTGTCCAGGGCCCGGTGGCCCGGAGTGGCCGGCTGCCTGCTGAAATTCCGCATGCTTCAGGATATCTCCCAGATGCAAGGTGCCCCCACAGGCAACTGTGTCTGGTTTGAGAGTGCCAAGTGCCTCCTGCAAACTGACATCAGGAACCTGGCCTGGTGACTTTTGTTACTCAGGGCAAAGGCCATCGTTCGTGTCCAGGGCCCGGTGGCCCGGAGCAGCCGGCTCCCTGCTGAAATTCCGCATGCTTCAGGATATCTCCCAGATGCAAGGTGCCCCCACAGGCAACTGTGTCTGGTTTGAGAGTGCCAAGTGCCTCCTGCAAACTGACATCAGGAACCTGGCCTGGTGAGTTTTGTTTCTCAGGGCAAAGGCCATCGTTCGTGTCCAGGGCCCGGTGGCCCGGAGTGGCCGGCTGCCTGCTGAAATTCGGCATGCTTCAGGATATCTCCCAGATGCAAGGTGCCCCCACAGGCAACTGTGTCTGGTTTGAGAGTGCCAAGTGCCTCCTGCAAACTGACATCAGGAACCTGGCCTGGTGAGTTTTGTTTCTCAGGGGAAAGGGCATGGTTCGTGTCCAGGGCCCGGTGGCCCGGAGTGGCCGGCTGCCTGCTGAAATTCCGCATGGTTCAGGATATCTCCCAGATGCAAGGTGCCCCCACAGGCAACTGTGTTTGGTTTGACAGTGCCAAGTGCCTCCTGCAAACTGACATCAGGAACCTGGCCTGGTGAGTTTTGTTTCTCAGGGGAAAGGGCATCGTTCGTGTCCAGGGCCCGGTGGCCCGGAGTGGCCGGCTGCCTGCTGAAATTCCGCATGGTTCAGGATATCTCCCAGATGCAAGGTTCCCCCACAGGCAACTCTGTCTGGTTTGAGAGTGCCAAGTGCCTCCTGCAAACTGACATCAGGAACCTGGCCTGGTGAGTTTTGTTTGTCAGGGGAAAGGGCATGGTTCGTGTCCAGGGCCCGGTGGCCGGGAGTGGCCGGCTGCCTGCTGAAATTCCGCATGGTTCAGAATATCTCCCAGATGCAAGGTGCCCCCACAGGCAACTGTGTCTGGTTTGAGAGTGCCAAGTGCCTCCTGCAAACTGACATCAGGAACCTGGCCTGGTGAGTTTTGTTTCTCAGGGGAAAGGGCATGGTTCGTGTCCAGGGCCCGGTGGCCCGGAGTGGCCGGCTGCCTGCTGAAATTCCGCATGGTTCAGGATATCTCCCAGATGCAAGGTGCCCCCACAGGTAACTGTGTCTGGTTTGACAGTGCCAAGTGCCTCCTGCAAACTGACATCAGGAACCTGGCCTGGTGACTTTTGTTACTCAGGGCAAAGGCCATCGTTCGTGTCCAGGGCCCGGTGGCCCGGAGCGGCCGGCTCCCTGCTGAAATTCCGCATGGTTCAGGATATCTCCCAGATGCAAGGTGCCCCCACAGGCAACTGTGTCTGGTTTGAGAGTGCCAAGTGCCTCCTGCGAACTGACATCAGGAACCTGGCCTGGTGAGTTTTGTTTCTCAGGGGAAAGGCCATCGTTCGTGTCCAGGGCCCGGTGGCCCGGAGTGGCCGGCTGCCTGCTGAAATTCGGCATGCTTCAGGATATCTCCCAGATGCAAGGTGCCCCCACAGGCAACTGTGTCTGGTTTGAGAGTGCTAAGTGCCTCCTGCAAACTGACATCAGGAACCTGGCCTGGTGAGTTTTGTTTCTCAGGGGAAAGGGCATGGTTCGTGTCCAGGGCCCGGTGGCCCGGAGTGGCCGGCTGCCTGCTGAAATTCCGCATGGTTCAGGATATCTCCCAGATGCAAGGTGCCCCCACAGGCAACTGTGTCTGGTTTGACAGTGCCAAGTGCCTCCTGCAAACTGACATCAGGAACCTGGCCTGGTGAGTTTTGTTTGTCAGGGCAAAGGCCATCGTTCGTGTCCAGGGCCCGGTGGCCCGGAGTGGCTGGCTGCCTGCTGAAATTCCGCATGGTTCAGGATATCTCCCAGATGCAAGGTGCCCCCACAGGCAACTATGTCTGGTTTGACAGTGCCAAGTGCCTCCTGCAAACTGACATCAGGAACCTGGCCTGGTGAGTTTTGTTTCTCAGGGGAAAGGGCATCGTTCGTGTCCAGGGCCCGGTGGCCCGGAGTGGCCGGCTGCCTGCTGAAATTCCGCATGCTTCAGGATATCTCCCAGATGCAAGGTGCCCCCACAGGCAACTGTGTCTGGTTTGACAGTGCCAAGTGCCTCCTGCAAACTGACATCAGGAACCTGGCCTGGTGACTTTTGTTACTCAGGGCAAAGGCCATCGTTCGTGTCCAGGGCCCGGTGGCCCGGAGCGGCCGGCTCCCTGCTGAAATTCCGCATGGTTCAGGATATCTCCCAGATGCAAGGTGCCCCCACAGGCAACTGTGTCTGGTTTGAGAGTGCCAAGTGCCTCCTGCAAACTGACATCAGGAACCTGGCCTGGTGAGTTTTGTTTCTCAGGGGAAAGGCCATCGTTCGTGTCCAGGGCCCGGTGGCCCGGAGTGGCCGGCTGCCTGCTGAAATTCGGCATGCTTCAGGATATCTCCCAGATGCAAGGTGCCCCCACAGGCAACTGTGTCTGGTTTGAGAGTGCCAAGTGCCTCCTGCAAACTGACATCAGGAACCTGGCCTGGTGAGTTTTGTTTCTCAGGGGAAAGGGCATGGTTCGTGTCCAGGGCCCGGTGGCCCGGAGTGGCCGGCTGCCTGCTGAAATTCCGCATGGTTCAGGATATCTCCCAGATGCAAGGTGCCCCCACAGGCAACTGTGTCTGGTTTGACAGTGCCAAGTGCCTCCTGCAAACTGACATCAGGAACCTGGCCTGGTGAGTTTTGTTTCTCAGGGGAAAGGGCATCGTTCGTGTCCAGGGCCCGGTGGCCCGGAGTGGCCGGCTGCCTGCTGAAATTCCGCATGGTTCAGGATATCTCCCAGATGCAAGGTTCCCCCACAGGCAACTCTGTCTGGTTTGAGAGTGCCAAGTGCCTCCTGCAAACTGACATCAGGAACCTGGCCTGGTGAGTTTTGTTTGTCAGGGGAAAGGGCATGGTTCGTGTCCAGGGCCCGGTGGCCGGGAGTGGCCGGCTGCCTGCTGAAATTCCGCATGGTTCAGAATATCTCCCAGATGCAAGGTGCCCCCACAGGCAACTGTGTCTGGTTTGAGAGTGCCAAGTGCCTCCTGCAAACTGACATCAGGAACCTGGCCTGGTGAGTTTTGTTTCTCAGGGGAAAGGGCATGGTTCGTGTCCAGGGCCCGGTGGCCCGGAGTGGCCGGCTGCCTGCTGAAATTCCGCATGCTTCAGGATATCTCCCAGATGCAAGGTGCCCCCACAGGTAACTGTGTCTGGTTTGACAGTGCCAAGTGCCTCCTACAAACTGACATCAGGAACCTGGCCTGGTGAGTTTTATTTCTCAGGGGAAATGGCATCGTTCGTGTCCAGGGCCCGGTGGTTCGTTGTGACCGGCTTCCTGCTGAAATTCCGCATGCTTCAGGATATCTCCCAGATGCAAGGTGCCCCCTCAGGCAACTGTGTCTGGTTTGACAGTGCCAAGTGCCTCCTGCAAACTGACATCAGGAACCTGGCCTGGTGAGTTTTGTTTCTCAGGGCAAAGGGCATCGTTCGTGTCCAGGGCCCGGTGGCCCGGAGTGGCCGGCTGCCTGCTGAAATTCCGCATGGTTCAGGATGTCTCCCAGATGCAAGGTGCCCCCACAGGCAACTGTGTCTGGTTTGAGAGTGCCAAGTGCCTCCTGCAAACTGACATCAGGAACCTGGCCTGGTGAGTTTTGTTTCTCAGGGGAAAGGGCATGGTTCGTGTCCAGGGCCCGGTGGCCCGGAGTGGCCGGCTGCCTGCTGAAATTCCGCATGCTTCAGGATATCTCCCAGATGCAAGGTGCCCCCACAGGCAACTGTGTCTGGTTTGACAGTGCCAAGTGCCTCCTGCAAACTGACATCAGGAACCTGGCCTGGTGAGTTTTGTTTCTCAGGGGAAATGGCATGGTTCGTGTCCAGGGCCCGGTGGCGCGGAGTGGCCGGCTGCCTGCTGAAATTCCGCATGCTTCAGAATATCTCCCAGATGCAAGGTGCCCCCACAGGCAACTGTGTCTGGTTTGAGAGTGCCAAGTGCCTCCTGCAAACTGACATCAGGAACCTGGCCTGGTGAGTTTTGTTTCTCAGGGGAAAGGGCATGGTTCGTGTCCAGGGCCCGGTGGCCCGGAGTGGCCGGCTGCCTGCTGAAATTCCGCATGCTTCAGGATATCTCCCAGATGCAAGGTGCCCCCACAGGTAACTGTGTCTGGTTTGACAGTGCCAAGTGCCTCCTACAAACTGACATCAGGAACCTGGCCTGGTGAGTTTTATTTCTCAGGGGAAATGGCATCGTTCGTGTCCAGGGCCCGGTGGTTCGTTGTGACCGGCTTCCTGCTGAAATTCCGCATGCTTCAGGATATCTCCCAGATGCAAGGTGCCCCCACAGGCAACTGTGTCTGGTTTGACAGTGCCAAGTGCCTCCTTCAAACTGACATCAGGAACCTGGCCTGGTGAGTTTTGTTTCTCAGGGGAAAGGCCATCGTTCGTGTCCAGGGCCCGGTGGCCCGGAGTGGCCGGCTGCCTGCTGAAATTCCGCATGGTTCAGGATATCTCCCAGATGCAAGGTGCCCCCACAGGCAACTGTGTCTGGTTTGAGAGTGCCAAGTGCCTCCTGCAAACTGACATCAGGAACCTGGCCTGGTGACTTTTGTTTCTCAGGGCAAAGGCCATCGTTCGTGTCCAGGGCCCGGTGGCCCGCAGTGGCTGGCTGCCTGCTGAAATTCCGCATGGTTCAGGATATCTCCCAGATGCAAGGTGCCCCCACAGGCAACTGTGTCTGGTTTGACAGTGCCAAGTGCCTCCTGCAAACTGACATCAGGAACCTGGCCTGGTGAGTTTTGTTTCTCAGGGGAAAGGGCATCGTTCGTGTCCAGGGCCCGGTGGCCCGGAGTGGCCGGCTGCCTGCTGAAATTCCGCATGCTTCAGGATATCTCCCAGATGCAAGGTGCCCCCACAGGCAACTGTGTCTGGTTTGAGAGTGCCAAGTGCCTCCTGCAAACTGACATCAGGAACCTGGCCTGGTGACTTTTGTTACTCAGGGCAAAGGCCATCGTTCGTGTCCAGGGCCCGGTGGCCCGGAGCAGCCGGCTCCCTGCTGAAATTCCGCATGCTTCAGGATATCTCCCAGATGCAAGGTGCCCCCACAGGCAACTGTGTCTGGTTTGAGAGTGCCAAGTGCCTCCTGCAAACTGACATCAGGAACCTGGCCTGGTGAGTTTTGTTTCTCAGGGCAAAGGCCATCGTTCGTGTCCAGGGCCCGGTGGCCCGGAGTGGCCGGCTGCCTGCTGAAATTCGGCATGCTTCAGGATATCTCCCAGATGCAAGGTGCCCCCACAGGCAACTGTGTCTGGTTTGAGAGTGCCAAGTGCCTCCTGCAAACTGACATCAGGAACCTGGCCTGGTGAGTTTTGTTTCTCAGGGGAAAGGGCATGGTTCGTGTCCAGGGCCCGGTGGCCCGGAGTGGCCGGCTGCCTGCTGAAATTCCGCATGGTTCAGGATATCTCCCAGATGCAAGGTGCCCCCACAGGCAACTGTGTTTGGTTTGACAGTGCCAAGTGCCTCCTGCAAACTGACATCAGGAACCTGGCCTGGTGAGTTTTGTTTCTCAGGGGAAAGGGCATCGTTCGTGTCCAGGGCCCGGTGGCCCGGAGTGGCCGGCTGCCTGCTGAAATTCCGCATGGTTCAGGATATCTCCCAGATGCAAGGTTCCCCCACAGGCAACTCTGTCTGGTTTGAGAGTGCCAAGTGCCTCCTGCAAACTGACATCAGGAACCTGGCCTGGTGAGTTTTGTTTCTCAGGGGAAAGGGCATGGTTCGTGTCCAGGGCCCGGTGGCCGGGAGTGGCCGGCTGCCTGCTGAAATTCCGCATGGTTCAGAATATCTCCCAGATGCAAGGTGCCCCCACAGGCAACTGTGTCTGGTTTGAGAGTGCCAAGTGCCTCCTGCAAACTGACATCAGGAACCTGGCCTGGTGAGTTTTGTTTCTCAGGGGAAAGGGCATGGTTCGTGTCCAGGGCCCGGTGGCCCGGAGTGGCCGGCTGCCTGCTGAAATTCCGCATGGTTCAGGATATCTCCCAGATGCAAGGTGCCCCCACAGGTAACTGTGTCTGGTTTGACAGTGCCAAGTGCCTCCTACAAACTGACATCAGGAACCTGGCCTGGTGAGTTTTATTTCTCAGGGGAAATGGCATCGTTCGTGTCCAGGGCCCGGTGGTTCGTTGTGACCGGCTTCCTGCTGAAATTCCGCATGCTTCAGGATATCTCCCAGATGCAAGGTGCCCCCACAGGCAACTGTGTCTGGTTTGAGAGTGCCAAGTGCCTCCTGCAAACTGACATCAGGAACCTGGCCTGGTGAGTTTTGTTTCTCAGGGGAAAGGCCGTCGTTCGTGTCCAGGGCCCGGTGGCCCGGAGTGGCCGGCTGCCTGCTGAAATTCCGCATGGTTCAGGATATCTCCCAGATGCAAGGTGCCCCCACAGGCAACTGTGTCTGGTTTGACAGTGCCAAGTGCCTCCTGCAAACTGACATCAGGAACCTGGCCTGGTGAGTTTTGTTTCTCAGGGGAAAGGGCATCGTTCGTGTCCAGGGCCCGGTGGCCCGGAGTGGCCGGCTGCCTGCTGAAATTCCGCATGGTTCAGAATATCTCCCAGATGCAAGGTGCCCCCACAGGCAACTGTGTCTGGTTTGAGAGTGCCAAGTGCCTCCTGCAAACTGACATCAGGAACCTGGCCTGGTGAGTTTTGTTTCTCAGGGGAAAGGGCATGGTTCGTGTCCAGGGCCCGGTGGCCCGGAGTGGCCGGCTGCCTGCTGAAATTCCGCATGCTTCAGGATATCTCCCAGATGCAAGGTGCCCCCACAGGTAACTGTGTCTGGTTTGACAGTGCCAAGTGCCTCCTACAAACTGACATCAGGAACCTGGCCTGGTGAGTTTTATTTCTCAGGGGAAATGGCATCGTTCGTGTCCAGGGCCCGGTGGTTCGTTGTGACCGGCTTCCTGCTGAAATTCCGCATGCTTCAGGATATCTCCCAGATGCAAGGTGCCCCCACAGGCAACTGTGTCTGGTTTGAGAGTGCCAAGTGCCTCCTGCAAACTGACATCAGGAACCTGGCCTGGTGAGTTTTGTTTCTCAGGGGAAAGGCCATCGTTCGTGTCCAGGGCCCGGTGGCCCGGAGTGTCCGGCTGCCTGCTGAAATTCCGCATGGTTCAGGATATCTCCCAGATGCAAGGTGCCCCCACAGGCAACTGTGTCTGGTTTGACAGTGCCAAGTGCCTCCTGCAAACTGACATCAGGAACCTGGCCTGGTGAGTTTTGTTTCTCAGGGGAAAGGGCATCGTTCGTGTCCAGGGCCCGGTGGCCCGGAGTGGCCGGCTCCCTGCTGAAATTCCGCATGGTTCAGGATATCTCCCAGATGCAAGGTGCCCCCACAGGCAACTGTGTCTGGTTTGAGAGTGCCAAGTGCCTCCTGCAAACTGACATCAGGAACCTGGCCTGGTGAGTTTTGTTTCTCAGGGGAAAGGGCATGGTTTGTGTCCAGGGCCCGGTGGCCCGGAGTGGCCGGCTGCCTGCTGAAATTCCGCATGGTTCAGGATATCTCCCAGATGCAAGGTGCCCCCACAGGCAAGTGTGTCTGCTTTGAGAGTGCCAAGTGCCTCCTGCAAACTGACATCAGGAACCTGGCCTGGTGAGTTTTGTTTCTCAGGGGAAAGGGCATGGTTCGTGTCCAGGGCCCGGTGGCCCGGAGTGGCTGGCTGCCTGCTGAAATTCCGCATGGTTCAGAATATCTCCCAGATGCAAGGTGCCCCCACAGGCAACTGTGTCTGGTTTGACAGTGCCAAGTGCCTCCTGCAAACTGACATCAGGAACCTGGCCTGGTGAGTTTTGTTTCTCAGGGCAAAGGCCATCGTTCGTGTCCAGGGCCCGGTGGCCCGGAGCGGCCGGCTCCCTACTGAAATTCCGCATGGTTCAGGATATCTCCCAGATGCAAGGTGCCCCCACAGGCAACTGTGTCTCGTTTGACAGTGCCAAGTGCCTCCTGCAAACTGACATCAGGAACCTGGCCTGGTGAGTTTTGTTTCTCAGGGCAAAGGCCATCGTTCGTGTCCAGGGCCCGGTGGCCCGGAGTGGCCGGCTGCCTGCTGAAATTCCGCATGCTTCAGGATATCTCCCAGATGCAAGGTGCCCCCACAGGCAACTGTGTCTGGTTTGAGAGTGCCAAGTGCCTCCTGCAAACTGACATCAGGAACCTGGCCTGGTGAGTTTTGTTTCTCAGGGGAAAGGGCATGGTTCGTGTCCAGGGCCCGGTGGCCCGGAGTGGCCGGCTGCCTGCTGAAATTCCGCATGGTTCAGGATATCTCCCAGATGCAAGGTGCCCCCACAGGCAACTGTGTCTGGTTTGACAGTGCCAAGTGCCTCCTGCAAACTGACATCAGGAACCTGGCCTGGTGAGTTTTGTTTCTCAGGGGAAAGGGCATCGTTCGTGTCCAGGGCCCGGTGGCCCGGAGTGGCCGGCTGCCTGCTGAAATTCCGCATGGTTCAGGATATCTCCCAGATGCAAGGTTCCCCCACAGGCAACTCTGTCTGGTTTGAGAGTGCCAAGTGCCTCCTGCAAACTGACATCAGGAACCTGGCCTGGTGAGTTTTGTTTGTCAGGGGAAAGGGCATGGTTCGTGTCCAGGGCCCGGTGGCCGGGAGTGGCCGGCTGCCTGCTGAAATTCCGCATGGTTCAGAATATCTCCCAGATGCAAGGTGCCCCCACAGGTAACTGTGTCTGGTTTGACAGTGCCAAGTGCCTCCTACAAACTGACATCAGGAACCTGGCCTGGTGAGTTTTATTTCTCAGGGGAAATGGCATCGTTCGTGTCCAGGGCCCGGTGGTTCGTTGTGACCGGCTTCCTGCTGAAATTCCGCATGCTTCAGGATATCTCCCAGATGCAAGGTGCCCCCTCAGGCAACTGTGTCTGGTTTGACAGTGCCAAGTGCCTCCTGCAAACTGACATCAGGAACCTGGCCTGGTGAGTTTTGTTTCTCAGGGGAAAGGGCATGGTTCGTGTCCAGGGCCCGGTGGCCCGGAGTGGCCGGCTGCCTGCTGAAATTCCGCATGGTTCAGGATATCTCCCAGATGCAAGGTGCCCCCACAGGCAACTGTGTCTGGTTTGACAGTGCCAAGTGCCTCCTGCAAACTGACATCAGGAACCTGGCCTGGTGAGTTTTGTTTCTCAGGGGAAAGGGCATCGTTCGTGTCCAGGGCCCGGTGGCCCGGAGTGGCCGGCTGCCTGCTGAAATTCCGCATGGTTCAGGATATCTCCCAGATGCAAGGTTCCCCCACAGGCAACTCTGTCTGGTTTGAGAGTGCCAAGTGCCTCCTGCAAACTGACATCAGGAACCTGGCCTGGTGAGTTTTGTTTGTCAGGGGAAAGGGCATGGTTCGTGTCCAGGGCCCGGTGGCCGGGAGTGGCTGGCTGCCTGCTGAAATTCCGCATGGTTCAGAATATCTCCCAGATGCAAGGTGCCCCCACAGGCAACTGTGTCTGGTTTGAGAGTGCCAAGTGCCTCCTGCAAACTGACATCAGGAACCTGGCCTGGTGAGTTTTGTTTCTCAGGGGAAAGGGCATGGTTCGTGTCCAGGGCCCGGTGGCCCGGAGTGGCCGGCTGCCTGCTGAAATTCCGCATGCTTCAGGATATCTCCCAGATGCAAGGTGCCCCCACAGGTAACTGTGTCTGGTTTGACAGTGCCAAGTGCCTCCTACAAACTGACATCAGGAACCTGGCCTGGTGAGTTTTATTTCTCAGGGGAAATGGCATCGTTCGTGTCCAGGGCCCGGTGGTTCGTTGTGACCGGCTTCCTGCTGAAATTCCGCATGCTTCAGGATATCTCCCAGATGCAAGGTGCCCCCACAGGCAACTGTGTCTGGTTTGAGAGTGCCAAGTGCCTCCTGCAAACTGACATCAGGAACCTGGCCTGGTGAGTTTTGTTTCTCAGGGCAAAGGCCATCGTTCGTGTCCAGGGCCCGGTGGCCCGGAGTGGCCGGCTGCCTGCTGAAATTCGGCATGCTTCAGGATATCTCCCAGATGCAAGGTGCCCCCACAGGCAACTGTGTCTGGTTTGAGAGTGCCAAGTGCCTCCTGCAAACTGACATCAGGAACCTGGCCTGGTGAGTTTTGTTTCTCAGGGGAAAGGGCATGGTTCGTGTCCAGGGCCCGGTGGCCCGGAGTGGCCGGCTGCCTGCTGAAATTCCGCATGGTTCAGGATATCTCCCAGATGCAAGGTGCCCCCACAGGCAACTGTGTTTGGTTTGACAGTGCCAAGTGCCTCCTGCAAACTGACATCAGGAACCTGGCCTGGTGAGTTTTGTTTCTCAGGGGAAAGGGCATCGTTCGTGTCCAGGGCCCGGTGGCCCGGAGTGGCCGGCTGCCTGCTGAAATTCCGCATGGTTCAGGATATCTCCCAGATGCAAGGTTCCCCCACAGGCAACTCTGTCTGGTTTGAGAGTGCCAAGTGCCTCCTGCAAACTGACATCAGGAACCTGGCCTGGTGAGTTTTGTTTGTCAGGGGAAAGGGCATGGTTCGTGTCCAGGGCCCGGTGGCCGGGAGTGGCCGGCTGCCTGCTGAAATTCCGCATGGTTCAGAATATCTCCCAGATGCAAGGTGCCCCCACAGGCAACTGTGTCTGGTTTGAGAGTGCCAAGTGCCTCCTGCAAACTGACATCAGGAACCTGGCCTGGTGAGTTTTGTTTCTCAGGGGAAAGGGCATGGTTCGTGTCCAGGGCCCGGTGGCCCGGAGTGGCCGGCTGCCTGCTGAAATTCCGCATGGTTCAGGATATCTCCCAGATGCAAGGTGCCCCCACAGGTAACTGTGTCTGGTTTGACAGTGCCAAGTGCCTCCTACAAACTGACATCAGGAACCTGGCCTGGTGAGTTTTATTTCTCAGGGGAAATGGCATCGTTCGTGTCCAGGGCCCGGTGGTTCGTTGTGACCGGCTTCCTGCTGAAATTCCGCATGCTTCAGGATATCTCCCAGATGCAAGGTGCCCCCACAGGCAACTGTGTCTGGTTTGAGAGTGCCAAGTGCCTCCTGCAAACTGACATCAGGAACCTGGCCTGGTGAGTTTTGTTTCTCAGGGGAAAGGCCATCGTTCGTGTCCAGGGCCCGGTGGCCCGGAGTGGCCGGCTGCCTGCTGAAATTCCGCATGGTTCAGGATATCTCCCAGATGCAAGGTGCCCCCACAGGCAACTGTGTCTGGTTTGACAGTGCCAAGTGCCTCCTGCAAACTGACATCAGGAACCTGGCCTGGTGAGTTTTGTTTCTCAGGGGAAAGGGCATCGTTCGTGTCCAGGGCCCGGTGGCCCGGAGTGGCCGGCTGCCTGCTGAAATTCCGCATGGTTCAGAATATCTCCCAGATGCAAGGTGCCCCCACAGGCAACTGTGTCTGGTTTGAGAGTGCCAAGTGCCTCCTGCAAACTGACATCAGGAACCTGGCCTGGTGAGTTTTGTTTCTCAGGGGAAAGGGCATGGTTCGTGTCCAGGGCCCGGTGGCCCGGAGTGGCCGGCTGCCTGCTGAAATTCCGCATGCTTCAGGATATCTCCCAGATGCAAGGTGCCCCCACAGGTAACTGTGTCTGGTTTGACAGTGCCAAGTGCCTCCTACAAACTGACATCAGGAACCTGGCCTGGTGAGTTTTATTTCTCAGGGGAAATGGCATCGTTCGTGTCCAGGGCCCGGTGGTTCGTTGTGACCGGCTTCCTGCTGAAATTCCGCATGCTTCAGGATATCTCCCAGATGCAAGGTGCCCCCACAGGCAACTGTGTCTGGTTTGAGAGTGCCAAGTGCCTCCTGCAAACTGACATCAGGAACCTGGCCTGGTGAGTTTTGTTTCTCAGGGGAAAGGCCATCGTTCGTGTCCAGGGCCCGGTGGCCCGGAGTGGCCGGCTGCCTGCTGAAATTCCGCATGGTTCAGGATATCTCCCAGATGCAAGGTGCCCCCACAGGCAACTGTGTCTGGTTTGACAGTGCCAAGTGCCTCCTGCAAACTGACATCAGGAACCTGGCCTGGTGAGTTTTGTTTCTCAGGGGAAAGGGCATCGTTCGTGTCCAGGGCCCGGTGGCCCGGAGTGGCCGGCTCCCTGCTGAAATTCCGCATGGTTCAGGATATCTCCCAGATGCAAGGTGCCCCCACAGGCAACTGTGTCTGGTTTGAGAGTGCCAAGTGCCTCCTGCAAACTGACATCAGGAACCTGGCCTGGTGAGTTTTGTTTCTCAGGGGAAAGGGCATGGTTTGTGTCCAGGGCCCGGTGGCCCGGAGTGGCCGGCTGCCTGCTGAAATTCCGCATGGTTCAGGATATCTCCCAGATGCAAGGTGCCCCCACAGGCAAGTGTGTCTGCTTTGAGAGTGCCAAGTGCCTCCTGCAAACTGACATCAGGAACCTGGCCTGGTGAGTTTTGTTTCTCAGGGGAAAGGGCATGGTTCGTGTCCAGGGCCCGGTGGCCCGGAGTGGCTGGCTGCCTGCTGAAATTCCGCATGGTTCAGAATATCTCCCAGATGCAAGGTGCCCCCACAGGCAACTGTGTCTGGTTTGACAGTGCCAAGTGCCTCCTGCAAACTGACATCAGGAACCTGGCCTGGTGAGTTTTGTTTGTCAGGGGAAAGGGCATGGTTCGTTTCCAGGGCCCGGTGGCCCGGAGTGGCCGGCTGCCTGCTGAAATTCCGCATGCTTCAGGATATCTCCCAGATGCAAGGTGCCCCCACAGGCAAGTGTGTCTGGTTTGAGAGTGCCAAGTGCCTCCTGCAAACTGACATCAGGAACCTGGCCTGGTGAGTTTTGTTTCTCAGGGGAAAGGCCATCGTTCGTGTCCAGGGCCCGGTGGTTCGGAGTGGCCGGCTTCCTGCTGAAATTCCGCATGCTTCAGGATATCTCCCAGATGCAAGGTGCCCCCACAGGCAACTGTGTCTGGTTTGACAGTGCCAAGTGCCTCCTGCAAACTGACATCAGGAACCTGGCCTGGTGAGTTTTGTTTCTCAGGGCAAAGGCCATCGTTCGTGTCCAGGGCCCGGTGGCCCGGAGCGGCTGGCTCCCTACTGAAATTCCGCATGGTTCAGGATATCTCCCAGATGCAAGGTGCCCCCACAGGCAACTGTGTCTGGTTTGAGAGTGCCAAGTGCCTCCTGCAAACTGACATCAGGAACCTGGCCTGGTGAGTTTTGTTTCTCAGGGCAAAGGCCATCGTTCGTGTCCAGGGCCCGGTGGCCCGGAGTGGCCGGCTGCCTGCTGAAATTCCGCATGCTTCAGGATATCTCCCAGATGCAAGGTGCCCCCACAGGCAACTGTGTCTGGTTTGAGAGTGCCAAGTGCCTCCTGCAAACTGACATCAGGAACCTGGCCTGGTGAGTTTTGTTTCTCAGGGGAAAGGGCATGGTTCGTGTCCAGGGCCCGGTGGCCCGGAGTGGCCGGCTGCCTGCTGAAATTCCGCATGGTTCAGGATATCTCCCAGATGCAAGGTGCCCCCACAGGCAACTGTGTCTGGTTTGACAGTGCCAAGTGCCTCCTGCAAACTGACATCAGGAACCTGGCCTGGTGAGTTTTGTTTCTCAGGGGAAAGGGCATCGTTCGTGTCCAGGGCCCGGTGGCCCGGAGTGGCCGGCTGCCTGCTGAAATTCCGCATGGTTCAGGATATCTCCCAGATGCAAGGTTCCCCCACAGGCAACTCTGTCTGGTTTGAGAGTGCCAAGTGCCTCCTGCAAACTGACATCAGGAACCTGGCCTGGTGAGTTTTGTTTGTCAGGGGAAAGGGCATGGTTCGTGTCCAGGGCCCGGTGGCCGGGAGTGGCCGGCTGCCTGCTGAAATTCCGCATGGTTCAGAATATCTCCCAGATGCAAGGTGCCCCCACAGGTAACTGTGTCTGGTTTGACAGTGCCAAGTGCCTCCTACAAACTGACATCAGGAACCTGGCCTGGTGAGTTTTATTTCTCAGGGGAAATGGCATCGTTCGTGTCCAGGGCCCGGTGGTTCGTTGTGACCGGCTTCCTGCTGAAATTCCGCATGCTTCAGGATATCTCCCAGATGCAAGGTGCCCCCTCAGGCAACTGTGTCTGGTTTGACAGTGCCAAGTGCCTCCTGCAAACTGACATCAGGAACCTGGCCTGGTGAGTTTTGTTTCTCAGGGGAAAGGGCATGGTTCGTGTCCAGGGCCCGGTGGCCCGGAGTGGCCGGCTGCCTGCTGAAATTCCGCATGGTTCAGGATATCTCCCAGATGCAAGGTGCCCCCACAGGCAACTGTGTCTGGTTTGACAGTGCCAAGTGCCTCCTGCAAACTGACATCAGGAACCTGGCCTGGTGAGTTTTGTTTCTCAGGGGAAAGGGCATCGTTCGTGTCCAGGGCCCGGTGGCCCGGAGTGGCCGGCTGCCTGCTGAAATTCCGCATGGTTCAGGATATCTCCCAGATGCAAGGTTCCCCCACAGGCAACTCTGTCTGGTTTGAGAGTGCCAAGTGCCTCCTGCAAACTGACATCAGGAACCTGGCCTGGTGAGTTTTGTTTGTCAGGGGAAAGGGCATGGTTCGTGTCCAGGGCCCGGTGGCCGGGAGTGGCTGGCTGCCTGCTGAAATTCCGCATGGTTCAGAATATCTCCTAGATGCAAGGTGCCCCCACAGGCAACTGTGTCTGGTTTGAGAGTGCCAAGTGCCTCCTGCAAACTGACATCAGGAACCTGGCCTGGTGAGTTTTGTTTCTCAGGGGAAAGGGCATGGTTCGTGTCCAGGGCCCGGTGGCCCGGAGTGGCCGGCTGCCTGCTGAAATTCCGCATGCTTCAGGATATCTCCCAGATGCAAGGTGCCCCCACAGGCAACTGTGTCTGGTTTGACAGTGCCAAGTGCCTCCTACAAACTGACATCAGGAACCTGGCCTGGTGAGTTTTATTTCTCAGGGGAAATGGCATCGTTCGTGTCCAGGGCCCGGTGGTTCGTTGTGACCGGCTTCCTGCTGAAATTCCGCATGCTTCAGGATATCTCCCAGATGCAAGGTGCCCCCACAGGCAACTGTGTCTGGTTTGACAGTGCCAAGTGCCTCCTGCAAACTGACATCAGGAACCTGGCCTGGTGAGTTTTGTTTCTCAGGGGAAAGGCCATCGTTCGTGTCCAGGGCCCGGTGGCCCGGAGTGGCCGGCTGCCTGCTGAAATTCCGCATGGTTCAGGATATCTCCCAGATGCAAGGTGCCCCCACAGGCAACTGTGTCTGGTTTGACAGTGCCAAGTGCCTCCTGCAAACTGACATCAGGAACCTGGCCTGGTGAGTTTTGTTTCTCAGGGGAAAGGGCATCGTTCGTGTCCAGGGCCCGGTGGCCCGGAGTGGCCGGCTGCCTGCTGAAATTCCGCATGGTTCAGAATATCTCCCAGATGCAAGGTGCCCCCACAGGCAACTGTGTCTGGTTTGAGAGTGCCAAGTGCCTCCTGCAAACTGACATCAGGAACCTGGCCTGGTGAGTTTTGTTTCTCAGGGGAAAGGGCATGGTTCGTGTCCAGGGCCCGGTGGCCCGGAGTGGCCGGCTGCCTGCTGAAATTCCGCATGCTTCAGGATATCTCCCAGATGCAAGGTGCCCCCACAGGTAACTGTGTCTGGTTTGACAGTGCCAAGTGCCTCCTACAAACTGACATCAGGAACCTGGCCTGGTGAGTTTTATTTCTCAGGGGAAATGGCATCGTTCGTGTCCAGGGCCCGGTGGTTCGTTGTGACCGGCTTCCTGCTGAAATTCCGCATGCTTCAGGATATCTCCCAGATGCAAGGTGCCCCCACAGGCAACTGTGTCTGGTTTGAGAGTGCCAAGTGCCTCCTGCAAACTGACATCAGGAACCTGGCCTGGTGAGTTTTGTTTCTCAGGGGAAAGGCCATCGTTCGTGTCCAGGGCCCGGTGGCCCGGAGTGGCCGGCTGCCTGCTGAAATTCCGCATGCTTCAGGATATCTCCCAGATGCAAGGTGCCCCCACAGGCAACTGTGTCTGGTTTGACAGTGCCAAGTGCCTCCTGCAAACTGACATCAGGAACCTGGCCTGGTGAGTTTTGTTTCTCAGGGGAAAGGGCATCGTTCGTGTCCAGGGCCCGGTGGCCCGGAGTGGCCGGCTCCCTGCTGAAATTCCGCATGGTTCAGGATATCTCCCAGATGCAAGGTGCCCCCACAGGCAACTGTGTCTGGTTTGAGAGTGCCAAGTGCCTCCTGCAAACTGACATCAGGAACCTGGCCTGGTGAGTTTTGTTTCTCAGGGGAAAGGGCATGGTTTGTGTCCAGGGCCCGGTGGCCCGGAGTGGCCGGCTGCCTGCTGAAATTCCGCATGGTTCAGGATATCTCCCAGATGCAAGGTGCCCCCACAGGCAAGTGTGTCTGCTTTGAGAGTGCCAAGTGCCTCCTGCAAACTGACATCAGGAACCTGGCCTGGTGAGTTTTGTTTCTCAGGGGAAAGGGCATGGTTCGTGTCCAGGGCCCGGTGGCCCGGAGTGGCTGGCTGCCTGCTGAAATTCCGCATGGTTCAGAATATCTCCCAGATGCAAGGTGCCCCCACAGGCAACTGTGTCTGGTTTGACAGTGCCAAGTGCCTCCTGCAAACTGACATCAGGAACCTGGCCTGGTGAGTTTTGTTTGTCAGGGGAAAGGGCATGGTTCGTTTCCAGGGCCCGGTGGCCCGGAGTGGCCGGCTGCCTGCTGAAATTCCGCATGCTTCAGGATATCTCCCAGATGCAAGGTGCCCCCACAGGCAAGTGTGTCTGGTTTGAGAGTGCCAAGTGCCTCCTGCAAACTGACATCAGGAACCTGGCCTGGTGAGTTTTGTTTCTCAGGGGAAAGGCCATCGTTCGTGTCCAGGGCCCGGTGGTTCGGAGTGGCCGGCTTCCTGCTGAAATTCCGCATGCTTCAGGATATCTCCCAGATGCAAGGTGCCCCCACAGGCAACTGTGTCTGGTTTGACAGTGCCAAGTGCCTCCTGCAAACTGACATCAGGAACCTGGCCTGGTGAGTTTTGTTTCTCAGGGCAAAGGCCATCGTTCGTGTCCAGGGCCCGGTGGCCCGGAGCGGCCGGCTCCCTACTGAAATTCCGCATGGTTCAGGATATCTCCCAGATGCAAGGTGCCCCCACAGGCAACTGTGTCTGGTTTGACAGTGCCAAGTGCCTCCTGCAAACTGACATCAGGAACCTGGCCTGGTGAGTTTTGTTTCTCAGGGCAAAGGCCATCGTTCGTGTCCAGGGCCCGGTGGCCCGGAGTGGCCGGCTGCCTGCTGAAATTCCGCATGCTTCAGGATATCTCCCAGATGCAAGGTGCCCCCACAGGCAACTGTGTCTGGTTTGAGAGTGCCAAGTGCCTCCTGCAAACTGACATCAGGAACCTGGCCTGGTGAGTTTTGTTTCTCAGGGGAAAGGCCATCGTTCGTGTCCAGGGCCCGGTGGCCCGGAGTGGCCGGCTGCCTGCTGAAATTCCGCATGGTTCAGGATATCTCCCAGATGCAAGGTGCCCCCACAGGCAACTGTGTCTGGTTTGACAGTGCCAAGTGCCTCCTGCAAACTGACATCAGGAACCTGGCCTGGTGAGTTTTGTTTCTCAGGGGAAAGGGCATCGTTCGTGTCCAGGGCCCGGTGGCCCGGAGTGGCCGGCTGCCTGCTGAAATTCCGCATGGTTCAGAATATCTCCCAGATGCAAGGTGCCCCCACAGGCAACTGTGTCTGGTTTGACAGTGCCAAGTGCCTCCTGCAAACTGACATCAGGAACCTGGCCTGGTGAGTTTTGTTTCTCAGGGGAAAGGGCATGGTTCGTGTCCAGGGCCCGGTGGCCCGGAGTGGCCGGCTGCCTGCTGAAATTCCGCATGCTTCAGGATATCTCCCAGATGCAAGGTGCCCCCACAGGTAACTGTGTCTGGTTTGACAGTGCCAAGTGCCTCCTACAAACTGACATCAGGAACCTGGCCTGGTGAGTTTTATTTCTCAGGGGAAATGGCATCGTTCGTGTCCAGGGCCCGGTGGTTCGTTGTGACCGGCTTCCTGCTGAAATTCCGCATGCTTCAGGATATCTCCCAGATGCAAGGTGCCCCCTCAGGCAACTGTGTCTGGTTTGAGAGTGCCAAGTGCCTCCTGCAAACTGACATCAGGAACCTGGCCTGGTGAGTTTTGTTTGTCAGGGGAAAGGGCATGGTTCGTGTCCAGGGCCCGGTGGCCCGGAGTGGCCGGCTGCCTGCTGAAATTCCGCATGGTTCAGGATATCTCCCAGATGCAAGGTGCCCCCACAGGCAACTGTGTCTGGTTTGACAGTGCCAAGTGCCTCCTGCAAACTGACATCAGGAACCTGGCCTGGTGAGTTTTGTTTCTCAGGGGAAAGGGCATGGTTCGTGTCCAGGGCCCGGTGGCCCGGAGTGGCTGGCTGCCTGCTGAAATTCCGCATGCTTCAGAATATCTCCCAGATGCAAGGTGCCCCCACAGGCAACTGTGTCTGGTTTGAGAGTGCCAAGTGCCTCCTGCAAACTGACATCAGGAACCTGGCCTGGTGAGTTTTGTTTCTCAGGGGAAAGGCCATCGTTCGTGTCCAGGGCCCGGTGGCCCGGAGTGGCCGGCTCCCTGCTGAAATTCCGCATGCTTCAGGATATCTCCCAGATGCAAGGTGCCCCCACAGGCAACTGTGTCTGGTTTGAGAGTGCCAAGTGCCTCCTGCAAACTGACATCAGGAACCTGGCCTGGTGAGTTTTGTTTCTCAGGGGAAAGGGCATGGTTTGTGTCCAGGGCCCGGTGGCCCGGAGTGGCCGGCTGCCTGCTGAAATTCCGCATGCTTCAGGATATCTCCCAGATGCAAGGTGCCCCCACAGGCAAGTGTGTCTGCTTTGAGAGTGCCAAGTGCCTCCTGCAAACTGACATCAGGAACCTGGCCTGGTGAGTTTTGTTTCTCAGGGGAAAGGGCATCGTTCGTGTCCAGGGCCCGGTGGCCCGGAGTGGCTGGCTGCCTGCTGAAATTCCGCATGGTTCAGAATATCTCCCAGATGCAAGGTGCCCCCACAGGCAACTGTGTCTCGTTTGACAGTGCCAAGTGCCTCCTGCAAACTGACATCAGGAACCTGGCCTGGTGAGTTTTGTTTGTCAGGGGAAAGGGCATGGTTCGTTTCCAGGGCCCGGTGGCCCGGAGTGGCCGGCTGCCTGCTGAAATTCCGCATGCTTCAGGATATCTCCCAGATGCAAGGTGCCCCCACAGGCAAGTGTGTCTGGTTTGAGAGTGCCAAGTGCCTCCTGCAAACTGACATCAGGAACCTGGCCTGGTGAGTTTTGTTTCTCAGGGGAAAGGGCATGGTTCGTGTCCAGGGCCCGGTGGCCCGGAGTGGCTGGCTGCCTGCTGAAATTCCGCATGGTTCAGAATATCTCCCAGATGCAAGGTGCCCCCACAGGCAACTGTGTCTGGTTTGACAGTGCCAAGTGCCTCCTGCAAACTGACATCAGGAACCTGGCCTGGTGAGTTTTGTTTGTCAGGGGAAAGGGCATGGTTCGTTTCCAGGGCCCGGTGGCCCGGAGTGGCCGGCTGCCTGCTGAAATTCCGCATGCTTCAGGATATCTCCCAGATGCAAGGTGCCCCCACAGGCAAGTGTGTCTGGTTTGAGAGTGCCAAGTGCCTCCTGCAAACTGACATCAGGAACCTGGCCTGGTGAGTTTTGTTTCTCAGGGGAAAGGCCATCGTTCGTGTCCAGGGCCCGGTGGTTCGGAGTGGCCGGCTTCCTGCTGAAATTCCGCATGCTTCAGGATATCTCCCAGATGCAAGGTGCCCCCACAGGCAACTGTGTCTGGTTTGACAGTGCCAAGTGCCTCCTGCAAACTGACATCAGGAACCTGGCCTGGTGAGTTTTGTTTCTCAGGGCAAAGGCCATCGTTCGTGTCCAGGGCCCGGTGGCCCGGAGCGGCCGGCTCCCTACTGAAATTCCGCATGGTTCAGGATATCTCCCAGATGCAAGGTGCCCCCACAGGCAACTGTGTCTGGTTTGACAGTGCCAAGTGCCTCCTGCAAACTGACATCAGGAACCTGGCCTGGTGAGTTTTGTTTCTCAGGGCAAAGGCCATCGTTCGTGTCCAGGGCCCGGTGGCCCGGAGTGGCCGGCTGCCTGCTGAAATTCCGCATGCTTCAGGATATCTCCCAGATGCAAGGTGCCCCCACAGGCAACTGTGTCTGGTTTGAGAGTGCCAAGTGCCTCCTGCAAACTGACATCAGGAACCTGGCCTGGTGAGTTTTGTTTCTCAGGGGAAAGGCCATCGTTCGTGTCCAGGGCCCGGTGGCCCGGAGTGGCCGGCTGCCTGCTGAAATTCCGCATGGTTCAGGATATCTCCCAGATGCAAGGTGCCCCCACAGGCAACTGTGTCTGGTTTGACAGTGCCAAGTGCCTCCTGCAAACTGACATCAGGAACCTGGCCTGGTGAGTTTTGTTTCTCAGGGGAAAGGGCATCGTTCGTGTCCAGGGCCCGGTGGCCCGGAGTGGCCGGCTGCCTGCTGAAATTCCGCATGGTTCAGAATATCTCCCAGATGCAAGGTGCCCCCACAGGCAACTGTGTCTGGTTTGACAGTGCCAAGTGCCTCCTGCAAACTGACATCAGGAACCTGGCCTGGTGAGTTTTGTTTCTCAGGGGAAAGGGCATGGTTCGTGTCCAGGGCCCGGTGGCCCGGAGTGGCCGGCTGCCTGCTGAAATTCCGCATGCTTCAGGATATCTCCCAGATGCAAGGTGCCCCCACAGGTAACTGTGTCTGGTTTGACAGTGCCAAGTGCCTCCTACAAACTGACATCAGGAACCTGGCCTGGTGAGTTTTATTTCTCAGGGGAAATGGCATCGTTCGTGTCCAGGGCCCGGTGGTTCGTTGTGACCGGCTTCCTGCTGAAATTCCGCATGCTTCAGGATATCTCCCAGATGCAAGGTGCCCCCTCAGGCAAGTGTGTCTGGTTTGACAGTGCCAAGTGCCTCCTGCAAACTGACATCAGGAACCTGGCCTGGTGAGTTTTGTTTCTCAGGGGAAAGGGCATGGTTCGTGTCCAGGGCCCGGTGGCGCGGAGTGGCCGGCTGCCTGCTGAAATTCCGCATGGTTCAGGATATCTCCCAGATGCAAGGTGCCCCCACAGGCAACTGTGTCTGGTTTGACAGTGCCAAGTGCCTCCTGCAAACTAACATCAGGAACCTGGCCTGGTGAGTTTTGTTTCTCAGGGGAAAGGCCATCGTTCGTGTCCAGGGCCCGGTGGCCCGGAGTGGCCGGCTGCCTGCTGAAATTCCGCATGCTTCAGGATATCTCCCAGATGCAAGGTGCCCCCACAGGCAAGTGTGTCTGGTTTGAGAGTGCCAAGTGCCTCCTGCAAACTGACATCAGGAACCTGGCCTGGTGAGTTTTGTTTCTCAGGGGAAAGGGCATGGTTTGTGTCCAGGGCCCGGTGGCCCGGAGTGGCCGGCTGCCTGCTGAAATTCCGCATGCTTCAGGATATCTCCCAGATGCAAGGTGCCCCCACAGGCAAGTGTGTCTGCTTTGAGAGTGCCAAGTGCCTCCTGCAAACTGACATCAGGAACCTGGCCTGGTGAGTTTTGTTTCTCAGGGGAAAGGGCATCGTTCGTGTCCAGGGCCCGGTGGCCCGGAGTGGCCGGCTGCCTGCTGAAATTCCGCATGGTTCAGGATATCTCCCAGATGCAAGGTGCCCCCACAGGCAACTGTGTCTGGTTTGACAGTGCCAAGTGGCTCCTGCAAACTGACATCAGGAACCTGGCCTGGTGAGTTTTGTTTCTCAGGGCAAAGGCCATCGTTCGTGTCCAGGGCCCGGTGGCCCGGAGCGGCCGGCTCCCTACTGAAATTCCGCATGGTTCAGGATATCTCCCAGATGCAAGGTGCCCCCACAGGCAACTGTGTCTGGTTTGAGAGTGCCAAGTGCCTCCTGCAAACTGACATCAGGAACCTGGCCTGGTGAGTTTTGTTTCTCAGGGCAAAGGCCATCGTTCGTGTCCAGGGCCCGGTGGCCCGGAGTGGCCGGCTGCCTGCTGAAATTCCGCATGGTTCAGGATATCTCCCAGATGCAAGGTGCCCCCACAGGCAACTGTGTCTGGTTTGACAGTGCCAAGTGCCTCCTGCAAACTGACATCAGGAACCTGGCCTGGTGAGTTTTGTTTCTCAGGGGAAAGGGCATCGTTCGTGTCCAGGGCCCGGTGGCCCGGAGTGGCCGGCTGCCTGCTGAAATTCCGCATGGTTCAGGATATCTCCCAGATGCAAGGTGCCCCCACAGGCAACTGTGTCTGGTTTGAGAGTGCCAAGTGCCTCCTGCAAACTGACATCAGGAACCTGGCCTGGTGAGTTTTGTTTCTCAGGGGAAAGGGCATCGTTCGTGTCCAGGGCCCGGTGGCCCGGAGTGGCCGGCTGCCTGCTGAAATTCCGCATGGTTCAGGATATCTCCCAGATGCAAGGTGCCCCCACAGGCAACTGTGTCTGGTTTGACAGTGCCAAGTGCCTCCTGCAAACTGACATCAGGAACCTGGCCTGGTGACTTTTGTTTCTCAGGGCAAAGGCCATCGTTCGTGTCCAGGGCCCGGTGGCCCGGAGTGGCCGGCTCCCTGCTGAAATTCCGCATGCTTCAGGATATCTCCCAGATGCAAGGTGCCCCCACAGGCAACTGTGTCTGGTTTGAGAGTGCCAAGTGCCTCCTGCAAACTGACATCAGGAACCTGGCCTGGTGAGTTTTGTTTCTCAGGGCAAAGGCCATCGTTCGTGTCCAGGGCCCGGTGGCCCGGAGTGGCCGGCTGCCTGCTGAAATTCCGCATGCTTCAGGATATCTCCCAGATGCAAGGTGCCCCCACAGGCAAGTGTGTCTGGTTTGAGAGTGCCAAGTGCCTCCTGCAAACTGACATCAGGAACCTGGCCTGGTGAGTTTTGTTTCTCAGGGGAAAGGCCATCGTTCGTGTCCAGGGCCCGGTGGTTCGGAGTGGCCGGCTTCCTGCTGAAATTCCGCATGCTTCAGGATATCTCCCAGATGCAAGGTGCCCCCACAGGCAACTGTGTCTGGTTTGAGAGTGCCAAGTGCCTCCTGCAAACTGACATCAGGAACCTGGCCTGGTGAGTTTTGTTTCTCAGGGGAAAGGGCATCGTTCGTGTCCAGGGCCCGGTGGCCCGGAGCGGCCGGCTCCCTGCTGAAATTCCGCATGGTTCAGGATATCTCCCAGATGCAAGGTGCCCCCACAGGCAACTGTGTCTGGTTTGGGAGTGCCAAGTGCCTCCTGCAAACTGACATCAGGAACCTGGCCTGGTGAGTTTTGTTTCTCAGGGGAAAGGCCATCGTTCGTGTCCAGGGCCCGGTGGCCCGGAGTGGCCGGCTGCCTGCTGAAATTCCACATGCTTCAGGATATCTCCCAGATGCAAGGTGCCCCCACAGGCAACTGTGTCTGGTTTGAGAGTGCCAAGTGCCTCCTGCAAACTGACATCAGGAACCTGGCCTGGTGAGTTTTGTTTCTCAGGGGAAAGGGCATGGTTCGTGTCCAGGGCCCGGTGGCCCGGAGTGGCCGGCTGCCTGCTGAAATTCCGCATGGTTCAGGATATCTCCCAGATGCAAGGTGCCCCCACAGGCAACTGTGTCTGGTTTGACAGTGCCAAGTGCCTCCTGCAAACTGACATCAGGAACCTGGCCTGGTGAGTTTTGTTTGTCAGGGGAAAGGGCATGGTTCGTGTCCAGGGCCCGGTGGCCCGGAGTGGCCGGCTGCCTGCTGAAATTCCGCATGCTTCAGGATATCTCCTAGATGCAAGGTGCCCCCACAGGCAACTGTGTCTGGTTTGAGAGTGCCAAGTGCCTCCTGCAAACTGACATCAGGAACCTGGCCTGGTGAGTTTTGTTTCTCAGGGGAAAGGGCATGGTTCGTGTCCAGGGCCCGGTGGCCCGGGGTGGCCGGCTGCCTGCTGAAATTCCGCATGCTTCAGGATATCTCCCAGATGCAAGGTGCCCCCACAGGCAACTGTGTCTGGTTTGAGAGTGCCAAGTGCCTCCTACAAACTGACATCAGGAACCTGGCTTGGTGAGTTTTATTTCTCAGGGGAAAGGGCATGGTTCGTGTCCAGGGCCCGGTGGCCCGGAGTGGCCGGCTGCCTGCTGAAATTCCGCATGGTTAAGGATATCTCCCAGATGCTAGGAGCACCCACAGGCAACTGTGTCTGGTTTGACAGTGCCAAGTGCCTCCTGCAAACTGACATCAGGAACCTGGCCTGGTGAGTTTTATTTCTCAGGGGAAAGGGCATCGTTCGTGTCCAGGGCCCGGTGGCCCGGAGTGGCTGGTTCCCTGCTGAAATTGCGCATGGTTCAGGATATCTCCCAGATGCAAGGTGCCCCCACAGGCAACTGTGTCTGGTTTGAGAGTGCCAAGTGCCTCCTGCAAACTGACATCAGGAACCTGGCCTGGTGAGTTTTGTTTCTCAGGGGAAAGGGCATCGTTCGTGTCCAGGGCCCAGTGGCCCGGAGTGGCCGGCTGCCTGCTGAAATTCCGCATGCTTCAGGATATCTCCTAGATGCAAGGTGCCCCCACAGGCAACTGTGTCTGGTTTGAGAGTGCCAAGTGCCTCCTGCAAACTGACATCAGGAACCTGGCCTGGTGAGTTTTGTTTCTCAGGGGAAAGGGCATGGTTCGTGTCCAGGGCCCGGTGGCCCGGGGTGGCCGGCTGCCTGCTGAAATTCCGCATGGTTCAGGATATCTCCCAGATGCAAGGTGCCCCCACAGGCAACTGTGTCTGGTTTGAGAGTGCCAAGTGCCTCCTACAAACTGACATCAGGAACCTGGCTTGGTGAGTTTTATTTCTCAGGGGAAAGGGCATGGTTCGTGTCCAGGGCCCGGTGGCCCGGAGTGGCCGGCTGCCTGCTGAAATTCCGCATGGTTAAGGATATCTCCCAGATGCTAGGAGCACCCACAGGCAACTGTGTCTGGTTTGAGAGTGCCAAGTGCCTCCTGCAAACTGACATCAGGAACCTGGCCTGGTGAGTTTTATTTCTCAGGGGAAAGGGCATCGTTCGTGTCCAGGGCCCGGTGGCCCGGAGTGGCCGGCTCCCTGCTGAAATTGCACATGGTTCAGGATATCTCCCAGATGCAAGGTGCCCCCACAGGCAACTGTGTCTGGTTTGAGAGTGCCAAGTGCCTCCTGCAAACTGACATCAGGAACCTGGCCTGGTGAGTTTTGTTTCTCAGGGGAAAGGGCATGGTTTGTGTCCAGGGCCCGGTGGCCCGGAGTGGCCGGCTGCCTGCTGAAATTCCGCATGGTTCAGGATATCTCCCAGATGCAAGGTGCCCCCACAGGCAAGTGTGTCTGCTTTGAGAGTGCCAAGTGCCTCCTGCAAACTGACATCAGGAACCTGGCCTGGTGAGTTTTGTTTCTCAGGGGAAAGGGCATGGTTCGTGTCCAGGGCCCGGTGGCCCGGAGTGGCTGGCTGCCTGCTGAAATTCCGCATGGTTCAGAATATCTCCCAGATGCAAGGTGCCCCCACAGGCAACTGTGTCTGGTTTGACAGTGCCAAGTGCCTCCTGCAAACTGACATCAGGAACCTGGCCTGGTGAGTTTTGTTTGTCAGGGGAAAGGGCATGGTTCGTTTCCAGGGCCCGGTGGCCCGGAGTGGCCGGCTGCCTGCTGAAATTCCGCATGCTTCAGGATATCTCCCAGATGCAAGGTGCCCCCACAGGCAAGTGTGTCTGGTTTGAGAGTGCCAAGTGCCTCCTGCAAACTGACATCAGGAACCTGGCCTGGTGAGTTTTGTTTCTCAGGGGAAAGGCCATCGTTCGTGTCCAGGGCCCGGTGGTTCGGAGTGGCCGGCTTCCTGCTGAAATTCCGCATGCTTCAGGATATCTCCCAGATGCAAGGTGCACCCACAGGCAACTGTGTCTGGTTTGACAGTGCCAAGTGCCTCCCGCAAACTGACATCAGGAACCTGGCCTGGTGAGTTTTGTTTCTCAGGGGAAAGGCCATCGTTCGTGTCCAGGGCCCGGTGGCCCGGAGTGGCCGGCTGCCTGCTGAAATTCCGCATGGTTCAGGATATCTCCCAGATGCAAGGTGCCCCCACAGGCAACTGTGTCTGGTTTGACAGTGCCAAGTGGCTCCTGCAAACTGACATCAGGAACCTGGCCTGGTGAGTTTTGTTTCTCAGGGGAAAGGGCATCGTTCGTGTCCAGGGCCCGGTGGCCCGGAGCGGCCGGCTCCCTACTGAAATTCCGCATGGTTCAGGATATCTCCCAGATGCAAGGTGCCCCCACAGGCAACTGTGTCTGGTTTGAGAGTGCCAAGTGCCTCCTGCAAACTGACATCAGGAACCTGGCCTGGTGAGTTTTGTTTCTCAGGGCAAAGGCCATCGTTCGTGTCCAGGGCCCGGTGGCCCGGAGTGGCCGGCTGCCTGCTGAAATTCCGCATGGTTCAGGATATCTCCCAGATGCAAGGTGCCCCCACAGGCAACTGTGTCTGGTTTGACAGTGCCAAGTGCCTCCTGCAAACTGACATCAGGAACCTGGCCTGGTGAGTTTTGTTTCTCAGGGGAAAGGGCATCGTTCGTGTCCAGGGCCCGGTGGCCCGGAGTGGCCGGCTGCCTGCTGAAATTCCGCATGGTTCAGGATATCTCCCAGATGCAAGGTGCCCCCACAGGCAACTGTGTCTGGTTTGAGAGTGCCAAGTGCCTCCTGCAAACTGACATCAGGAACCTGGCCTGGTGAGTTTTGTTTCTCAGGGGAAAGGCCATCGTTCGTGTCCAGGGCCCGGTGGCCCGGAGTGGCCGGCTGCCTGCTGAAATTCCGCATGGTTCAGGATATCTCCCAGATGCAAGGTGCCCCCACAGGCAACTGTGTCTGGTTTGACAGTGCCAAGTGCCTCCTGCAAACTGACATCAGGAACCTGGCCTGGTGAGTTTTGTTTCTCAGGGCAAAGGCCATCGTTCGTGTCCAGGGCCCGGTGGCCCGGAGCGGCCGGCTCCCTGCTGAAATTCCGCATGCTTCAGGATATCTCCCAGATGCAAGGTGCCCCCACAGGCAACTGTGTCTGGTTTGAGAGTGCCAAGTGCCTCCTGCAAACTGACATCAGGAACCTGGCCTGGTGAGTTTTGTTTCTCAGGGCAAAGGCCATCGTTCGTGTCCAGGGCCCGGTGGCCCGGAGTGGCCGGCTGCCTGCTGAAATTCCGCATGGTTCAGGATATCTCCCAGATGCAAGGTGCCCCCACAGGCAACTGTGTCTGGTTTGAGAGTGCCAAGTGCCTCCTGCAAACTGACATCACGAACCTGGCCTGGTGAGTTTTGTTTCTCAGGGCAAAGGGCATGGTTCGTGTCCAGGGCCCGGTGGCCCGGAGTGGCCGGCTGCCTGCTGAAATTCCGCATGGTTCAGGATATCTCCCAGATGCAAGGTGCCCCCACAGGCAACTGTGTCTGGTTTGAGAGTGCCAAGTGCCTCCTGCAAACTGACATCAGGAACCTGGCCTGGTGAGTTTTGTTTCTCAGGGGAAAGGGCATCGTTCGTGTCCAGGGCCCGGTGGCCCGGAGCGGCCGGCTCCCTGCTGAAATTCCGCATGGTTCAGGATATCTCCCAGATGCAAGGTGCCCCCACAGGCAACTGTGTCTGGTTTGAGAGTGCCAAGTGCCTCCTGCAAACTGACATCAGGAACCTGGCCTGGTGAGTTTTGTTTCTCAGGGCAAAGGCCATCGTTCGTGTCCAGGGCCCGGTGGCCCGGAGTGGCCGGCTGCCTGCTGAAATTCCGCATGCTTCAGGATATCTCCCAGATGCAAGGTGCCCCCACAGGCAACTGTGTCTGGTTTGAGAGTGCCAAGTGCCTCCTGCAAACTGACATCAGGAACCTGGCCTGGTGAGTTTTGTTTCTCAGGGGAAAGGGCATCGTTCGTGTCCAGGGCCCGGTGGCCCGGAGTGGCCGGCTGCCTGCTGAAATTCCGCATGGTTCAGGATATCTCCCAGATGCAAGGTGCCCCCACAGGCAACTGTGTCTGGTTTGAGAGTGCCAAGTGCCTCCTGCAAACTGACATCAGGAACCTGGCCTGGTGAGTTTTGTTTCTCAGGGGAAAGGGCATCGTTCGTGTCCAGGGCCCGGTGGCCCGGAGTGGCCGGCTGCCTGCTGAAATTCCGCATGGTTCAGGATATCTCCTAGATGCAAGGTGCCCCCACAGGCAACTGTGTCTGGTTTGAGAGTGCCAAGTGCCTCCTGCAAACTGACATCAGGAACCTGGCCTGGTGAGTTTTGTTTCTCAGGGGAAAGGGCATGGTTCGTGTCCAGGGCCCGGTGGCCCGGGGTGGCCGGCTGCCTGCTGAAATTCCGCATGCTTCAGGATATCTCCCAGATGCAAGGTGCCCCCACAGGCAACTGTGTCTGGTTTGAGAGTGCCAAGTGCCTCCTACAAACTGACATCAGGAACCTGGCTTGGTGAGTTTTATTTCTCAGGGGAAAGGGCATGGTTCGTGTCCAGGGCCCGGTGGCCCGGAGTGGCCGGCTGCCTGCTGAAATTCCGCATGGTTAAGGATATCTCCCAGATGCTAGGAGCACCCACAGGCAACTGTGTCTGGTTTGAGAGTGCCAAGTGCCTCCTGCAAACTGACATCAGGAACCTGGCCTGGTGAGTTTTATTTCTCAGGGGAAAGGCCATCGTTCGTGTCCAGGGCCCGGTGGTTCGGAGTGGCCGGCTGCCTGCTGAAATTCCGCATGGTTCAGGATATCTCCCAGATGCAAGGTGCCCCCACAGGCAACTGTGTCTGGTTTGAGAGTGCCAAGTGCCTCCTGCAAACTGACATCAGGAACCTGGCCTGGTGAGTTTTGTTTCTCAGGGGAAAGGGCATCGTTCGTGTCCAGGGCCCGGTGGCCCGGAGCGGCCGGCTCCCTACTGAAATTCCGCATGGTTCAGGATATCTCCCAGATGCAAGGTGCCCCCACAGGCAACTGTGTCTGGTTTGAGAGTGCCAAGTGCCTCCTGCAAACTGACATCAGGAACCTGGCCTGGTGAGTTTTGTTTCTCAGGGCAAAGGCCATCGTTCGTGTCCAGGGCCCGGTGGCCCGGAGTGGCCGGCTGCCTGCTGAAATTCCGCATGGTTCAGGATATCTCCCAGATGCAAGGTGCCCCCACAGGCAACTGTGTCTGGTTTGACAGTGCCAAGTGCCTCCTGCAAACTGACATCAGGAACCTGGCCTGGTGAGTTTTGTTTCTCAGGGGAAAGGGCATCGTTCGTGTCCAGGGCCCGGTGGCCCGGAGTGGCCGGCTGCCTGCTGAAATTCCGCATGGTTCAGGATATCTCCCAGATGCAAGGTGCCCCCACAGGCAACTGTGTCTGGTTTGAGAGTGCCAAGTGCCTCCTGCAAACTGACATCAGGAACCTGGCCTGGTGAGTTTTGTTTCTCAGGGGAAAGGCCATCGTTCGTGTCCAGGGCCCGGTGGCCCGGAGTGGCCGGCTGCCTGCTGAAATTCCGCATGGTTCAGGATATCTCCCAGATGCAAGGTGCCCCCACAGGCAACTGTGTCTGGTTTGACAGTGCCAAGTGCCTCCTGCAAACTGACATCAGGAACCTGGCCTGGTGAGTTTTGTTTCTCAGGGCAAAGGCCATCGTTCGTGTCCAGGGCCCGGTGGCCCGGAGCGGCCGGCTCCCTGCTGAAATTCCGCATGCTTCAGGATATCTCCCAGATGCAAGGTGCCCCCACAGGCAACTGTGTCTGGTTTGAGAGTGCCAAGTGCCTCCTGCAAACTGACATCAGGAACCTGGCCTGGTGAGTTTTGTTTCTCAGGGCAAAGGCCATCGTTCGTGTCCAGGGCCCGGTGGCCCGGAGTGGCCGGCTGCCTGCTGAAATTCCGCATGGTTCAGGATATCTCCCAGATGCAAGGTGCCCCCACAGGCAACTGTGTCTGGTTTGAGAGTGCCAAGTGCCTCCTGCAAACTGACATCACGAACCTGGCCTGGTGAGTTTTGTTTCTCAGGGCAAAGGGCATGGTTCGTGTCCAGGGCCCGGTGGCCCGGAGTGGCCGGCTGCCTGCTGAAATTCCGCATGGTTCAGGATATCTCCCAGATGCAAGGTGCCCCCACAGGCAACTGTGTCTGGTTTGAGAGTGCCAAGTGCCTCCTGCAAACTGACATCAGGAACCTGGCCTGGTGAGTTTTGTTTCTCAGGGGAAAGGGCATCGTTCGTGTCCAGGGCCCGGTGGCCCGGAGCGGCCGGCTCCCTGCTGAAATTCCGCATGGTTCAGGATATCTCCCAGATGCAAGGTGCCCCCACAGGCAACTGTGTCTGGTTTGAGAGTGCCAAGTGCCTCCTGCAAACTGACATCAGGAACCTGGCCTGGTGAGTTTTGTTTCTCAGGGCAAAGGCCATCGTTCGTGTCCAGGGCCCGGTGGCCCGGAGTGGCCGGCTGCCTGCTGAAATTCCGCATGCTTCAGGATATCTCCCAGATGCAAGGTGCCCCCACAGGCAACTGTGTCTGGTTTGACAGTGCCAAGTGCCTCCTGCAAACTGACATCAGGAACCTGGCCTGGTGAGTTTTGTTTCTCAGGGGAAAGGGCATCGTTCGTGTCCAGGGCCCGGTGGCCCGGAGTGGCCGGCTGCCTGCTGAAATTCCGCATGGTTCAGGATATCTCCCAGATGCAAGGTGCCCCCACAGGCAACTGTGTCTGGTTTGAGAGTGCCAAGTGCCTCCTGCAAACTGACATCAGGAACCTGGCCTGGTGAGTTTTGTTTCTCAGGGGAAAGGGCATCGTTCGTGTCCAGGGCCCGGTGGCCCGGAGTGGCCGGCTGCCTGCTGAAATTCCGCATGGTTCAGGATATCTCCTAGATGCAAGGTGCCCCCACAGGCAACTGTGTCTGGTTTGAGAGTGCCAAGTGCCTCCTGCAAACTGACATCAGGAACCTGGCCTGGTGAGTTTTGTTTCTCAGGGCAAAGGCCATCGTTCGTGTCCAGGGCCCGGTGGCCCGGAGCGGCCGGCTCCCTGCTGAAATTCCGCATGCTTCAGGATATCTCCCAGATGCAAGGTGCCCCCACAGGCAACTGTGTCTGGTTTGAGAGTGCCAAGTGCCTCCTGCAAACTGACATCAGGAACCTGGCCTGGTGAGTTTTGTTTCTCAGGGCAAAGGCCATCGTTCGTGTCCAGGGCCCGGTGGCCCGGAGTGGCCGGCTGCCTGCTGAAATTCCGCATGGTTCAGGATATCTCCCAGATGCTAGGAGCACCCACAGGCAACTGTGTCTGGTTTGAGAGTGCCAAGTGCCTCCTGCAAACTGACATCAGGAACCTGGCCTGGTGAGTTTTATTTCTCAGGGGAAAGGCCATCGTTCGTGTCCAGGGCCCGGTGGTTCGGAGTGGCCGGCTTCCTGCTGAAATTCCGCATGGTTCAGAATATCTCCCAGATGCAAGGTGCACCCACAGGCAACTGTGTCTGGTTTGAGAGTGCCAAGTGCCTCCTGCAAACTGACATCAGGAACCTGGCCTGGTGAGTTTTGTTTCTCAGGGGAAAGGGCATCGTTCGTGTCCAGGGCCCGGTGGCCCGGAGCGGCCGGTTCCCTGCTGAAATTCCGCATGGTTCAGGATATCTCCCAGATGCAAGGTGCCCCCACAGGCAACTGTGTCTGGTTTGAGAGTGCCAAGTGCCTCCTGCAAACTGACATCAGGAACCTGGCCTGGTGAGTTTTGTTTCTCAGGGGAAAGGGCATGGTTCGTGTCCAGGGCCTGGTGGCCCGGGGTGGCCGGCGGCCTGCTGAAATTCCGCATGCTTCAGGATATCTCCCAGATGCAAGGTGCCCCCACAGGCAACTGTGTCTGGTTTGAGAGTGCCAAGTGCCTCCTGCAAACTGACATCAGGAACCTGGCCTGGTGAGTTTTGTTTCTCAGGGGAAAGGCCATCGTTCGTGTCCAGGGCCCGGTGGCCCGGAGTGGCCGGCTGCCTGCTGAAATTCCGCATGGTTCAGGATATCTCCCAGATGCAAGGTGCCCCCACAGGCAACTGTGTCTCGTTTGACAGTGCCAAGTGCCTCCTGCAAACTGACATCAGGAACCTGGCCTGGTGAGTTTTGTTTCTCAGGGCAAAGGCCATCGTTCGTGTCCAGGGCCCGGTGGCCCGGAGCGGCCGGCTCCCTACTGAAATTCCGCATGGTTCAGGATATCTCCCAGATGCAAGGTGCCCCCACAGGCAACTGTGTCTGGTTTGAGAGTGCCAAGTGCCTCCTGCAAACTGACATCAGGAACCTGGCCTGGTGAGTTTTGTTTCTCAGGGGAAAGGGCATCGTTCGTGTCCAGGGCCCGGTGGCCCGGAGTGGCCGGCTGCCTGCTGAAATTCCGCATGGTTCAGGATATCTCCCAGATGCAAGGTGCCCCCACAGGCAACTGTGTCTGGTTTGACAGTGCCAAGTGCCTCCTGCAAACTGACATCAGGAACCTGGCCTGGTGAGTTTTGTTTCTCAGGGGAAAGGCCATCGTTCGTGTCCAGGGCCCGGTGGTTCGGAGTGGCCGGCTTCCTGCTGAAATTCCGCATGCTTCAGGATATCTCCCAGATGCAAGGTGCACCCACAGGCAACTGTGTCTGGTTTGACAGTGCCAAGTGCCTCCCGCAAACTGACATCAGGAACCTGGCCTGGTGAGTTTTGTTTCTCAGGGGAAAGGCCATCGTTCGTGTCCAGGGCCCGGTGGCCCGGAGTGGCCGGCTGCCTGCTGAAATTCCGCATGGTTCAGGATATCTCCCAGATGCAAGGTGCCCCCACAGGCAACTGTGTCTGGTTTGACAGTGCCAAGTGGCTCCTGCAAACTGACATCAGGAACCTGGCCTGGTGAGTTTTGTTTCTCAGGGGAAAGGGCATCGTTCGTGTCCAGGGCCCGGTGGCCCGGAGCGGCCGGCTCCCTACTGAAATTCCGCATGGTTCAGGATATCTCCCAGATGCAAGGTGCCCCCACAGGCAACTGTGTCTGGTTTGAGAGTGCCAAGTGCCTCCTGCAAACTGACATCAGGAACCTGGCCTGGTGAGTTTTGTTTCTCAGGGCAAAGGCCATCGTTCGTGTCCAGGGCCCGGTGGCCCGGAGTGGCCGGCTGCCTGCTGAAATTCCGCATGCTTCAGGATATCTCCCAGATGCAAGGTGCCCCCACAGGCAACTGTGTCTGGTTTGACAGTGCCAAGTGCCTCCTGCAAACTGACATCAGGAACCTGGCCTGGTGAGTTTTGTTTCTCAGGGGAAAGGCCATCGTTCGTGTCCAGGGCCCGGTGGCCCGGAGTGGCCGGCTGCCTGCTGAAATTCCGCATGGTTCAGGATATCTCCCAGATGCAAGGTGCCCCCACAGGCAACTGTGTCTGGTTTGAGAGTGCCAAGTGCCTCCTGCAAACTGACATCAGGAACCTGGCCTGGTGAGTTTTGTTTCTCAGGGGAAAGGCCATCGTTCGTGTCCAGGGCCCGGTGGCCCGGAGTGGCCGGCTGCCTGCTGAAATTCCGCATGGTTCAGGATATCTCCCAGATGCAAGGTGCCCCCACAGGCAACTGTGTCTGGTTTGACAGTGCCAAGTGCCTCCTGCAAACTGACATCAGGAACCTGGCCTGGTGAGTTTTGTTTCTCAGGGCAAAGGCCATCGTTCGTGTCCAGGGCCCGGTGGCCCGGAGCGGCCGGCTCCCTGCTGAAATTCCGCATGCTTCAGGATATCTCCCAGATGCAAGGTGCCCCCACAGGCAACTGTGTCTGGTTTGAGAGTGCCAAGTGCCTCCTGCAAACTGACATCAGGAACCTGGCCTGGTGAGTTTTGTTTCTCAGGGCAAAGGCCATCGTTCGTGTCCAGGGCCCGGTGGCCCGGAGTGGCCGGCTGCCTGCTGAAATTCCGCATGGTTCAGGATATCTCCCAGATGCTAGGAGCACCCACAGGCAACTGTGTCTGGTTTGAGAGTGCCAAGTGCCTCCTGCAAACTGACATCAGGAACCTGGCCTGGTGAGTTTTATTTCTCAGGGGAAAGGCCATCGTTCGTGTCCAGGGCCCGGTGGTTCGGAGTGGCCGGCTTCCTGCTGAAATTCCGCATGGTTCAGAATATCTCCCAGATGCAAGGTGCACCCACAGGCAACTGTGTCTGGTTTGAGAGTGCCAAGTGCCTCCTGCAAACTGACATCAGGAACCTGGCCTGGTGAGTTTTGTTTCTCAGGGGAAAGGGCATCGTTCGTGTCCAGGGCCCGGTGGCCCGGAGCGGCCGGTTCCCTGCTGAAATTCCGCATGGTTCAGGATATCTCCCAGATGCAAGGTGCCCCCACAGGCAACTGTGTCTGGTTTGAGAGTGCCAAGTGCCTCCTGCAAACTGACATCAGGAACCTGGCCTGGTGAGTTTTGTTTCTCAGGGGAAAGGGCATGGTTCGTGTCCAGGGCCTGGTGGCCCGGGGTGGCCGGCGGCCTGCTGAAATTCCGCATGCTTCAGGATATCTCCCAGATGCAAGGTGCCCCCACAGGCAACTGTGTCTGGTTTGAGAGTGCCAAGTGCCTCCTGCAAACTGACATCAGGAACCTGGCCTGGTGAGTTTTGTTTCTCAGGGGAAAGGCCATCGTTCGTGTCCAGGGCCCGGTGGCCCGGAGTGGCCGGCTGCCTGCTGAAATTCCGCATGGTTCAGGATATCTCCCAGATGCAAGGTGCCCCCACAGGCAACTGTGTCTCGTTTGACAGTGCCAAGTGCCTCCTGCAAACTGACATCAGGAACCTGGCCTGGTGAGTTTTGTTTCTCAGGGCAAAGGCCATCGTTCGTGTCCAGGGCCCGGTGGCCCGGAGCGGCCGGCTCCCTACTGAAATTCCGCATGGTTCAGGATATCTCCCAGATGCAAGGTGCCCCCACAGGCAACTGTGTCTGGTTTGAGAGTGCCAAGTGCCTCCTGCAAACTGACATCAGGAACCTGGCCTGGTGAGTTTTGTTTCTCAGGGGAAAGGGCATCGTTCGTGTCCAGGGCCCGGTGGCCCGGAGTGGCCGGCTGCCTGCTGAAATTCCGCATGCTTCAGGATATCTCCCAGATGCAAGGTGCCCCCACAGGCAACTGTGTCTGGTTTGACAGTGCCAAGTGCCTCCTGCAAACTGACATCAGGAACCTGGCCTGGTGAGTTTTGTTTCTCAGGGGAAAGGCCATCGTTCGTGTCCAGGGCCCGGTGGTTCGGAGTGGCCGGCTTCCTGCTGAAATTCCGCATGCTTCAGGATATCTCCCAGATGCAAGGTGCACCCACAGGCAACTGTGTCTGGTTTGACAGTGCCAAGTGCCTCCCGCAAACTGACATCAGGAACCTGGCCTGGTGAGTTTTGTTTCTCAGGGGAAAGGCCATCGTTCGTGTCCAGGGCCCGGTGGCCCGGAGTGGCCGGCTGCCTGCTGAAATTCCGCATGGTTCAGGATATCTCCCAGATGCAAGGTGCCCCCACAGGCAACTGTGTCTGGTTTGACAGTGCCAAGTGGCTCCTGCAAACTGACATCAGGAACCTGGCCTGGTGAGTTTTGTTTCTCAGGGGAAAGGGCATCGTTCGTGTCCAGGGCCCGGTGGCCCGGAGCGGCCGGCTCCCTACTGAAATTCCGCATGGTTCAGGATATCTCCCAGATGCAAGGTGCCCCCACAGGCAACTGTGTCTGGTTTGAGAGTGCCAAGTGCCTCCTGCAAACTGACATCAGGAACCTGGCCTGGTGAGTTTTGTTTCTCAGGGCAAAGGCCATCGTTCGTGTCCAGGGCCCGGTGGCCCGGAGTGGCCGGCTGCCTGCTGAAATTCCGCATGGTTCAGGATATCTCCCAGATGCAAGGTGCCCCCACAGGCAACTGTGTCTGGTTTGACAGTGCCAAGTGCCTCCTGCAAACTGACATCAGGAACCTGGCCTGGTGAGTTTTGTTTCTCAGGGGAAAGGGCATCGTTCGTGTCCAGGGCCCGGTGGCCCGGAGTGGCCGGCTGCCTGCTGAAATTCCGCATGGTTCAGGATATCTCCCAGATGCAAGGTGCCCCCACAGGCAACTGTGTCTGGTTTGAGAGTGCCAAGTGCCTCCTGCAAACTGACATCAGGAACCTGGCCTGGTGAGTTTTGTTTCTCAGGGGAAAGGCCATCGTTCGTGTCCAGGGCCCGGTGGCCCGGAGTGGCCGGCTGCCTGCTGAAATTCCGCATGGTTCAGGATATCTCCCAGATGCAAGGTGCCCCCACAGGCAACTGTGTCTGGTTTGACAGTGCCAAGTGCCTCCTGCAAACTGACATCAGGAACCTGGCCTGGTGAGTTTTGTTTCTCAGGGCAAAGGCCATCGTTCGTGTCCAGGGCCCGGTGGCCCGGAGCGGCCGGCTCCCTGCTGAAATTCCGCATGCTTCAGGATATCTCCCAGATGCAAGGTGCCCCCACAGGCAACTGTGTCTGGTTTGAGAGTGCCAAGTGCCTCCTGCAAACTGACATCAGGAACCTGGCCTGGTGAGTTTTGTTTCTCAGGGCAAAGGCCATCGTTCGTGTCCAGGGCCCGGTGGCCCGGAGTGGCCGGCTGCCTGCTGAAATTCCGCATGGTTCAGGATATCTCCCAGATGCAAGGTGCCCCCACAGGCAACTGTGTCTGGTTTGAGAGTGCCAAGTGCCTCCTGCAAACTGACATCAGGAACCTGGCCTGGTGAGTTTTGTTTCTCAGGGCAAAGGGCATGGTTCGTGTCCAGGGCCCGGTGGCCCGGAGTGGCCGGCTGCCTGCTGAAATTCTGCATGGTTCAGGATATCTCCCAGATGCAAGGTGCCCCCACAGGCAACTGTGTCTGGTTTGAGAGTGCCAAGTGCCTCCTGCAAACTGACATCAGGAACCTGGCCTGGTGAGTTTTGTTTCTCAGGGGAAAGGGCATCGTTCGTGTCCAGGGCCCGGTGGCCCGGAGCGGCCGGCTCCCTGCTGAAATTCCGCATGGTTCAGGATATCTCCCAGATGCAAGGTGCCCCCACAGGCAACTGTGTCTGGTTTGAGAGTGCCAAGTGCCTCCTGCAAACTGACATCAGGAACCTGGCCTGGTGAGTTTTGTTTCTCAGGGCAAAGGCCATCGTTCGTGTCCAGGGCCCGGTGGCCCGGAGTGGCCGGCTGCCTGCTGAAATTCCGCATGCTTCAGGATATCTCCCAGATGCAAGGTGCCCCCACAGGCAACTGTGTCTGGTTTGAGAGTGCCAAGTGCCTCCTGCAAACTGACATCAGGAACCTGGCCTGGTGAGTTTTGTTTCTCAGGGGAAAGGGCATCGTTCGTGTCCAGGGCCCGGTGGCCCGGAGTGGCCGGCTGCCTGCTGAAATTCCGCATGGTTCAGGATATCTCCCAGATGCAAGGTGCCCCCACAGGCAACTGTGTCTGGTTTGAGAGTGCCAAGTGCCTCCTGCAAACTGACATCAGGAACCTGGCCTGGTGAGTTTTGTTTCTCAGGGGAAAGGGCATCGTTCGTGTCCAGGGCCCGGTGGCCCGGAGTGGCCGGCTGCCTGCTGAAATTCCGCATGGTTCAGGATATCTCCTAGATGCAAGGTGCCCCCACAGGCAACTGTGTCTGGTTTGAGAGTGCCAAGTGCCTCCTGCAAACTGACATCAGGAACCTGGCCTGGTGAGTTTTGTTTCTCAGGGGAAAGGGCATGGTTCGTGTCCAGGGCCCGGTGGCCCGGGGTGGCCGGCTGCCTGCTGAAATTCCGCATGCTTCAGGATATCTCCCAGATGCAAGGTGCCCCCACAGGCAACTGTGTCTGGTTTGAGAGTGCCAAGTGCCTCCTACAAACTGACATCAGGAACCTGGCTTGGTGAGTTTTATTTCTCAGGGGAAAGGGCATGGTTCGTGTCCAGGGCCCGGTGGCCCGGAGTGGCCGGCTGCCTGCTGAAATTCCGCATGGTTAAGGATATCTCCCAGATGCTAGGAGCACCCACAGGCAACTGTGTCTGGTTTGAGAGTGCCAAGTGCCTCCTGCAAACTGACATCAGGAACCTGGCCTGGTGAGTTTTATTTCTCAGGGGAAAGGCCATCGTTCGTGTCCAGGGCCCGGTGGTTCGGAGTGGCCGGCTTCCTGCTGAAATTCCGCATGGTTCAGAATATCTCCCAGATGCAAGGTGCACCCACAGGCAACTGTGTCTGGTTTGAGAGTGCCAAGTGCCTCCTGCAAACTGACATCAGGAACCTGGCCTGGTGAGTTTTGTTTCTCAGGGGAAAGGGCATCGTTCGTGTCCAGGGCCCGGTGGCCCGGAGCGGCCGGTTCCCTGCTGAAATTCCGCATGGTTCAGGATATCTCCCAGATGCAAGGTGCCCCCACAGGCAACTGTGTCTGGTTTGAGAGTGCCAAGTGCCTCCTGCAAACTGACATCAGGAACCTGGCCTGGTGAGTTTTGTTTCTCAGGGGAAAGGGCATGGTTCGTGTCCAGGGCCTGGTGGCCCGGGGTGGCCGGCGGCCTGCTGAAATTCCGCATGCTTCAGGATATCTCCCAGATGCAAGGTGCCCCCACAGGCAACTGTGTCTGGTTTGAGAGTGCCAAGTGCCTCCTGCAAACTGACATCAGGAACCTGGCCTGGTGAGTTTTGTTTCTCAGGGGAAAGGCCATCGTTCGTGTCCAGGGCCCGGTGGCCCGGAGTGGCCGGCTGCCTGCTGAAATTCCGCATGGTTCAGGATATCTCCCAGATGCAAGGTGCCCCCACAGGCAACTGTGTCTCGTTTGACAGTGCCAAGTGCCTCCTGCAAACTGACATCAGGAACCTGGCCTGGTGAGTTTTGTTTCTCAGGGCAAAGGCCATCGTTCGTGTCCAGGGCCCGGTGGCCCGGAGCGGCCGGCTCCCTACTGAAATTCCGCATGGTTCAGGATATCTCCCAGATGCAAGGTGCCCCCACAGGCAACTGTGTCTGGTTTGAGAGTGCCAAGTGCCTCCTGCAAACTGACATCAGGAACCTGGCCTGGTGAGTTTTGTTTCTCAGGGGAAAGGGCATCGTTCGTGTCCAGGGCCCGGTGGCCCGGAGTGGCCGGCTGCCTGCTGAAATTCCGCATGGTTCAGGATATCTCCCAGATGCAAGGTGCCCCCACAGGCAACTGTGTCTGGTTTGACAGTGCCAAGTGCCTCCTGCAAACTGACATCAGGAACCTGGCCTGGTGAGTTTTGTTTCTCAGGGGAAAGGCCATCGTTCGTGTCCAGGGCCCGGTGGCCCGGAGTGGCCGGCTGCCTGCTGAAATTCCGCATGGTTCAGGATATCTCCCAGATGCAAGGTGCCCCCACAGGCAACTGTGTCTGGTTTGACAGTGCCAAGTGCCTCCTGCAAACTGACATCAGGAACCTGGCCTGGTGAGTTTTGTTTCTCAGGGGAAAGGGCATCGTTCGTGTCCAGGGCCCGGTGGCCCGGAGTGGCCGGCTGCCTGCTGAAATTCCGCATGGTTCAGGATATCTCCCAGATGCAAGGTGCCCCCACAGGCAACTGTGTCTGGTTTGAGAGTGCCAAGTGCCTCCTGCAAACTGACATCAGGAACCTGGCCTGGTGAGTTTTGTTTGTCAGGGGAAAGGGCATGGTTTGTGTCCAGGGCCCGGTGGCCGGGAGTGGCCGGCTGCCTGCTGAAATTCCGCATGGTTCAGAATATCTCCCAGATGCAAGGTGCCCCCACAGGCAACTGTGTCTGGTTTGAGAGTGCCAAGTGCCTCCTGCAAACTGACATCAGGAACCTGGCCTGGTGAGTTTTGTTTCTCAGGGCAAAGGCCATCGTTCGTGTCCAGGGCCCGGTGGCCCGTAGTGGCCGGCTGCCTGCTGAAATTCCGCATGCTTCAGGATATCTCCTAGATGCAAGGTGCCCCCACAGGCAACTGTGTCTGGTTTGACAGTGCCAAGTGCCTCCTGCAAACTGACATCAGGAACCTGGCCTGGTGAGTTTTGTTTCTCAGGGGAAAGGGCATCGTTCGTGTCCAGGGCCCGGTGGCCCGGAGTGGCCGGCTGCCTGCTGAAATTCCGCATGCTTCAGGGTATCTCCCAGATGCAAGGTGCCCCCACAGGTAACTGTGTCTGGTTTGACAGTGCCAAGTGCCTCCTACAAACTGACATCAGGAACCTGGCCTGGTGAGTTTTATTTCTCAGGGGAAATGGCATCGTTCGTGTCCAGGGCCCGGTGGTTCGTTGTGACCGGCTTCCTGCTGAAATTCCGCATGCTTCAGGATATCTCCCAGATGCAAGGTGCCCCCTCAGGCAACTGTGTCTGGTTTGAGAGTGCCAAGTGCCTCCTGCAAACTGACATCAGGAACCTGGCCTGGTGAGTTTTGTTTCTCAGGGCAAAGGCCATCGTTCGTGTCCAGGGCCCGGTGGCCCGGAGTGGCCGGCTGCCTGCTGAAATTCCGCATGGTTCAGGATATCTCCCCGATGCAAGGTGCCCCCACAGGCAACTGTGTCTGGTTTGACAGTGCCAAGTGCCTCCTGCAAACTGACATCAGGAACCTGGCCTGGTGAGTTTTGTTTCTCAGGGGAAAGGGCATGGTTCGTGTCCAGGGCCCGGTGGCCCGGAGTGGCCGGCTGCCTGCTGAAATTCCGCATGCTTCAGGATATCTCCCAGATGCAAGGTGCCCCCACAGGCAACTGTGTCTGGTTTGACAGTGCCAAGTGCCTCCTGCAAACTGACATCAGGAACCTGGCCTGGTGAGTTTTGTTTCTCAGGGCAAAGGGCATGGTTCGTGTCCAGGGCCCGGTGGCCGAGAGTGGCTGGCTGCCTGCTGAAATTCCGCATGCTTCAGAATATCTCCCAGATGCAAGGTGCCCCCACAGGCAACTGTGTCTGGTTTGAGAGTGCCAAGTGCCTCCTGCAAACTGACATCAGGAACCTGGCCTGGTGAGTTTTGTTTCTCAGGGGAAAGGGCATGGTTCGTGTCCAGGGCCCGGTGGCCCGGAGTGGCCGGCTGCCTGCTGAAATTCCGCATGCTTCAGGATATCTCCCAGATGCAAGGTGCCCCCACAGGTAACTGTGTCTGGTTTGACAGTGCCAAGTGCCTCCTAAAAACTGACATCAGGAACCTGGCCTGGTGAGTTTTATTTCTCAGGGGAAATGGCATCGTTCGTGTCCAGGGCCCGGTGGTTCGTTGTGACCGGCTTCCTGCTGAAATTCCGCATGCTTCAGGATATCTCCCAGATGCAAGGTGCCCCCACAGGCAACTGTGTCTGGTTTGACAGTGCCAAGTGCCTCCTGCAAACTGACATCAGGAACCTGGCCTGGTGAGTTTTGTTTCTCAGGGGAAAGGCCATTGTTCGTGTCCAGGGCCCGGTGGCCCGGAGTGGCCGGCTGCCTGCTGAAATTCCGCATGGTTCAGGATATCTCCCAGATGCAAGGTGCCCCCACAGGCAACTGTGTCTGGTTTGACAGTGCCAAGTGCCTCCTGCAAACTGACATCAGGAACCTGGCCTGGTGAGTTTTGTTTCTCAGGGGAAAGGCCATCGTTCGTGTCCAGGGCCCGGTGGCCCGGAGCGGCCGGCTCCCTGCTGAAATTCCGCATGGTTCAGGATATCTCCCAGATGCAAGGTGCCCCCACAGGCAACTGTGTCTGGTTTGAGAGTGCCAAGTGCCTCCTGCAAACTGACATCAGGAACCTGGCCTGGTGAGTTTTGTTTCTCAGGGCAAAGGCCATCGTTCGTGTCCAGGGCCCGGTGGCCCGGAGTGGCCGGCTGCCTGCTGAAATTCCGCATGCTTCAGGATATCTCCCAGATGCAAGGTGCCCCCACAGGCAACTGTGTCTGGTTTGACAGTGCCAAGTGCCTCCTGCAAACTGACATCAGGAACCTGGCCTGGTGAGTTTTGTTTCTCAGGGGAAAGGGCATCGTTCGTGTCCAGGGCCCGGTGGCCCGGAGTGGCCGGCTGCCTGCTGAAATTCCGCATGGTTCAGGATATCTCCCAGATGCAAGGTGCCCCCACAGGCAACTGTGTCTGGTTTGAGAGTGCCAAGTGCCTCCTGCAAACTGACATCAGGAACCTGGCCTGGTGAGTTTTGTTTCTCAGGGGAAAGGCCATCGTTCGTGTCCAGGGCCCGGTGGCCCGGAGTGGCCGGCTGCCTGCTGAAATTCCGCATGCTTCAGGATATCTCCCAGATGCAAGGTGCCCCCACAGGCAACTGTGTCTGGTTTGACAGTGCCAAGTGCCTCCTGCAAACTGACATCAGGAACCTGGCCTGGTGACTTTTGTTTCTCAGGGCAAAGGCCATCGTTCGTGTCCAGGGCCCGGTGGCCCGGAGCGGCCGGCTCCCTGCTGAAATTCCGCATGCTTCAGGATATCTCCCAGATGCAAGGTGCCCCCACAGGCAACTGTGTCTGGTTTGAGAGTGCCAAGTGCCTCCTGCAAACTGACATCAGGAACCTGGCCTGGTGAGTTTTGTTTCTCAGGGCAAAGGCCATCGTTCGTGTCCAGGGCCCGGTGGCCCGGAGTGGCCGGCTGCCTGCTGAAATTCCGCATGCTTCAGGATATCTCCCAGATGCAAGGTGCCCCCACAGGCAACTGTGTCTGGATTGAGAGTGCCAAGTGCCTCCTGCAAACTGACATCAGGAACCTGGCCTGGTGAGTTTTGTTTCTCAGGGGAAAGGCCATCGTTCGTGTCCAGGGCCCGGTGGCCCGGAGTGGCCGGCTGCCTGCTGAAATTCCGCATGGTTCAGGATATCTCCCAGATGCAAGGTGCCCCCACAGGCAACTGTGTCTGGTTTGACAGTGCCAAGTGCCTCCTGCAAACTGACATCAGGAACCTGGCCTGGTGAGTTTTGTTTCTCAGGGGAAAGGGCATCGTTCGTGTCCAGGGCCCGGTGGCCCGGAGTGGCCGGCTGCCTGCTGAAATTCCGCATGCTTCAGGATATCTCCCAGATGCAAGGTGCCCCCACAGGCAACTGTGTCTGGTTTGAGAGTGCCAAGTGCCTCCTGCAAACTGACATCAGGAACCTGGCCTGGTGAGTTTTGTTTCTCAGGGGAAAGGGCATGGTTCGTGTCCAGGGCCCGGTGGCCCGGAGTGGCCGGCTGCCTGCTGAAATTCCGCATGGTTCAGGATATCTCCCAGATGCAAGGTGCCCCCACAGGCAACTGTGTCTGGTTTGACAGTGCCAAGTGCCTCCTGCAAACTGACATCAGGAACCTGGCCTGGTGAGTTTTGTTTCTCAGGGCAAAGGGCATGGTTCGTGTCCAGGGCCCGGTGGCCCAGAGTGGCTGGCTGCCTGCTGAAATTCCGCATGCTTCAGAATATCTCCCAGATGCAAGGTGCCCCCACAGGCAACTGTGTCTGGTTTGAGAGTGCCAAGTGCCTCCTGCAAACTGACATCAGGAACCTGGCCTGGTGAGTTTTGTTTCTCAGAGGAAAGGGCATCGTTCGTGTCCAGGGCCCGGTGGCCCGGAGTGGCCGGCTGCCTGCTGAAATTCCGCATGCTTCAGGATATCTCCCAGATGCAAGGTGCCCCCACAGGTAACTGTGTCTGGTTTGACAGTGCCAAGTGCCTCCTAAAAACTGACATCAGGAACCTGGCCTGGTGAGTTTTATTTCTCAGGGGAAATGGCATCGTTCGTGTCCAGGGCCCGGTGGTTCGTTGTGACCGGCTTCCTGCTGAAATTCCGCATGCTTCAGGATATCTCCCAGATGCAAGGTGCCCCCACAGGCAACTGTGTCTGGTTTGACAGTGCCAAGTGCCTCCTGCAAACTGACATCAGGAACCTGGCCTGGTGAGTTTTGTTTCTCAGGGGAAAGGCCATTGTTCGTGTCCAGGGCCCGGTGGCCCGGAGTGGCCGGCTGCCTGCTGAAATTCCGCATGGTTCAGGATATCTCCCAGATGCAAGGTGCCCCCACAGGCAACTGTGTCTGGTTTGACAGTGCCAAGTGCCTCCTGCAAACTGACATCAGGAACCTGGCCTGGTGAGTTTTGTTTCTCAGGGGAAAGGCCATCGTTCGTGTCCAGGGCCCGGTGGCCCGGAGCGGCCGGCTCCCTGCTGAAATTCCGCATGGTTCAGGATATCTCCCAGATGCAAGGTGCCCCCACAGGCAACTGTGTCTGGTTTGAGAGTGCCAAGTGCCTCCTGCAAACTGACATCAGGAACCTGGCCTGGTGAGTTTTGTTTCTCAGGGCAAAGGCCATCGTTCGTGTCCAGGGCCCGGTGGCCCGGAGTGGCCGGCTGCCTGCTGAAATTCCGCATGCTTCAGGATATCTCCCAGATGCAAGGTGCCCCCACAGGCAACTGTGTCTGGTTTGACAGTGCCAAGTGCCTCCTGCAAACTGACATCAGGAACCTGGCCTGGTGAGTTTTGTTTCTCAGGGGAAAGGGCATCGTTCGTGTCCAGGGCCCGGTGGCCCGGAGTGGCCGGCTGCCTGCTGAAATTCCGCATGGTTCAGGATATCTCCCAGATGCAAGGTGCCCCCACAGGCAACTGTGTCTGGTTTGAGAGTGCCAAGTGCCTCCTGCAAACTGACATCAGGAACCTGGCCTGGTGAGTTTTGTTTCTCAGGGGAAAGGCCATCGTTCGTGTCCAGGGCCCGGTGGCCCGGAGTGGCCGGCTGCCTGCTGAAATTCCGCATGGTTCAGGATATCTCCCAGATGCAAGGTGCCCCCACAGGCAACTGTGTCTGGTTTGACAGTGCCAAGTGCCTCCTGCAAACTGACATCAGGAACCTGGCCTGGTGACTTTTGTTTCTCAGGGCAAAGGCCATCGTTCGTGTCCAGGGCCCGGTGGCCCGGAGCGGCCGGCTCCCTGCTGAAATTCCGCATGCTTCAGGATATCTCCCAGATGCAAGGTGCCCCCACAGGCAACTGTGTCTGGTTTGAGAGTGCCAAGTGCCTCCTGCAAACTGACATCAGGAACCTGGCCTGGTGAGTTTTGTTTCTCAGGGCAAAGGCCATCGTTCGTGTCCAGGGCCCGGTGGCCCGGAGTGGCCGGCTGCCTGCTGAAATTCCGCATGCTTCAGGATATCTCCCAGATGCAAGGTGCCCCCACAGGCAACTGTGTCTGGATTGAGAGTGCCAAGTGCCTCCTGCAAACTGACATCAGGAACCTGGCCTGGTGAGTTTTGTTTCTCAGGGGAAAGGCCATCGTTCGTGTCCAGGGCCCGGTGGCCCGGAGTGGCCGGCTGCCTGCTGAAATTCCGCATGGTTCAGGATATCTCCCAGATGCAAGGTGCCCCCACAGGCAACTGTGTCTGGTTTGACAGTGCCAAGTGCCTCCTGCAAACTGACATCAGGAACCTGGCCTGGTGAGTTTTGTTTCTCAGGGGAAAGGCCATCGTTCGTGTCCAGGGCCCGGTGGCCCGGAGTGGCCGGCTGCCTGCTGAAATTCCGCATGGTTCAGGATATCTCCCAGATGCAAGGTGCCCCCACAGGCAACTGTGTCTGGTTTGAGAGTGCCAAGTGCCTCCTGCAAACTGACATCAGGAACCTGGCCTGGTGAGTTTTGTTTGTCAGGGGAAAGGGCATGGTTCGTGTCCAGGGCCCGGTGGCCCGTAGTGGCCTGCTGCCTGCTGAAATTCCGCATGCTTCAGGATATCTCCTAGATGCAAGGTGCCCCCACAGGCAACTGTGTCTGGTTTGACAGTGCCAAGTGCCTCCTGCAAACTGACATCAGGAACCTGGCCTGGTGAGTTTTGTTTCTCAGGGGAAAGGGCATGGTTCGTGTCCAGGGCCCGGTGGCCCGGAGTGGCCGGCTGCCTGCTGAAATTCCGCATGCTTCAGGATATCTCCCAGATGCAAGGTGCCCCCACAGGTAACTGTGTCTGGTTTGACAGTGCCAAGTGCCTCCTACAAACTGACATCAGGAACCTGGCCTGGTGAGTTTTATTTCTCAGGGGAAATGGCATCGTTCGTGTCCAGGGCCCGGTGGTTCGTTGTGACCGGCTTCCTGCTGAAATTCCGCATGCTTCAGGATATCTCCCAGATGCAAGGTGCCCCCTCAGGCGACTGTGTCTGGTTTGACAGTGCCAAGTGCCTCCTGCAAACTGACATCAGGAACCTGGCCTGGTGAGTTTTGTTTCTCAGGGCAAAGGCCATCGTTCGTGTCCAGGGCCCGGTGGCCCGGAGTGGCCGGCTGCCTGCTGAAATTCCGCATGGTTCAGGATATCTCCCAGATGCAAGGTGCCCCCACAGGCAACTGTGTCTGGTTTGAGAGTGCCAAGTGCCTCCTGCAAACTGACATCAGGAACCTGGCCTGGTGAGTTTTGTTTCTCAGGGGAAAGGGCATGGTTCGTGTCCAGGGCCCGGTGGCCCGGAGTGGCCGGCTGCCTGCTGAAATTCCGCATGCTTCAGGGTATCTCCCAGATGCAAGGTGCCCCCACAGGCAACTGTGTCTGGTTTGACAGTGCCAAGTGCCTCCTGCAAACTGACATCAGGAACCTGGCCTGGTGAGTTTTGTTTCTCAGGGGAAAGGGCATGGTTCGTGTCCAGGGCCCGGTGGCCCGGAGTGGCCGGCTGCCTGCTGAAATTCCGCATGCTTCAGGATATCTCCCAGATGCAAGGTGCCCCCACAGGCAAGTGTGTCTGGTTTGACAGTGCCAAGTGCCTCCTGCAAACTGACATCAGGAACCTGGCCTGGTGAGTTTTGTTTCTCAGGGCAAAGGCCATCGTTCGTGTCCAGGGCCCGGTGGCCCGGAGTGGCCGGCTGCCTGCTGAAATTCCGCATGCTTCAGGATATCTCCCAGATGCAAGGTGCCCCCACAGGCAACTGTGTCTGGTTTGAGAGTGCCAAGTGCCTCCTGCAAACTGACATCAGGAACCTGGCCTGGTGAGTTTTGTTTCTCAGGGGAAAGGGCATGGTTCGTGTCCAGGGCCCGGTGGCCCGGAGTGGCCGGCTGCCTGCTGAAATTCCGCATGGTTCAGGATATCTCCCAGATGCAAGGTGCCCCCACAGGCAACTGTGTCTGGTTTGAGAGTGCCAAGTGCCTCCTGCAAACTGACATCAGGAACCTGGCCTGGTGAGTTTTGTTTCTCAGGGGAAAGGGCATGGTTCGTGTCCAGGGCCCGGTGGCCCGGAGTGGCCGGCTGCCTGCTGAAATTCCGCATGGTTCAGGATATCTCCCAGATGCAAGGTGCCCCCACAGGCAACTGTGTCTGGTTTGAGAGTGCCAAGTGCCTCCTGCAAACTGACATCAGGAACCTGGCCTGGTGAGTTTTGTTTCTCAGGGGAAAGGGCATCGTTCGTGTCCAGGGCCCGGTGGCCCGGAGCGGCCGGCTCCCTGCTGAAATTCCGCATGGTTCAGGATATCTCCCAGATGCAAGGTGCCCCCACAGGCAACTGTGTCTGGTTTGAGAGTGCCAAGTGCCTCCTGCAAACTGACATCAGGAACCTGGCCTGGTGAGTTTTGTTTCTCAGGGCAAAGGCCATCGTTCGTGTCCAGGGCCCGGTGGCCCGGAGTGGCCGGCTGCCTGCTGAAATTCCGCATGGTTCAGGATATCTCCCAGATGCAAGGTGCCCCCACAGGCAACTGTGTCTGGTTTGAGAGTGCCAAGTGCCTCCTGCAAACTGACATCAGGAACCTGGCCTGGTGACTTTTGTTTCTCAGGGCAAAGGCCATCGTTCGTGTCCAGGGCCCGGTGGCCCGGGGTGGCCGGCTGCCTGCTGAAATTCCGCATGCTTCAGGATATCTCCCAGATGCAAGGTGCCCCCACAGGCAACTGTGTCTGGTTTGAGAGTGCCAAGTGCCTCCTGCAAACTGACATCAGGAACCTGGCCTGGTGAGTTTTGTTTCTGAGGGCAAAGGGCATGGTTCGTGTCCAGGGCCCGGTGGCCCGGAGTGGCCGGCTGCCTGCTGAAATTCCGCATGCTTCAGGATATCTCCCAGATGCAAGGTGCCCCCACAGGCAACTGTGTCTGGTTTGAGAGTGCCAAGTGCCTCCTACAAACTGACATCAGGAACCTGGCTTGGTGAGTTTTATTTCTCAGGGGAAAGGGCATGGTTCGTGTCCAGGGCCCGGTGGCCCGGAGTGGCCGGCTGCCTGCTGAAATTCCGCATGGTTCAGGATATCTCCCAGATGCTAGGAGCACCCACAGGCAACTGTGTCTGGTTTGAGAGTGCCAAGTGCCTCCTGCAAACTGACATCAGGAACCTGGCCTGGTGAGTTTTATTTCTCAGGGGAAAGGCCATCGTTCGTGTCCAGGGCCCGGTGGCCCGGAGTGGCCGGCTGCCTGCTGAAATTCGGCATGCTTCAGGATATCTCCCAGATGCAAGGTGCCCCCACAGGCAAGTGTGTCTGGTTTGACAGTGCCAAGTGCCTCCTGCAAACTGACATCAGGAACCTGGCCTGGTGAGTTTTGTTTCTCAGGGGAAAGGGCATCGTTCGTGTCCAGGGCCCGGTGGCCCGGAGTGGCCGGCTGCCTGCTGAAATTCCGCATGGTTCAGGATATCTCCCAGATGCAAGGTGCCCCCACAGGCAACTGTGTCTGGTTTGAGAGTGCCAAGTGCCTCCTGCAAACTGACATCAGGAACCTGGCCTGGTGAGTTTTGTTTCTCAGGGGAAAGGCCATCGTTCGTGTCCAGGGCCCGGTGGCCCGGAGTGGCCGGCTGCCTGCTGAAATTCCGCATGGTTCAGGATATCTCCCAGATGCAAGGTGCCCCCACAGGCAACTGTGTCTGGTTTGACAGTGCCAAGTGCCTCCTGCAAACTGACATCAGGAACCTGGCCTGGTGACTTTTGTTTCTCAGGGCAAAGGCCATCGTTCGTGTCCAGGGCCCGGTGGCCCGGAGCGGCCGGCTCCCTGCTGAAATTCCGCATGCTTCAGGATATCTCCCAGATGCAAGGTGCCCCCACAGGCAACTGTGTCTGGTTTGAGAGTGCCAAGTGCCTCCTGCAAACTGACATCAGGAACCTGGCCTGGTGAGTTTTGTTTCTCAGGGCAAAGGCCATCGTTCGTGTCCAGGGCCCGGTGGCCCGGAGTGGCCGGCTGCCTGCTGAAATTCCGCATGGTTCAGGATATCTCCCAGATGCAAGGTGCCCCCACAGGCAACTGTGTCTGGATTGAGAGTGCCAAGTGCCTCCTGCAAACTGACATCAGGAACCTGGCCTGGTGAGTTTTGTTTCTCAGGGGAAAGGCCATCGTTCGTGTCCAGGGCCCGGTGGCCCGGAGTGGCCGGCTGCCTGCTGAAATTCCGCATGGTTCAGGATATCTCCCAGATGCAAGGTGCCCCCACAGGCAACTGTGTCTGGTTTGACAGTGCCAAGTGCCTCCTGCAAACTGACATCAGGAACCTGGCCTGGTGAGTTTTGTTTCTCAGGGGAAAGGGCATCGTTCGTGTCCAGGGCCCGGTGGCCCGGAGTGGCCGGCTGCCTGCTGAAATTCCGCATGGTTCAGGATATCTCCCAGATGCAAGGTGCCCCCACAGGCAACTGTGTCTGGTTTGAGAGTGCCAAGTGCCTCCTGCAAACTGACATCAGGAACCTGGCCTGGTGAGTTTTGTTTCTCAGGGGAAAGGGCATCGTTCGTGTCCAGGGCCCGGTGGCCGGGAGTGGCCGGCTGCCTGCTGAAATTCCGCATGGTTCAGAATATCTCCCAGATGCAAGGTGCCCCCACAGGCAACTGTGTCTGGTTTGAGAGTGCCAAGTGCCTCCTGCAAACTGACATCAGGAACCTGGCCTGGTGAGTTTTGTTTGTCAGGGGAAAGGGCATGGTTCGTGTCCAGGGCCCGGTGGCCCGTAGTGGCCTGCTGCCTGCTGAAATTCCGCATGCTTCAGGATATCTCCTAGATGCAAGGTGCCCCCACAGGCAACTGTGTCTGGTTTGACAGTGCCAAGTGCCTCCTGCAAACTGACATCAGGAACCTGGCCTGGTGAGTTTTGTTTCTCAGGGGAAAGGGCATGGTTCGTGTCCAGGGCCCGGTGGCCCGGAGTGGCCGGCTGCCTGCTGAAATTCCGCATGGTTCAGGATATCTCCCAGATGCAAGGTGCCCCCACAGGCAACTGTGTCTGGTTTGAGAGTGCCAAGTGCCTCCTGCAAACTGACATCAGGAACCTGGCCTGGTGAGTTTTGTTTCTCAGGGGAAAGGGCATCGTTCGTGTCCAGGGCCCGGTGGCCCGGAGCGGCCGGCTCCCTGCTGAAATTCCGCATGGTTCAGGATATCTCCCAGATGCAAGGTGCCCCCACAGGCAACTGTGTCTGGTTTGAGAGTGCCAAGTGCCTCCTGCAAACTGACATCAGGAACCTGGCCTGGTGAGTTTTGTTTCTCAGGGCAAAGGCCATCGTTCGTGTCCAGGGCCCGGTGGCCCGGAGTGGCCGGCTGCCTGCTGAAATTCCGCATGGTTCAGGATATCTCCCAGATGCAAGGTGCCCCCACAGGCAACTGTGTCTGGTTTGAGAGTGCCAAGTGCCTCCTGCAAACTGACATCAGGAACCTGGCCTGGTGACTTTTGTTTCTCAGGGCAAAGGCCATCGTTCGTGTCCAGGGCCCGGTGGCCCGGGGTGGCCGGCTGCCTGCTGAAATTCCGCATGCTTCAGGATATCTCCCAGATGCAAGGTGCCCCCACAGGCAACTGTGTCTGGTTTGAGAGTGCCAAGTGCCTCCTGCAAACTGACATCAGGAACCTGGCCTGGTGAGTTTTGTTTCTGAGGGCAAAGGGCATGGTTCGTGTCCAGGGCCCGGTGGCCCGGAGTGGCCGGCTGCCTGCTGAAATTCCGCATGCTTCAGGATATCTCCCAGATGCAAGGTGCCCCCACAGGCAACTGTGTCTGGTTTGAGAGTGCCAAGTGCCTCCTACAAACTGACATCAGGAACCTGGCTTGGTGAGTTTTATTTCTCAGGGGAAAGGGCATGGTTCGTGTCCAGGGCCCGGTGGCCCGGAGTGGCCGGCTGCCTGCTGAAATTCCGCATGGTTCAGGATATCTCCCAGATGCTAGGAGCACCCACAGGCAACTGTGTCTGGTTTGAGAGTGCCAAGTGCCTCCTGCAAACTGACATCAGGAACCTGGCCTGGTGAGTTTTATTTCTCAGGGGAAAGGCCATCGTTCGTGTCCAGGGCCCGGTGGCCCGGAGTGGCCGGCTGCCTGCTGAAATTCGGCATGCTTCAGGATATCTCCCAGATGCAAGGTGCCCCCACAGGCAAGTGTGTCTGGTTTGACAGTGCCAAGTGCCTCCTGCAAACTGACATCAGGAACCTGGCCTGGTGAGTTTTGTTTCTCAGGGGAAAGGGCATCGTTCGTGTCCAGGGCCCGGTGGCCCGGAGTGGCCGGCTGCCTGCTGAAATTCCGCATGGTTCAGGATATCTCCCAGATGCAAGGTGCCCCCACAGGCAACTGTGTCTGGTTTGAGAGTGCCAAGTGCCTCCTGCAAACTGACATCAGGAACCTGGCCTGGTGAGTTTTGTTTCTCAGGGGAAAGGCCATCGTTCGTGTCCAGGGCCCGGTGGCCCGGAGTGGCCGGCTGCCTGCTGAAATTCCGCATGGTTCAGGATATCTCCCAGATGCAAGGTGCCCCCACAGGCAACTGTGTCTGGTTTGACAGTGCCAAGTGCCTCCTGCAAACTGACATCAGGAACCTGGCCTGGTGACTTTTGTTTCTCAGGGCAAAGGCCATCGTTCGTGTCCAGGGCCCGGTGGCCCGGAGCGGCCGGCTCCCTGCTGAAATTCCGCATGCTTCAGGATATCTCCCAGATGCAAGGTGCCCCCACAGGCAACTGTGTCTGGTTTGAGAGTGCCAAGTGCCTCCTGCAAACTGACATCAGGAACCTGGCCTGGTGAGTTTTGTTTCTCAGGGCAAAGGCCATCGTTCGTGTCCAGGGCCCGGTGGCCCGGAGTGGCCGGCTGCCTGCTGAAATTCCGCATGGTTCAGGATATCTCCCAGATGCAAGGTGCCCCCACAGGCAACTGTGTCTGGATTGAGAGTGCCAAGTGCCTCCTGCAAACTGACATCAGGAACCTGGCCTGGTGAGTTTTGTTTCTCAGGGGAAAGGCCATCGTTCGTGTCCAGGGCCCGGTGGCCCGGAGTGGCCGGCTGCCTGCTGAAATTCCGCATGGTTCAGGATATCTCCCAGATGCAAGGTGCCCCCACAGGCAACTGTGTCTGGTTTGACAGTGCCAAGTGCCTCCTGCAAACTGACATCAGGAACCTGGCCTGGTGAGTTTTGTTTCTCAGGGGAAAGGGCATCGTTCGTGTCCAGGGCCCGGTGGCCCGGAGTGGCCGGCTGCCTGCTGAAATTCCGCATGGTTCAGGATATCTCCCAGATGCAAGGTGCCCCCACAGGCAACTGTGTCTGGTTTGAGAGTGCCAAGTGCCTCCTGCAAACTGACATCAGGAACCTGGCCTGGTGAGTTTTGTTTCTCAGGGGAAAGGGCATCGTTCGTGTCCAGGGCCCGGTGGCCGGGAGTGGCCGGCTGCCTGCTGAAATTCCGCATGGTTCAGAATATCTCCCAGATGCAAGGTGCCCCCACAGGCAACTGTGTCTGGTTTGAGAGTGCCAAGTGCCTCCTGCAAACTGACATCAGGAACCTGGCCTGGTGAGTTTTGTTTGTCAGGGGAAAGGGCATGGTTCGTGTCCAGGGCCCGGTGGCCCGTAGTGGCCTGCTGCCTGCTGAAATTCCGCATGCTTCAGGATATCTCCTAGATGCAAGGTGCCCCCACAGGCAACTGTGTCTGGTTTGACAGTGCCAAGTGCCTCCTGCAAACTGACATCAGGAACCTGGCCTGGTGAGTTTTGTTTCTCAGGGGAAAGGGCATGGTTCGTGTCCAGGGCCCGGTGGCCCGGAGTGGCCGGCTGCCTGCTGAAATTCCGCATGCTTCAGGATATCTCCCAGATGCAAGGTGCCCCCACAGGTAACTGTGTCTGGTTTGACAGTGCCAAGTGCCTCCTACAAACTGACATCAGGAACCTGGCCTGGTGAGTTTTATTTCTCAGGGGAAATGGCATCGTTCGTGTCCAGGGCCCGGTGGTTCGTTGTGACCGGCTTCCTGCTGAAATTCCGCATGCTTCAGGATATCTCCCAGATGCAAGGTGCCCCCTCAGGCGACTGTGTCTGGTTTGAGAGTGCCAAGTGCCTCCTGCAAACTGACATCAGGAACCTGGCCTGGTGAGTTTTGTTTCTCAGGGCAAAGGCCATCGTTCGTGTCCAGGGCCCGGTGGCCCGGAGCGGCCGGCTGCCTGCTGAAATTCCGCATGGTTCAGGATATCTCCCAGATGCAAGGTGCCCCCTCAGGCGACTGTGTCTGGTTTGACAGTGCCAAGTGCCTCCTGCAAACTGCCATCAGGAACCTGGCCTGGCGAGTTTTGTTTCTCAGGGGAAAGGGCATGGTTCGTGTCCAGGGCCCGGTGGCCCGGAGTGGCCGGCTGCCTGCTGAAATTCCGCATGCTTCAGGATATCTCCCAGATGCAAGGTGCCCCCACAGGCAACTGTGTCTGGTTTGAGAGTGCCAAGTGCCTCCTGCAAACTGACATCAGGAACCTGGCCTGGTGAGTTTTGTTTCTCAGGGGAAAGGGCATGGTTCGTGTCCAGGGCCCGGTGGCCCGGAGTGGCCGGCTGCCTGCTGAAATTCCGCATGGTTCAGGATATCTCCCAGATGCAAGGTGCCCCCACAGGCAACTGTGTCTGGTTTGAGAGTGCCAAGTGCCTCCTGCAAACTGACATCAGGAACCTGGCCTGGTGAGTTTTGTTTCTCAGGGGAAAGGGCATGGTTCGTGTCCAGGGCCCGGTGGCCCGGAGTGGCCGGCTGCCTGCTGAAATTCCGCATGGTTCAGGATATCTCCCAGATGCAAGGTGCCCCCACAGGCAACTGTGTCTGGTTTGAGAGTGCCAAGTGCCTCCTGCAAACTGACATCAGGAACCTGGCCTGGTGAGTTTTGTTTCTCAGGGGAAAGGGCATCGTTCGTGTCCAGGGCCCGGTGGCCCGGAACGGCCGGCTCCCTGCTGAAATTCCGCATGGTTCAGGATATCTCCCAGATGCAAGGTGCCCCCACAGGCAACTGTGTCTGGTTTGAGAGTGCCAAGTGCCTCCTGCAAACTGACATCAGGAACCTGGCCTGGTGAGTTTTGTTTCTCAGGGCAAAGGCCATCGTTCGTGTCCAGGGCCCGGTGGCCCGGAGTGGCCGGCTGCCTGCTGAAATTCCGCATGCTTCAGGATATCTCCCAGATGCAAGGTGCCCCCACAGGCAACTGTGTCTGGTTTGACAGTGCCAAGTGCCTCCTGCAAACTGACATCAGGAACCTGGCCTGGTGAGTTTTGTTTCTCAGGGCAAAGGCCATCGTTCGTGTCCAGGGCCCGGTGGCCCGGGGTGGCCGGCTGCCTGCTGAAATTCCGCATGCTTCAGGATATCTCCCAGATGCAAGGTGCCCCCACAGGCAACTGTGTCTGGTTTGAGAGTGCCAAGTGCCTCCTGCAAACTGACATCAGGAACCTGGCCTGGTGAGTTTTGTTTCTCAGGGCAAAGGGCATGGTTCGTGTCCAGGGCCCGGTGGCCCGGAGTGGCCGGCTGCCTGCTGAAATTCCGCATGCTTCAGGATATCTCCCAGATGCAAGGTGCCCCCACAGGCAACTGTGTCTGGTTTGAGAGTGCCAAGTGCCTCCTACAAACTGACATCAGGAACCTGGCTTGGTGAGTTTTATTTCTCAGGGGAAAGGGCATGGTTCGTGTCCAGGGCCCGGTGGCCCGGAGTGGCCGGCTGCCTGCTGAAATTCCGCATGGTTCAGGATATCTCCCAGATGCTAGGAGCACCCACAGGCAACTGTGTCTGGTTTGAGAGTGCCAAGTGCCTCCTGCAAACTGACATCAGGAACCTGGCCTGGTGAGTTTTATTTCTCAGGGGAAAGGCCATCGTTCGTGTCCAGGGCCCGGTGGTTCGGAGTGGCCGGCTTCCTGCTGAAATTCCGCATGCTTCAGGATATCTCCCAGATGCAAGGTGCACCCACAGGCAACTGTGTCTGGTTTGACAGTGCCAAGTGCCTCCTGCAAACTGACATCAGGAACCTGGCCTGGTGAGTTTTGTTTCTCAGGGGAAAGGCCATCGTTCGTGTCCAGGGCCCGGTGGCCCGGAGCGGCCGGCTCCCTGCTGAAATTCCGCATGGTTCAGGATATCTCCCAGATGCAAGGTGCCCCCACAGGCAACTGTGTCTGGTTTGAGAGTGCCAAGTGCCTCCTGCAAACTGACATCAGGAACCTGGCCTGGTGAGTTTTGTTTCTCAGGGGAAAGGGCATGGTTCGTGTCCAGGGCCTGGTGGCCCGGGGTGGCCGGCGGCCTGCTGAAATTCCGCATGCTTCAGGATATCTCCCAGATGCAAGGTGCCCCCACAGGCAACTGTGTCTGGTTTGAGAGTGCCAATTGCCTCCTGCAAACTGACATCAGGAACCAGGCCTGGTGAGTTTTGTTTCTCAGGGGAAAGGCCATCGTTCGTGTCCAGGGCCCGGTGGCCCGGAGTGGCCGGCTGCCTGCTGAAATTCCACATGGTTCAGGATATCTCCCAGATGCAAGGTGCCCCCACAGGCAACTGTGTCTGGTTTGAGAGTGCCAAGTGCCTCCTGCAAACTGACATCAGGAACCTGGCCTGGTGAGTTTTGTTTCTCAGGGCAAAGGCCATCGTTCGTGTCCAGGGCCCGGTGGCCCGGAGTGGCCGGCTGCCTGCTGAAATTCCGCATGCTTCAGGATATCTCCCAGATGCAAGGTGCCCCCACAGGCAACTGTGTCTGGTTTGAGAGTGCCAAGTGCCTCCTGCAAACTGACATCAGGAACCTGGCCTGGTGAGTTTTGTTTCTCAGGGGAAAGGGCATGGTTCGTGTCCAGGGCCCGGTGGCCCGGAGTGGCCGGCTGCCTGCTGAAATTCCGCATGGTTCAGGATATCTCCCAGATGCAAGGTGCCCCCACAGGCAACTGTGTCTGGTTTGAGAGTGCCAAGTGCCTCCTGCAAACTGACATCAGGAACCTGGCCTGGTGAGTTTTGTTTCTCAGGGGAAAGGGCATGGTTCGTGTCCAGGGCCCGGTGGCCCGGAGTGGCCGGCTGCCTGCTGAAATTCCGCATGGTTCAGGATATCTCCCAGATGCAAGGTGCCCCCACAGGCAACTGTGTCTGGTTTGAGAGTGCCAAGTGCCTCCTGCAAACTGACATCAGGAACCTGGCCTGGTGAGTTTTGTTTCTCAGGGGAAAGGGCATCGTTCGTGTCCAGGGCCCGGTGGCCCGGAGCGGCCGGCTCCCTGCTGAAATTCCGCATGGTTCAGGATATCTCCCAGATGCAAGGTGCCCCCACAGGCAACTGTGTCTGGTTTGAGAGTGCCAAGTGCCTCCTGCAAACTGACATCAGGAACCTGGCCTGGTGAGTTTTGTTTCTCAGGGCAAAGGCCATCGTTCGTGTCCAGGGCCCGGTGGCCCGGAGTGGCCGGCTGCCTGCTGAAATTCCGCATGCTTCAGGATATCTCCCAGATGCAAGGTGCCCCCACAGGCAACTGTGTCTGGTTTGAGAGTGCCAAGTGCCTCCTGCAAACTGACATCAGGAACCTGGCCTGGTGAGTTTTGTTTCTCAGGGCAAAGGCCATCGTTCGTGTCCAGGGCCCGGTGGCCCGGGGTGGCCGGCTGCCTGCTGAAATTCCGCATGCTTCAGGATATCTCCCAGATGCAAGGTGCCCCCACAGGCAACTGTGTCTGGTTTGAGAGTGCCAAGTGCCTCCTGCAAACTGACATCAGGAACCTGGCCTGGTGAGTTTTGTTTCTCAGGGCAAAGGGCATGGTTCGTGTCCAGGGCCCGGTGGCCCGGAGTGGCCGGCTGCCTGCTGAAATTCCGCATGCTTCAGGATATCTCCCAGATGCAAGGTGCCCCCACAGGCAACTGTGTCTGGTTTGAGAGTGCCAAGTGCCTCCTACAAACTGACATCAGGAACCTGGCTTGGTGAGTTTTATTTCTCAGGGGAAAGGGCATGGTTCGTGTCCAGGGCCCGGTGGCCCGGAGTGGCCGGCTGCCTGCTGAAATTCCGCATGGTTCAGGATATCTCCCAGATGCTAGGAGCACCCACAGGCAACTGTGTCTGGTTTGAGAGTGCCAAGTGCCTCCTGCAAACTGACATCAGGAACCTGGCCTGGTGAGTTTTATTTCTCAGGGGAAAGGCCATCGTTCGTGTCCAGGGCCCGGTGGTTCGGAGTGGCCGGCTTCCTGCTGAAATTCCGCATGCTTCAGGATATCTCCCAGATGCAAGGTGCACCCACAGGCAACTGTGTCTGGTTTGACAGTGCCAAGTGCCTCCTGCAAACTGACATCAGGAACCTGGCCTGGTGAGTTTTGTTTCTCAGGGGAAAGGCCATCGTTCGTGTCCAGGGCCCGGTGGCCCGGAGCGGCCGGCTCCCTGCTGAAATTCCGCATGGTTCAGGATATCTCCCAGATGCAAGGTGCCCCCACAGGCAACTGTGTCTGGTTTGAGAGTGCCAAGTGCCTCCTGCAAACTGACATCAGGAACCTGGCCTGGTGAGTTTTGTTTCTCAGGGGAAAGGGCATGGTTCGTGTCCAGGGCCTGGTGGCCCGGGGTGGCCGGCGGCCTGCTGAAATTCCGCATGCTTCAGGATATCTCCCAGATGCAAGGTGCCCCCACAGGCAACTGTGTCTGGTTTGAGAGTGCCAAGTGCCTCCTGCAAACTGACATCAGGAACCTGGCCTGGTGAGTTTTGTTTCTCAGGGGAAAGGGCATCGTTCGTGTCCAGGGCCCGGTGGCCCGGAGTGGCCGGCTGCCTGCTGAAATTCCACATGGTTCAGGATATCTCCCAGATGCAAGGTGCCCCCACAGGCAACTGTGTCTGGTTTGAGAGTGCCAAGTGCCTCCTGCAAACTGACATCAGGAACCTGGCCTGGTGAGTTTTGTTTCTCAGGGCAAAGGCCATCGTTCGTGTCCAGGGCCCGGTGGCCCGGAGCGGCCGGCTCCCTACTGAAATTCCGCATGGTTCAGGATATCTCCCAGATGCAAGGTGCCCCCACAGGCAACTGTGTCTGGTTTGAGAGTGCCAAGTGCCTCCTGCAAACTGACATCAGGAACCTGGCCTGGTGAGTTTTGTTTCTCAGGGCAAAGGCCATCGTTCGTGTCCAGGGCCCGGTGGCCCGGAGTGGCCGGCTGCCTGCTGAAATTCCGCATGGTTCAGGATATCTCCCAGATGCAAGGTGCCCCCACAGGCAACTGTGTCTGGTTTGACAGTGCCTCCTGCAAACTGACATCAGGAACCTGGCCTGGTGAGTTTTGTTTCTCAGGGGAAAGGGCATCGTTCGTGTCCAGGGCCCGGTGGCCCGGAGTGGCCGGCTGCCTGCTGAAATTCCGCATGGTTCAGGATATCTCCCAGATGCAAGGTGCCCCCACAGGCAACTGTGTCTGGTTTGAGAGTGCCAAGTGCCTCCTGCAAACTGACATCAGGAACCTGGCCTGGTGAGTTTTGTTTCTCAGGGGAAAGGGCATCGTTCGTGTCCAGGGCCCGGTGGCCCGGAGTGGCCGGCTGCCTGCTGAAATTCCGCATGGTTCAGGATATCTCCCAGATGCAAGGTGCCCCCACAGGCAACTGTGTCTGGTTTGAGAGTGCCAAGTGCCTCCTGCAAACTGACATCAGGAACCTGGCCTGGTGAGTTTTGTTTCTCAGGGGAAAGGGCATCGTTCGTGTCCAGGGCCCGGGTGCCCGGAGTGGCCGGCTGCCTGCTGAAATTCCGCATGGTTCAGGATATCTCCCAGATGCAAGGTGCCCCCACAGGCAACTGTGTCTGGTTTGAGAGTGCCAAGTGCCTCCTGCAAACTGACAACAGGAACCTGGCCTGGTGAGTTTTGTTTCTCAGGGGAAAGGCCATCGTTCGTGTCCAGGGCCCGGTGGCCGGGAGTGGCCGGCTGCCTGCTGAAATTCCGCATGGTTCAGAATATCTCCCAGATGCAAGGTGCCCCCACAGGCAACTGTGTCTGGTTTGAGAGTGCCAAGTGCCTCCTGCAAACTGACATCAGGAACCTGGCCTGGTGAGTTTTGTTTGTCAGGGGAAAGGGCATGGTTCGTGTCCAGGGCCCGGTGGCCCGTAGTGGCCGGCTGCCTGCTGAAATTCCGCATGCTTCAGGATATCTCCCAGATGCAAGGTGCACCCACAGGCAACTGTGTCTGGTTTGACAGTGCCAAGTGCCTCCTGCAAACTGACATCAGGAACCTGGCCTGGTGAGTTTTGTTTCTCAGGGGAAAGGCCATCGTTCGTGTCCAGGGCCCGGTGGCCCGGAGCGGCCGGCTGCCTGCTGAAATTCCGCATGGTTCAGGATATCTCCCAGATGCAAGGTGCCCCCACAGGCAACTGTGTCTGGTTTGAGAGTGCCAAGTGCCTCCTGCAAACTGACATCAGGAACCTGGCCTGGTGAGTTTTGTTTCTCAGGGGAAAGGGCATGGTTCGTGTCCAGGGCCTGGTGGCCCGGGGTGGCCGGCGGCCTGCTGAAATTCCGCATGCTTCAGGATATCTCCCAGATGCAAGGTGCCCCCACAGGCAACTGTGTCTGGTTTGAGAGTGCCAAGTGCCTCCTGCAAACTGACATCAGGAACCTGGCCTGGTGAGTTTTGTTTCTCAGGGGAAAGGCCATCGTTCGTGTCCAGGGCCCGGTGGCCCGGAGTGGCCGGCTGCCTGCTGAAATTCCACATGGTTCAGGATATCTCCCAGATGCAAGGTGCCCCCACAGGCAACTGTGTCTGGTTTGAGAGTGCCAAGTGCCTCCTGCAAACTGACATCAGGAACCTGGCCTGGTGAGTTTTGTTTCTCAGGGCAAAGGCCATCGTTCGTGTCCAGGGCCCGGAGTGGCCGGCTGCCTGCTGAAATTCCGCATGCTTCAGGATATCTCCCAGATGCAAGGTGCCCCCACAGGCAACTGTGTCTGGTTTGAGAGTGCCAAGTGCCTCCTGCAAACTGACATCAGGAACCTGGCCTGGTGAGTTTTGTTTCTCAGGGGAAAGGGCATGGTTCGTGTCCAGGGCCCGGTGGCCCGGAGTGGCCGGCTGCCTGCTGAAATTCCGCATGGTTCAGGATATCTCCCAGATGCAAGGTGCCCCCACAGGCAACTGTGTCTGGTTTGAGAGTGCCAAGTGCCTCCTGCAAACTGACATCAGGAACCTGGCCTGGTGAGTTTTGTTTCTCAGGGGAAAGGGCATGGTTCGTGTCCAGGGCCCGGTGGCCCGGAGTGGCCGGCTGCCTGCTGAAATTCCGCATGGTTCAGGATATCTCCCAGATGCAAGGTGCCCCCACAGGCAACTGTGTCTGGTTTGAGAGTGCCAAGTGCCTCCTGCAAACTGACATCAGGAACCTGGCCTGGTGAGTTTTGTTTCTCAGGGGAAAGGGCATGGTTCGTGTCCAGGGCCCGGTGGCCCGGAGTGGCCGGCTGCCTGCTGAAATTCCGCATGCTTCAGGATATCTCCCAGATGCAAGGTGCCCCCACAGGCAACTGTGTCTGGTTTGAGAGTGCCAAGTGCCTCCTGCAAACTGACATCAGGAACCTGGCCTGGTGAGTTTTGTTTCTCAGGGCAAAGGGCATGGTTCGTGTCCAGGGCCCGGTGGCCCGGAGTGGCCGGCTGCCTGCTGAAATTCCGCATGCTTCAGGATATCTCCCAGATGCAAGGTGCCCCCACAGGCAACTGTGTCTGGTTTGAGAGTGCCAAGTGCCTCCTACAAACTGACATCAGGAACCTGGCTTGGTGAGTTTTATTTCTCAGGGGAAAGGGCATGGTTCGTGTCCAGGGCCCGGTGGCCCGGAGTGGCCGGCTGCCTGCTGAAATTCCGCATGGTTCAGGATATCTCCCAGATGCTAGGAGCACCCACAGGCAACTGTGTCTGGTTTGAGAGTGCCAAGTGCCTCCTGCAAACTGACATCAGGAACCTGGCCTGGTGAGTTTTATTTCTCAGGGGAAAGGCCATCGTTCGTGTCCAGGGCCCGGTGGTTCGGAGTGGCCGGCTTCCTGCTGAAATTCCGCATGCTTCAGGATATCTCCCAGATGCAAGGTGCACCCACAGGCAACTGTGTCTGGTTTGACAGTGCCAAGTGCCTCCTGCAAACTGACATCAGGAACCTGGCCTGGTGAGTTTTGTTTCTCAGGGGAAAGGCCATCGTTCGTGTCCAGGGCCCGGTGGCCCGGAGTGGCCGGCTGCCTGCTGAAATTCCGCATGCTTCAGGATATCTCCCAGATGCAAGGTGCCCCCACAGGCAACTGTGTCTGTTTTGAGAGTGCCAAGTGCCTCCTACAAACTGACATCAGGAACCTGGCTTGGTGAGTTTTATTTCTCAGGGGAAAGGGCATGGTTCGTGTCCAGGGCCCGGTGGCCCGGAGTGGCCGGCTGCCTGCTGAAATTCCGCATGGTTCAGGATATCTCCCAGATGCTAGGAGCACCCACAGGCAACTGTGTCTGGTTTGAGAGTGCCAAGTGCCTCCTGCAAACTGACATCAGGAACCTGGCCTGGTGAGTTTTATTTCTCAGGGGAAAGGCCATCGTTCGTGTCCAGGGCCCGGTGGTTCGGAGTGGCCGGCTTCCTGCTGAAATTCCGCATGGTTCAGGATATCTCCCAGATGCAAGGTGCCCCCACAGGCAACTGTGTCTGGTTTGAGAGTGCCAAGTGCCTCCTGCAAACTGACATCAGGAACCTGGCCTGGTGAGTTTTGTTTCTCAGGGGAAAGGGCATGGTTCGTGTCCAGGGCGTGGTGGCCCGGGGTGGACGGCGGCCTGCTGAAATTCCGCATGCTTCAGGATATCTCCCAGATGCAAGGTGCCCCCACAGGCAACTGTGTCTGGTTTGAGAGTGCCAAGTGCCTCCTGCAAACTGACATCAGGAACCTGGCCTGGTGAGTTTTGTTTCTCAGGGGAAAGGCCATCGTTCGTGTCCAGGGCCCGGTGGCCCGGAGTGGCCGGCTGCCTGCTGAAATTCCACATGGTTCAGGATATCTCCCAGATGCAAGGTGCCCCCACAGGCAACTGTGTCTGGTTTGAGAGTGCCAAGTGCCTCCTGCAAACTGACATCAGGAACCTGGCCTGGTGAGTTTTGTTTCTCAGGGCAAAGGCCATCGTTCGTGTCCAGGGCCCGGTGGCCCGGAGTGGCCGGCTGCCTGCTGAAATTCCGCATGCTTCAGGATATCTCCTAGATGCAAGGTGCCCCCACAGGCAACTGTGTCTGGTTTGAGAGTGCCAAGTGCCTCCTGCAAACTGACATCAGGAACCTGGCCTGGTGAGTTTTGTTTCTCAGGGGAAAGGGCATGGTTCGTGTCCAGGGCCCGGTGGCCCGGAGTGGCCGGCTGCCTGCTGAAATTCCGCATGGTTCAGGATATCTCCCAGATGCAAGGTGCCCCCACAGGCAACTGTGTCTGGTTTGAGAGTGCCAAGTGCCTCCTGCAAACTGACATCAGGAACCTGGCCTGGTGAGTTTTGTTTCTCAGGGGAAAGGGCATGGTTCGTGTCCAGGGCCTGGTGGCCCGGGGTGGCCGGCGGCCTGCTGAAATTCCGCATGCTTCAGGATATCTCCCAGATGCAAGGTGCCCCCACAGGCAACTGTGTCTGGTTTGAGAGTGCCAAGTGCCTCCTGCAAACTGACATCAGGAACCTGGCCTGGTGAGTTTTGTTTCTCAGGGGAAAGGCCATCGTTCGTGTCCAGGGCCCGGTGGCCCGGAGTGGCCGGCTGCCTGCTGAAATTCCACATGGTTCAGGATATCTCCCAGATGCAAGGTGCCCCCACAGGCAACTGTGTCTGGTTTGAGAGTGCCAAGTGCCTCCTGCAAACTGACATCAGGAACCTGGCCTGGTGAGTTTTGTTTCTCAGGGCAAAGGCCATCGTTCGTGTCCAGGGCCCGGTGGCCCGGAGTGGCCGGCTGCCTGCTGAAATTCCGCATGCTTCAGGATATCTCCTAGATGCAAGGTGCCCCCACAGGCAACTGTGTCTGGTTTGAGAGTGCCAAGTGCCTCCTGCAAACTGACATCAGGAACCTGGCCTGGTGAGTTTTGTTTCTCAGGGGAAAGGGCATGGTTCGTGTCCAGGGCCCGGTGGCCCGGAGTGGCCGGCTGCCTGCTGAAATTCCGCATGGTTCAGGATATCTCCCAGATGCAAGGTGCCCCCACAGGCAACTGTGTCTGGTTTGAGAGTGCCAAGTGCCTCCTGCAAACTGACATCAGGAACCTGGCCTGGTGAGTTTTGTTTCTCAGGGGAAAGGGCATGGTTCGTGTCCAGGGCCCGGTGGCCCGGAGTGGCCGGCTGCCTGCTGAAATTCCGCATGCTTCAGGATATCTCCCAGATGCAAGGTGCCCCCACAGGCAACTGTGTCTGGTTTGAGAGTGCCAAGTGCCTCCTACAAACTGACATCAGGAACCTGGCTTGGTGAGTTTTATTTCTCAGGGGAAAGGGCATGGTTCGTGTCCAGGGCCCGGTGGCCCGGAGTGGCCGGCTGCCTGCTGAAATTCCGCATGGTTCAGGATATCTCCCAGATGCTAGGAGCACCCACAGGCAACTGTGTCTGGTTTGAGAGTGCCAAGTGCCTCCTGCAAACTGACATCAGGAACCTGGCCTGGTGAGTTTTATTTCTCAGGGGAAAGGCCATCGTTCGTGTCCAGGGCCCGGTGGTTCGGAGTGGCCGGCTTCCTGCTGAAATTCCGCATGCTTCAGGATATCTCCCAGATGCAAGGTGCACCCACAGGCAACTGTGTCTGGTTTGACAGTGCCAAGTGCCTCCTGCAAACTGACATCAGGAACCTGGCCTGGTGAGTTTTGTTTCTCAGGGGAAAGGCCATCGTTCGTGTCCAGGGCCCGGTGGCCCGGAGCGGCCGGCTCCCTGCTGAAATTCCGCATGGTTCAGGATATCTCCCAGATGCAAGGTGCCCCCACAGGCAACTGTGTCTGGTTTGAGAGTGCCAAGTGCCTCCTGCAAACTGACATCAGGAACCTGGCCTGGTGAGTTTTGTTTCTCAGGGGAAAGGGCATGGTTCGTGTCCAGGGCCTGGTGGCCCGGGGTGGCCGGCGGCCTGCTGAAATTCCGCATGCTTCAGGATATCTCCCAGATGCAAGGTGCCCCCACAGGCAACTGTGTCTGGTTTGAGAGTGCCAAGTGCCTCCTGCAAACTGACATCAGGAACCTGGCCTGGTGAGTTTTGTTTCTCAGGGGAAAGGGCATGGTTCGTGTCCAGGGCCTGGTGGCCCGGGGTGGCCGGCGGCCTGCTGAAATTCCGCATGCTTCAGGATATCTCCCAGATGCAAGGTGCCCCCACAGGCAACTGTGTCTGGTTTGAGAGTGCCAAGTGCCTCCTGCAAACTGACATCAGGAACCTGGCCTGGTGAGTTTTGTTTCTCAGGGGAAAGGCCATCGTTCGTGTCCAGGGCCCGGTGGCCCGGAGTGGCCGGCTGCCTGCTGAAATTCCACATGGTTCAGGATATCTCCCAGATGCAAGGTGCCCCCACAGGCAACTGTGTCTGGTTTGAGAGTGCCAAGTGCCTCCTGCAAACTGACATCAGGAACCTGGCCTGGTGAGTTTTGTTTCTCAGGGCAAAGGCCATCGTTCGTGTCCAGGGCCCGGTGGCCCGGAGTGGCCGGCTGCCTGCTGAAATTCCGCATGCTTCAGGATATCTCCCAGATGCAAGGTGCCCCCACAGGCAACTGTGTCTGGTTTGAGAGTGCCAAGTGCCTCCTGCAAACTGACATCAGGAACCTGGCCTGGTGAGTTTTGTTTCTCAGGGGAAAGGGCATGGTTCGTGTCCAGGGCCCGGTGGCCCGGAGTGGCCGGCTGCCTGCTGAAATTCCGCATGGTTCAGGATATCTCCCAGATGCAAGGTGCCCCCACAGGCAACTGTGTCTGGTTTGAGAGTGCCAAGTGCCTCCTGCAAACTGACATCAGGAACCTGGCCTGGTGAGTTTTGTTTCTCAGGGGAAAGGGCATGGTTCGTGTCCAGGGCCCGGTGGCCCGGAGTGGCCGGCTGCCTGCTGAAATTCCGCATGGTTCAGGATATCTCCCAGATGCAAGGTGCCCCCACAGGCAACTGTGTCTGGTTTGAGAGTGCCAAGTGCCTCCTGCAAACTGACATCAGGAACCTGGCCTGGTGAGTTTTGTTTCTCAGGGGAAAGGGCATCGTTCGTGTCCAGGGCCCGGTGGCCCGGAGCGGCCGGCTCCCTGCTGAAATTCCGCATGGTTCAGGATATCTCCCAGATGCAAGGTGCCCCCACAGGCAACTGTGTCTGGTTTGAGAGTGCCAAGTGCCTCCTGCAAACTGACATCAGGAACCTGGCCTGGTGAGTTTTGTTTCTCAGGGGAAAGGGCATGGTTCGTGTCCAGGGCCCGGTGGCCCGGAGTGGCCGGCTGCCTGCTGAAATTCCGCATGCTTCAGGATATCTCCCAGATGCAAGGTGCCCCCACAGGCAACTGTGTCTGGTTTGAGAGTGCCAAGTGCCTCCTGCAAACTGACATCAGGAACCTGGCCTGGTGAGTTTTGTTTCTCAGGGCAAAGGCCATCGTTCGTGTCCAGGGCCCGGTGGCCCGGGGTGGCCGGCTGCCTGCTGAAATTCCGCATGCTTCAGGATATCTCCCAGATGCAAGGTGCCCCCACAGGCAACTGTGTCTGGTTTGAGAGTGCCAAGTGCCTCCTGCAAACTGACATCAGGAACCTGGCCTGGTGAGTTTTGTTTCTCAGGGCAAAGGGCATGGTTCGTGTCCAGGGCCCGGTGGCCCGGAGTGGCCGGCTGCCTGCTGAAATTCCGCATGCTTCAGGATATCTCCCAGATGCAAGGTGCCCCCACAGGCAACTGTGTCTGGTTTGAGAGTGCCAAGTGCCTCCTACAAACTGACATCAGGAACCTGGCTTGGTGAGTTTTATTTCTCAGGGGAAAGGGCATGGTTCGTGTCCAGGGCCCGGTGGCCCGGAGTGGCCGGCTGCCTGCTGAAATTCCGCATGGTTCAGGATATCTCCCAGATGCTAGGAGCACCCACAGGCAACTGTGTCTGGTTTGAGAGTGCCAAGTGCCTCCTGCAAACTGACATCAGGAACCTGGCCTGGTGAGTTTTATTTCTCAGGGGAAAGGCCATCGTTCGTGTCCAGGGCCCGGTGGTTCGGAGTGGCCGGCTTCCTGCTGAAATTCCGCATGCTTCAGGATATCTCCCAGATGCAAGGTGCACCCACAGGCAACTGTGTCTGGTTTGACAGTGCCAAGTGCCTCCTGCAAACTGACATCAGGAACCTGGCCTGGTGAGTTTTGTTTCTCAGGGGAAAGGCCATCGTTCGTGTCCAGGGCCCGGTGGCCCGGAGTGGCCGGCTGCCTGCTGAAATTCCGCATGCTTCAGGATATCTCCCAGATGCAAGGTGCCCCCACAGGCAACTGTGTCTGTTTTGAGAGTGCCAAGTGCCTCCTACAAACTGACATCAGGAACCTGGCTTGGTGAGTTTTATTTCTCAGGGGAAAGGGCATGGTTCGTGTCCAGGGCCCGGTGGCCCGGAGTGGCCGGCTGCCTGCTGAAATTCCGCATGGTTCAGGATATCTCCCAGATGCTAGGAGCACCCACAGGCAACTGTGTCTGGTTTGAGAGTGCCAAGTGCCTCCTGCAAACTGACATCAGGAACCTGGCCTGGTGAGTTTTATTTCTCAGGGGAAAGGCCATCGTTCGTGTCCAGGGCCCGGTGGTTCGGAGTGGCCGGCTTCCTGCTGAAATTCCGCATGGTTCAGGATATCTCCCAGATGCAAGGTGCCCCCACAGGCAACTGTGTCTGGTTTGAGAGTGCCAAGTGCCTCCTGCAAACTGACATCAGGAACCTGGCCTGGTGAGTTTTGTTTCTCAGGGGAAAGGGCATGGTTCGTGTCCAGGGCGTGGTGGCCCGGGGTGGACGGCGGCCTGCTGAAATTCCGCATGCTTCAGGATATCTCCCAGATGCAAGGTGCCCCCACAGGCAACTGTGTCTGGTTTGAGAGTGCCAAGTGCCTCCTGCAAACTGACATCAGGAACCTGGCCTGGTGAGTTTTGTTTCTCAGGGGAAAGGCCATCGTTCGTGTCCAGGGCCCGGTGGCCCGGAGTGGCCGGCTGCCTGCTGAAATTCCACATGGTTCAGGATATCTCCCAGATGCAAGGTGCCCCCACAGGCAACTGTGTCTGGTTTGAGAGTGCCAAGTGCCTCCTGCAAACTGACATCAGGAACCTGGCCTGGTGAGTTTTGTTTCTCAGGGCAAAGGCCATCGTTCGTGTCCAGGGCCCGGTGGCCCGGAGTGGCCGGCTGCCTGCTGAAATTCCGCATGCTTCAGGATATCTCCTAGATGCAAGGTGCCCCCACAGGCAACTGTGTCTGGTTTGAGAGTGCCAAGTGCCTCCTGCAAACTGACATCAGGAACCTGGCCTGGTGAGTTTTGTTTCTCAGGGGAAAGGGCATGGTTCGTGTCCAGGGCCCGGTGGCCCGGAGTGGCCGGCTGCCTGCTGAAATTCCGCATGGTTCAGGATATCTCCCAGATGCAAGGTGCCCCCACAGGCAACTGTGTCTGGTTTGAGAGTGCCAAGTGCCTCCTGCAAACTGACATCAGGAACCTGGCCTGGTGAGTTTTGTTTCTCAGGGGAAAGGGCATGGTTCGTGTCCAGGGCCTGGTGGCCCGGGGTGGCCGGCGGCCTGCTGAAATTCCGCATGCTTCAGGATATCTCCCAGATGCAAGGTGCCCCCACAGGCAACTGTGTCTGGTTTGAGAGTGCCAAGTGCCTCCTGCAAACTGACATCAGGAACCTGGCCTGGTGAGTTTTGTTTCTCAGGGGAAAGGCCATCGTTCGTGTCCAGGGCCCGGTGGCCCGGAGTGGCCGGCTGCCTGCTGAAATTCCACATGGTTCAGGATATCTCCCAGATGCAAGGTGCCCCCACAGGCAACTGTGTCTGGTTTGAGAGTGCCAAGTGCCTCCTGCAAACTGACATCAGGAACCTGGCCTGGTGAGTTTTGTTTCTCAGGGCAAAGGCCATCGTTCGTGTCCAGGGCCCGGTGGCCCGGAGTGGCCGGCTGCCTGCTGAAATTCCGCATGCTTCAGGATATCTCCTAGATGCAAGGTGCCCCCACAGGCAACTGTGTCTGGTTTGAGAGTGCCAAGTGCCTCCTGCAAACTGACATCAGGAACCTGGCCTGGTGAGTTTTGTTTCTCAGGGGAAAGGGCATGGTTCGTGTCCAGGGCCCGGTGGCCCGGAGTGGCCGGCTGCCTGCTGAAATTCCGCATGGTTCAGGATATCTCCCAGATGCAAGGTGCCCCCACAGGCAACTGTGTCTGGTTTGAGAGTGCCAAGTGCCTCCTGCAAACTGACATCAGGAACCTGGCCTGGTGAGTTTTGTTTCTCAGGGGAAAGGGCATGGTTCGTGTCCAGGGCCCGGTGGCCCGGAGTGGCCGGCTGCCTGCTGAAATTCCGCATGCTTCAGGATATCTCCCAGATGCAAGGTGCCCCCACAGGCAACTGTGTCTGGTTTGAGAGTGCCAAGTGCCTCCTACAAACTGACATCAGGAACCTGGCTTGGTGAGTTTTATTTCTCAGGGGAAAGGGCATGGTTCGTGTCCAGGGCCCGGTGGCCCGGAGTGGCCGGCTGCCTGCTGAAATTCCGCATGGTTCAGGATATCTCCCAGATGCTAGGAGCACCCACAGGCAACTGTGTCTGGTTTGAGAGTGCCAAGTGCCTCCTGCAAACTGACATCAGGAACCTGGCCTGGTGAGTTTTATTTCTCAGGGGAAAGGCCATCGTTCGTGTCCAGGGCCCGGTGGTTCGGAGTGGCCGGCTTCCTGCTGAAATTCCGCATGCTTCAGGATATCTCCCAGATGCAAGGTGCACCCACAGGCAACTGTGTCTGGTTTGACAGTGCCAAGTGCCTCCTGCAAACTGACATCAGGAACCTGGCCTGGTGAGTTTTGTTTCTCAGGGGAAAGGCCATCGTTCGTGTCCAGGGCCCGGTGGCCCGGAGCGGCCGGCTCCCTGCTGAAATTCCGCATGGTTCAGGATATCTCCCAGATGCAAGGTGCCCCCACAGGCAACTGTGTCTGGTTTGAGAGTGCCAAGTGCCTCCTGCAAACTGACATCAGGAACCTGGCCTGGTGAGTTTTGTTTCTCAGGGGAAAGGGCATGGTTCGTGTCCAGGGCCTGGTGGCCCGGGGTGGCCGGCGGCCTGCTGAAATTCCGCATGCTTCAGGATATCTCCCAGATGCAAGGTGCCCCCACAGGCAACTGTGTCTGGTTTGAGAGTGCCAAGTGCCTCCTGCAAACTGACATCAGGAACCTGGCCTGGTGAGTTTTGTTTCTCAGGGGAAAGGCCATCGTTCGTGTCCAGGGCCCGGTGGCCCGGAGTGGCCGGCTGCCTGCTGAAATTCCACATGGTTCAGGATATCTCCCAGATGCAAGGTGCCCCCACAGGCAACTGTGTCTGGTTTGAGAGTGCCAAGTGCCTCCTGCAAACTGACATCAGGAACCTGGCCTGGTGAGTTTTGTTTCTCAGGGCAAAGGCCATCGTTCGTGTCCAGGGCCCGGTGGCCCGGAGTGGCCGGCTGCCTGCTGAAATTCCGCATGCTTCAGGATATCTCCCAGATGCAAGGTGCCCCCACAGGCAACTGTGTCTGGTTTGACAGTGCCAAGTGCCTCCTGCAAACTGACATCAGGAACCTGGCCTGGTGAGTTTTGTTTCTCAGGGGAAAGGGCATGGTTCGTGTCCAGGGCCCGGTGGCCCGGAGTGGCCGGCTGCCTGCTGAAATTCCGCATGGTTCAGGATATCTCCCAGATGCAAGGTGCCCCCACAGGCAACTGTGTCTGGTTTGAGAGTGCCAAGTGCCTCCTGCAAACTGACATCAGGAACCTGGCCTGGTGAGTTTTGTTTCTCAGGGGAAAGGGCATGGTTCGTGTCCAGGGCCCGGTGGCCCGGAGTGGCCGGCTGCCTGCTGAAATTCCGCATGCTTCAGGATATCTCCCAGATGCAAGGTGCCCCCACAGGCAACTGTGTCTGGTTTGAGAGTGCCAAGTGCCTCCTGCAAACTGACATCAGGAACCTGGCCTGGTGAGTTTTGTTTCTCAGGGGAAAGGGCATCGTTCGTGTCCAGGGCCCGGTGGCCCGGAGCGGCCGGCTCCCTGCTGAAATTCCGCATGGTTCAGGATATCTCCCAGATGCAAGGTGCCCCCACAGGCAACTGTGTCTGGTTTGAGAGTGCCAAGTGCCTCCTGCAAACTGACATCAGGAACCTGGCCTGGTGAGTTTTGTTTCTCAGGGGAAAGGCCATCGTTCGTGTCCAGGGCCCGGTGGCCCGGAGTGGCCGGCTGCCTGCTGAAATTCCGCATGGTTCAGGATATCTCCCAGATGCAAGGTGCCCCCACAGGCAACTGTGTCTGGTTTGAGAGTGCCAAGTGCCTCCTGCAAACTGACATCAGGAACCTGGCCTGGTGAGTTTTGTTTCTCAGGGCAAAGGCCATCGTTCGTGTCCAGGGCCCGGTGGCCCGGGGTGGCCGGCTGCCTGCTGAAATTCCGCATGCTTCAGGATATCTCCCAGATGCAAGGTGCCCCCACAGGCAACTGTGTCTGGTTTGAGAGTGCCAAGTGCCTCCTGCAAACTGACATCAGGAACCTGGCCTGGTGAGTTTTGTTTCTCAGGGCAAAGGGCATGGTTCGTGTCCAGGGCCCGGTGGCCCGGAGTGGCCGGCTGCCTGCTGAAATTCCGCATGCTTCAGGATATCTCCCAGATGCAAGGTGCCCCCACAGGCAACTGTGTCTGGTTTGAGAGTGCCAAGTGCCTCCTACAAACTGACATCAGGAACCTGGCTTGGTGAGTTTTATTTCTCAGGGGAAAGGGCATGGTTCGTGTCCAGGGCCCGGTGGCCCGGAGTGGCCGGCTGCCTGCTGAAATTCCGCATGGTTCAGGATATCTCCCAGATGCTAGGAGCACCCACAGGCAACTGTGTCTGGTTTGAGAGTGCCAAGTGCCTCCTGCAAACTGACATCAGGAACCTGGCCTGGTGAGTTTTATTTCTCAGGGGAAAGGCCATCGTTCGTGTCCAGGGCCTGGTGGTTCGGAGTGGCCGGCTTCCTGCTGAAATTCCGCATGCTTCAGGATATCTCCCAGATGCAAGGTGCACCCACAGGCAACTGTGTCTGGTTTGACAGTGCCAAGTGCCTCCTGCAAACTGACATCAGGAACCTGGCCTGGTGAGTTTTGTTTCTCAGGGGAAAGGCCATCGTTCGTGTCCAGGGCCCGGTGGCCCGGAGCGGCCGGCTCCCTGCTGAAATTCCGCATGGTTCAGGATATCTCCCAGATGCAAGGTGCCCCCACAGGCAACTGTGTCTGGTTTGAGAGTGCCAAGTGCCTCCTGCAAACTGACATCAGGAACCTGGCCTGGTGAGTTTTGTTTCTCAGGGGAAAGGGCATGGTTCGTGTCCAGGGCCTGGTGGCCCGGGGTGGCCGGCGGCCTGCTGAAATTCCGCATGCTTCAGGATATCTCCCAGATGCAAGGTGCCCCCACAGGCAACTGTGTCTGGTTTGAGAGTGCCAAGTGCCTCCTGCAAACTGACATCAGGAACCTGGCCTGGTGAGTTTTGTTTCTCAGGGGAAAGGCCATCGTTCGTGTCCAGGGCCCGGTGGCCCGGAGTGGCCGGCTGCCTGCTGAAATTCCACATGGTTCAGGATATCTCCCAGATGCAAGGTGCCCCCACAGGCAACTGTGTCTGGTTTGAGAGTGCCAAGTGCCTCCTGCAAACTGACATCAGGAACCTGGCCTGGTGAGTTTTGTTTCTCAGGGCAAAGGCCATCGTTCGTGTCCAGGGCCCGGTGGCCCGGAGCGGCCGGCTCCCTACTGAAATTCCGCATGGTTCAGGATATCTCCCAGATGCAAGGTGCCCCCACAGGCAACTGTGTCTGGTTTGAGAGTGCCAAGTGCCTCCTGCAAACTGACATCAGGAACCTGGCCTGGTGAGTTTTGTTTCTCAGGGCAAAGGCCATCGTTCGTGTCCAGGGCCCGGTGGCCCGGAGTGGCCGGCTGCCTGCTGAAATTCCGCATGCTTCAGGATATCTCCCAGATGCAAGGTGCCCCCACAGGCAACTGTGTCTGGTTTGACAGTGCCAAGTGCCTCCTGCAAACTGACATCAGGAACCTGGCCTGGTGAGTTTTGTTTCTCAGGGGAAAGGGCATCGTTCGTGTCCAGGGCCCGGTGGCCCGGAGTGGCCGGCTGCCTGCTGAAATTCCGCATGCTTCAGGATATCTCCCAGATGCAAGGTGCCCCCACAGGCAACTGTGTCTGGTTTGAGAGTGCCAAGTGCCTCCTGCAAACTGACATCAGGAACCTGGCCTGGTGAGTTTTGTTTCTCAGGGGAAAGGCCATCGTTCGTGTCCAGGGCCCGGTGGCCCGGAGTGGCCGGCTGCCTGCTGAAATTCCGCATGGTTCAGGATATCTCCCAGATGCAAGGTGCCCCCACAGGCAACTGTGTCTGGTTTGAGAGTGCCAAGTGCCTCCTGCAAACTGACATCAGGAACCTGGCCTGGTGAGTTTTGTTTCTCAGGGGAAAGGGCATCGTTCGTGTCCAGGGCCCGGGTGCCCGGAGTGGCCGGCTGCCTGCTGAAATTCCGCATGGTTCAGGATATCTCCCAGATGCAAGGTGCCCCCACAGGCAACTGTGTCTGGTTTGAGAGTGCCAAGTGCCTCCTGCAAACTGACATCAGGAACCTGGCCTGGTGAGTTTTGTTTCTCAGGGGAAATGCCATCGTTCGTGTCCAGGGCCTGGTGGCCGGGAGTGGCCGGCTGCCTGCTGAAATTCCGCATGGTTCAGAATATCTCCCAGATGCAAGGTGCCCCCACAGGCAACTGTGTCTGGTTTGAGAGTGCCAAGTGCCTCCTGCAAACTGACATCAGGAACCTGGCCTGGTGAGTTTTGTTTGTCAGGGGAAAGGGCATGGTTCGTGTCCAGGGCCCGGTGGCCCGGAGTGGCCGGCTGCCTGCTGAAATTCCGCATGCTTCAGGATATCTCCTAGATGCAAGGTGCCCCCACAGGCAACTGTGTCTGGTTTGACAGTGCCAAGTGCCTCCTGCAAACTGACATCAGGAACCTGGCCTGGTGAGTTTTGTTTCTCAGGTGAAAGGCCATCGTTCGTGTCCAGGGCCCGGTGGCCCGGAGTGGCCGGCTGCCTGCTGAAATTCCGCATGGTTCAGGATATCTCCCAGATGCAAGGTGCCCCCACAGGCAACTGTGTCTGGTTTGACAGTGCCAAGTGCCTCCTGCAAACTGACATCAGGAACCTGGCCTGGTGAGTTTTGTTTCTCAGGGGAAAGGCCATCGTTCATGTCCAGGGCCCGGTGGCCCGGAGCGGCCGGCTCCCTGCTGAAATTCCGCATGGTTCAGGATATCTCCCAGATGCAAGGTGCCCCCACAGGCAACTGTGTCTGGTTTGAGAGTGCCAAGTGCCTCCTGCAAACTGACATCAGGAACCTGGCCTGGTGAGTTTTGTTTCTCAGGGGAAAGGCCATCGTTCGTGTCCAGGGCCCGGTGGCCCGGAGTGGCCGGCTGCCTGCTGAAATTCCGCATGCTTCAGGATATCTCCCAGATGCAAGGTGCCCCCACAGGCAAGTGTGTCTGGTTTGACAGTGCCAAGTGCCTCCTGCAAACTGACATCAGGAACCTGGCCTGGTGAGTTTTGTTTCTCAGGGGAAAGGGCATCGTTCGTGTCCAGGGCCCGGTGGCCCGGAGTGGCCGGCTGCCTGCTGAAATTCCGCATGGTTCAGGATATCTCCCAGATGCAAGGTGCCCCCACAGGCAACTGTGTCTGGTTTGAGAGTGCCAAGTGCCTCCTGCAAACTGACATCAGGAACCTGGCCTGGTGAGTTTTGTTTCTCAGGGGAAAGGCCATCGTTCGTGTCCAGGGCCCGGTGGCCCGGAGTGGCCGGCTGCCTGCTGAAATTCCGCATGGTTCAGGATATCTCCCAGATGCAAGGTGCCCCCACAGGCAACTGTGTCTGGTTTGAGAGTGCCAAGTGCCTCCTGCAAACTGACATCAGGAACCTGGCCTGGTGAGTTTTGTTTCTCAGGGCAAAGGCCATCGTTCGTGTCCAGGGCCCGGTGGCCCGGAGTGGCCGGCTGCCTGCTGAAATTCCGCATGCTTCAGGATATCTCCCAGATGCAAGGTGCCCCCACAGGCAACTGTGTCTGGTTTGAGAGTGCCAAGTGCCTCCTGCAAACTGACATCAGGAACCTGGCCTGGTGAGTTTTGTTTCTCAGGGCAAAGGCCATCGTTCGTGTCCAGGGCCCGGTGGCCCGGGGTGGCCGGCTGCCTGCTGAAATTCCGCATGGTTCAGGATATCTCCCAGATGCAAGGTGCCCCCACAGGCAACTGTGTCTGGTTTGAGAGTGCCAAGTGCCTCCTGCAAACTGACATCAGGAACCTGGCCTGGTGAGTTTTGTTTCTCAGGGCAAAGGGCATGGTTCGTGTCCAGGGCCCGGTGGCCCGGAGTGGCCGGCTGCCTGCTGAAATTCCGCATGCTTCAGGATATCTCCCAGATGCAAGGTCCCCCCACAGGCACATGTGTCTGGTTTGAGAGTGCCAAGTGCCTCCTGCAAACTGACATCAGGAACCTGGCCTGGTGAGTTTTATTTCTCAGGGGAAAGGGCATGGTTCGTGTCCAGGGCCCGGTGGCCCGGAGTGGCCGGCTGCCTGCTGAAATTCCGCATGGTTCAGGATATCTCCCAGATGCTAGCAGCACCCACAGGCAACTGTGTCTGGTTTGAGAGTGCCAAGTGCCTCCTGCAAACTGACATCAGGAACCTGGCCTGGTGAGTTTTATTTCTCAGGGGAAAGGCCATCGTTCGTGTCCAGGGCCCGGTGGTTCGGAGTGGCCGGCTTCCTGCTGAAATTCCGCATGCTTCAGGATATCTCCCAGATGCAAGGTGCACCCACAGGCAACTGTGTCTGGTTTGACAGTGCCAAGTGCCTCCTGCAAACTGACATCAGGAACCTGGCCTGGTGAGTTTTGTTTCTCAGGGGAAAGGCCATCGTTCGTGTCCAGGGCCCGGTGGCCCGGAGCGGCCGGCTCCCTGCTGAAATTCCGCATGGTTCAGGATATCTCCCAGATGCAAGGTGCCCCCACAGGCAACTGTGTCTGGTTTGAGAGTGCCAAGTGCCTCCTGCAAACTGACATCAGGAACCTGGCCGGGTGAGTTTTGTTTCTCAGGGGAAAGGGCATGGTTCGTGTCCAGGGCCTGGTGGCCCGGGGTGGCCGGCGGCCTGCTGAAATTCCGCATGCTTCAGGATATCTCCCAGATGCAAGGTGCCCCCACAGGCAACTGTGTCTGGTTTGAGAGTGCCAAGTGCCTCCTGCAAACTGACATCAGGAACCTGGCCTGGTGAGTTTTGTTTCTCAGGGGAAAGGCCATCGTTCGTGTCCAGGGCCCGGTGGCCCGGAGTGGCCGGCTGCCTGCTGAAATTCCACATGGTTCAGGATATCTCCCAGATGCAAGGTGCCCCCACAGGCAACTGTGTCTGGTTTGAGAGTGCCAAGTGCCTCCTGCAAACTGACATCAGGAACCTGGCCTGGTGAGTTTTGTTTCTCAGGGCAAAGGCCATCGTTCGTGTCCAGGGCCCGGTGGCCCGGAGCGGCCGGCTCCCTACTGAAATTCCGCATGGTTCAGGATATCTCCCAGATGCAAGGTGCCCCCACAGGCAACTGTGTCTGGTTTGAGAGTGCCAAGTGCCTCCTGCAAACTGACATCAGGAACCTGGCCTGGTGAGTTTTGTTTCTCAGGGCAAAGGCCATCGTTCGTGTCCAGGGCCCGGTGGCCCGGAGTGGCCGGCTGCCTGCTGAAATTCCGCATGGTTCAGGATATCTCCCAGATGCAAGGTGCCCCCACAGGCAACTGTGTCTGGTTTGACAGTGCCAAGTGCCTCCTGCAAACTGACATCAGGAACCTGGCCTGGTGAGTTTTGTTTCTCAGGGGAAAGGGCATCGTTCGTGTCCAGGGCCCGGTGGCCCGGAGTGGCCGGCTGCCTGCTGAAATTCCGCATGCTTCAGGATATCTCCCAGATGCAAGGTGCCCCCACAGGCAACTGTGTCTGGTTTGAGAGTGCCAAGTGCCTCCTGCAAACTGACATCAGGAACCTGGCCTGGTGAGTTTTGTTTCTCAGGGGAAAGGCCATCGTTCGTGTCCAGGGCCCGGTGGCCCGGAGTGGCCGGCTGCCTGCTGAAATTCCGCATGGTTCAGGATATCTCCCAGATGCAAGGTGCCCCCACAGGCAACTGTGTCTGGTTTGAGAGTGCCAAGTGCCTCCTGCAAACTGACATCAGGAACCTGGCCTGGTGAGTTTTGTTTCTCAGGGGAAAGGGCATCGTTCGTGTCCAGGGCCCGGGTGCCCGGAGTGGCCGGCTGCCTGCTGAAATTCCGCATGGTTCAGGATATCTCCCAGATGCAAGGTGCCCCCACAGGCAACTGTGTCTGGTTTGAGAGTGCCAAGTGCCTCCTGCAAACTGACATCAGGAACCTGGCCTGGTGAGTTTTGTTTCTCAGGGGAAATGCCATCGTTCGTGTCCAGGGCCCGGTGGCCCGGAGTGGCCGGCTGCCTGCTGAAATTCCGCATGGTTCAGAATATCTCCCAGATGCAAGGTGCCCCCACAGGCAACTGTGTCTGGTTTGAGAGTGCCAAGTGCCTCCTGCAAACTGACATCAGGAACCTGGCCTGGTGAGTTTTGTTTGTCAGGGGAAAGGGCATGGTTCGTGTCCAGGGCCCGGTGGCCCGGAGTGGCCGGCTGCCTGCTGAAATTCCGCATGCTTCAGGATATCTCCTAGATGCAAGGTGCCCCCACAGGCAACTGTGTCTGGTTTGACAGTGCCAAGTGCCTCCTGCAAACTGACATCAGGAACCTGGCCTGGTGAGTTTTGTTTCTCAGGTGAAAGGCCATCGTTCGTGTCCAGGGCCCGGTGGCCCGGAGTGGCCGGCTGCCTGCTGAAATTCCGCATGGTTCAGGATATCTCCCAGATGCAAGGTGCCCCCACAGGCAACTGTGTCTGGTTTGACAGTGCCAAGTGCCTCCTGCAAACTGACATCAGGAACCTGGCCTGGTGAGTTTTGTTTCTCAGGGGAAAGGCCATCGTTCGTGTCCAGGGCCCGGTGGCCCGGAGCGGCCGGCTCCCTGCTGAAATTCCGCATGCTTCAGGATATCTCCCAGATGCAAGGTGCCCCCACAGGCAACTGTGTCTGGTTTGAGAGTGCCAAGTGCCTCCTGCAAACTGACATCAGGAACCTGGCCTGGTGAGTTTTGTTTCTCAGGGCAAAGGCCATCGTTCGTGTCCAGGGCCCGGTGGCCCGGAGTGGCCGGCTGCCTGCTGAAATTCCGCATGCTTCAGGATATCTCCCAGATGCAAGGTGCCCCCACAGGCAAGTGTGTCTGGTTTGAGAGTGCCAAGTGCCTCCTGCAAACTGACATCAGGAACCTGGCCTGGTGAGTTTTGTTTCTCAGGGGAAAGGGCATCGTTCGTGTCCAGGGCCCGGTGGCCCGGAGTGGCCGGCTGCCTGCTGAAATTCCGCATGGTTCAGGATATCTCCCAGATGCAAGGTGCCCCCACAGGCAACTGTGTCTGGTTTGAGAGTGCCAAGTGCCTCCTGCAAACTGACATCAGGAACCTGGCCTGGTGAGTTTTGTTTCTCAGGGGAAAGGCCATCGTTCGTGTCCAGGGCCCGGTGGCCCGGAGTGGCCGGCTGCCTGCTGAAATTCCGCATGGTTCAGGATATCTCCCAGATGCAAGGTGCCCCCACAGGCAACTGTGTCTGGTTTGACAGTGCCAAGTGCCTCCTGCAAACTGACATCAGGAACCTGGCCTGGTGAGTTTTGTTTCTCAGGGCAAAGGCCATCGTTCGTGTCCAGGGCCCGGTGGCCCGGAGCGGCCGGCTCCCTGCTGAAATTCCGCATGCTTCAGGATATCTCCCAGATGCAAGGTGCCCCCACAGGCAACTGTGTCTGGTTTGAGAGTGCCAAGTGCCTCCTGCAAACTGACATCAGGAACCTGGCCTGGTGAGTTTTGTTTCTCAGGGCAAAGGCCATCGTTCGTGTCCAGGGCCCGGTGGCCCGGAGTGGCCGGCTGCCTGCTGAAATTCCGCATGCTTCAGGATATCTCCCAGATGCAAGGTGCCCCCACAGGCAACTGTGTCTGGATTGAGAGTGCCAAGTGCCTCCTGCAAACTGACATCAGGAACCTGGCCTGGTGAGTTTTGTTTCTCAGGGGAAAGGCCATCGTTCGTGTCCAGCGCCCGGTGGCCCGGAGTGGCCGGCTGCCTGCTGAAATTCCGCATGGTTCAGGATATCTCCCAGATGCAAGGTGCCCCCACAGGCAACTGTGTCTGGTTTGACAGTGCCAAGTGCCTCCTGCAAACTGACATCAGGAACCTGGCCTGGTGAGTTTTGTTTCTCAGGGGAAAGGGCATCGTTCGTGTCCAGGGCCCGGTGGCCCGGAGTGGCCGGCTGCCTGCTGAAATTCCGCATGGTTCAGGATATCTCCCAGATGCAAGGTGCCCCCACAGGCAACTGTGTCTGGTTTGAGAGTGCCAAGTGCCTCCTGCAAACTGACATCAGGAACCTGGCCTGGTGAGTTTTGTTTCTCAGGGGAAAGGGCATGGTTCGTGTCCAGGGCCCGGTGGCCCGGAGTGGCCGGCTGCCTGCTGAAATTCCGCATGGTTCAGAATATCTCCCAGATGCAAGGTGCCCCCACAGGCAACTGTGTCTGGTTTGAGAGTGCCAAGTGCCTCCTGCAAACTGACATCAGGAACCTGGCCTGGTGAGTTTTGTTTCTCAGGGGAAAGGGCATCGTTCGTGTCCAGGGCCCGGTGGCCCGTAGTGGCCTGCTGCCTGCTGAAATTCCGCATGCTTCAGGATATCTCCTAGATGCAAGGTGCCCCCACAGGCAACTGTGTCTGGTTTGACAGTGCCAAGTGCCTCCTGCAAACTGACATCAGGAACCTGGCCTGGTGATTTTTGTTTCTCAGGGGAAAGGCCATGGTTCGTGTCCAGGGCCCGGTGGCCCGGAGTGGCCGGCTGCCTGCTGAAATTCCGCATGCTTCAGGATATCTCCCAGATGCAAGGTGCCCCCACAGGTAACTGTGTCTGGTTTGACAGTGCCAAGTGCCTCCTACAAACTGACATCAGGAACCTGGCCTGGTGAGTTTTATTTCTCAGGGGAAATGGCATCGTTCGTGTCCAGGGCCCGGTGGTTCGTTGTGACCGGCTTCCTGCTGAAATTCCGCATGCTTCAGGATATCTCCCAGATGCAAGGTGCCCCCTCAGGCGACTGTGTCTGGTTTGACAGTGCCAAGTGCCTCCTGCAAACTGACATCAGGAACCTGGCCTGGTGAGTTTTGTTTCTCAGGGCAAAGGCCATCGTTCGTGTCCAGGGCCCGGTGGCCCGGAGTGGCCGGCTGCCTGCTGAAATTCCGCATGGTTCAGGATATCTCCCAGATGCAAGGTGCCCCCTCAGGCGACTGTGTCTGGTTTGACAGTGCCAAGTGCCTCCTGCAAACTGCCATCAGGAACCTGGCCTGGCGAGTTTTGTTTCTCAGGGGAAAGGGCATGGTTCGTGTCCAGGGCCCGGTGGCCCGGAGTGGCCGGCTGCCTGCTGAAATTCCGCATGCTTCAGGATATCTCCCAGATGCAAGGTGCCCCCACAGGCAACTGTGTCTGGTTTGAGAGTGCCAAGTGCCTCCTGCAAACTGACATCAGGAACCTGGCCTGGTGAGTTTTGTTTCTCAGGGGAAAGGGCATGGTTCGTGTCCAGGGCCCGGTGGCCCGGAGTGGCCGGCTGCCTGCTGAAATTCCGCATGGTTCAGGATATCTCCCAGATGCAAGGTGCCCCCACAGGCAACTGTGTCTGGTTTGAGAGTGCCAAGTGCCTCCTGCAAACTGACATCAGGAACCTGGCCTGGTGAGTTTTGTTTCTCAGGGGAAAGGGCATGGTTCGTGTCCAGGGCCCGGTGGCCCGGAGTGGCCGGCTGCCTGCTGAAATTCCGCATGGTTCAGGATATCTCCCAGATGCAAGGTGCCCCCACAGGCAACTGTGTCTGGTTTGAGAGTGCCAAGTGCCTCCTGCAAACTGACATCAGGAACCTGGCCTGGTGAGTTTTGTTTCTCAGGGGAAAGGGCATCGTTCGTGTCCAGGGCCCGGTGGCCCGGAGCGGCCGGCTCCCTGCTGAAATTCCGCATGGTTCAGGATATCTCCCAGATGCAAGGTGCCCCCACAGGCAACTGTGTCTGGTTTGAGAGTGCCAAGTGCCTCCTGCAAACTGACATCAGGAACCTGGCCTGGTGAGTTTTGTTTCTCAGGGCAAAGGCCATCGTTCGTGTCCAGGGCCCGGTGGCCCGGAGTGGCCGGCTGCCTGCTGAAATTCCGCATGCTTCAGGATATCTCCCAGATGCAAGGTGCCCCCACAGGCAACTGTGTCTGGTTTGACAGTGCCAAGTGCCTCCTGCAAACTGACATCAGGAACCTGGCCTGGTGAGTTTTGTTTCTCAGGGCAAAGGCCATCGTTCGTGTCCAGGGCCCGGTGGCCCGGGGTGGCCGGCTGCCTGCTGAAATTCCGCATGCTTCAGGATATCTCCCAGATGCAAGGTGCCCCCACAGGCAACTGTGTCTGGTTTGAGAGTGCCAAGTGCCTCCTGCAAACTGACATCAGGAACCTGGCCTGGTGAGTTTTGTTTCTCAGGGCAAAGGGCATGGTTCGTGTCCAGGGCCCGGTGGCCCGGAGTGGCCGGCTGCCTGCTGAAATTCCGCATGCTTCAGGATATCTCCCAGATGCAAGGTGCCCCCACAGGCAACTGTGTCTGGTTTGAGAGTGCCAAGTGCCTCCTACAAACTGACATCAGGAACCTGGCTTGGTGAGTTTTATTTCTCAGGGGAAAGGGCATGGTTCGTGTCCAGGGCCCGGTGGCCCGGAGTGGCCGGCTGCCTGCTGAAATTCCGCATGGTTCAGGATATCTCCCAGATGCTAGGAGCACCCACAGGCAACTGTGTCTGGTTTGAGAGTGCCAAGTGCCTCCTGCAAACTGACATCAGGAACCTGGCCTGGTGAGTTTTATTTCTCAGGGGAAAGGCCATCGTTCGTGTCCAGGGCCCGGTGGTTCGGAGTGGCCGGCTTCCTGCTGAAATTCCGCATGGTTCAGGATATCTCCCAGATGCAAGGTGCACCCACAGGCAACTGTGTCTGGTTTGACAGTGCCAAGTGCCTCCTGCAAACTGACATCAGGAACCTGGCCTGGTGAGTTTTGTTTCTCAGGGGAAAGGCCATCGTTCGTGTCCAGGGCCCGGTGGCCCGGAGCGGCCGGCTCCCTGCTGAAATTCCGCATGGTTCAGGATATCTCCCAGATGCAAGGTGCCCCCACAGGCAACTGTGTCTGGTTTGAGAGTGCCAAGTGCCTCCTGCAAACTGACATCAGGAACCTGGCCTGGTGAGTTTTGTTTCTCAGGGGAAAGGGCATGGTTCGTGTCCAGGGCCTGGTGGCCCGGGGTGGCCGGCGGCCTGCTGAAATTCCGCATGCTTCAGGATATCTCCCAGATGCAAGGTGCCCCCACAGGCAACTGTGTCTGGTTTGAGAGTGCCAAGTGCCTCCTGCAAACTGACATCAGGAACCTGGCCTGGTGAGTTTTGTTTCTCAGGGGAAAGGCCATCGTTCGTGTCCAGGGCCCGGTGGCCCGGAGTGGCCGGCTGCCTGCTGAAATTCCACATGGTTCAGGATATCTCCCAGATGCAAGGTGCCCCCACAGGCAACTGTGTCTGGTTTGAGAGTGCCAAGTGCCTCCTGCAAACTGACATCAGGAACCTGGCCTGGTGAGTTTTGTTTCTCAGGGCAAAGGCCATCGTTCGTGTCCAGGGCCCGGTGGCCCGGAGCGGCCGGCTCCCTACTGAAATTCCGCATGGTTCAGGATATCTCCCAGATGCAAGGTGCCCCCACAGGCAACTGTGTCTGGTTTGAGAGTGCCAAGTGCCTCCTGCAAACTGACATCAGGAACCTGGCCTGGTGAGTTTTGTTTCTCAGGGCAAAGGCCATCGTTCGTGTCCAGGGCCCGGTGGCCCGGAGTGGCCGGCTGCCTGCTGAAATTCCGCATGGTTCAGGATATCTCCCAGATGCAAGGTGCCCCCACAGGCAACTGTGTCTGGTTTGACAGTGCCAAGTGCCTCCTGCAAACTGACATCAGGAACCTGGCCTGGTGAGTTTTGTTTCTCAGGGGAAAGGGCATCGTTCGTGTCCAGGGCCCGGTGGCCCGGAGTGGCCGGCTGCCTGCTGAAATTCCGCATGGTTCAGGATATCTCCCAGATGCAAGGTGCCCCCACAGGCAACTGTGTCTGGTTTGAGAGTGCCAAGTGCCTCCTGCAAACTGACATCAGGAACCTGGCCTGGTGAGTTTTGTTTCTCAGGGGAAAGGCCATCGTTCGTGTCCAGGGCCCGGTGGCCCGGAGTGGCCGGCTGCCTGCTGAAATTCCGCATGGTTCAGGATATCTCCCAGATGCAAGGTGCCCCCACAGGCAACTGTGTCTGGTTTGAGAGTGCCAAGTGCCTCCTGCAAACTGACATCAGGAACCTGGCCTGGTGAGTTTTGTTTCTCAGGGGAAAGGGCATGGTTCGTGTCCAGGGCCCGGGTGCCCGGAGTGGCCGGCTGCCTGCTGAAATTCCGCATGGTTCAGGATATCTCCCAGATGCAAGGTGCCCCCACAGGCAACTGTGTCTGGTTTGAGAGTGCCAAGTGCCTCCTGCAAACTGACATCAGGAACCTGGCCTGGTGAGTTTTGTTTCTCAGGGGAAAGGCCATCGTTCGTGTCCAGGGCCCGGTGGCCGGGAGTGGCCGGCTGCCTGCTGAAATTCCGCATGGTTCAGAATATCTCCCAGATGCAAGGTGCCCCCACAGGCAACTGTGTCTGGTTTGAGAGTGCCAAGTGCCTCCTGCAAACTGACATCAGGAACCTGGCCTGGTGAGTTTTGTTTGTCAGGGGAAAGGGCATGGTTCGTGTCCAGGGCCCGGTGGCCCGTAGTGGCCGGCTGCCTGCTGAAATTCCGCATGCTTCAGGATATCTCCTAGATGCAAGGTGCCCCCACAGGCAACTGTGTCTGGTTTGACAGTGCCAAGTGCCTCCTGCAAACTGACATCAGGAACCTGGCCTGGTGAGTTTTGTTTCTCAGGGGAAAGGCCATCGTTCGTGTCCAGGGCCCGGTGGCCCGGAGTGGCCGGCTGCCTGCTGAAATTCCGCATGCTTCAGGATATCTCCCAGATGCAAGGTGCCCCCACAGGCAACTGTGTCTGGTTTGACAGTGCCAAGTGCCTCCTGCAAACTGACATCAGGAACCTGGCCTGGTGACTTTTGTTTCTCAGGGCAAAGGCCATCGTTCGTGTCCAGGGCCCGGTGGCCCGGAGCGGCCGGCTCCCTGCTGAAATTCCGCATGCTTCAGGATATCTCCCAGATGCAAGGTGCCCCCACAGGCAACTGTGTCTGGTTTGAGAGTGCCAAGTGCCTCCTGCAAACTGACATCAGGAACCTGGCCTGGTGAGTTTTGTTTCTCAGGGCAAAGGCCATCGTTCGTGTCCAGGGCCCGGTGGCCCGGAGTGGCCGGCTGCCTGCTGAAATTCCGCATGCTTCAGGATATCTCCCAGATGCAAGGTGCCCCCACAGGCAACTGTGTCTGGTTTGAGAGTGCCAAGTGCCTCCTGCAAACTGACATCAGGAACCTGGCCTGGTGAGTTTTGTTTCTCAGGGGAAAGGGCATGGTTCGTGTCCAGGGCCCGGTGGCCCGGAGTGGCCGGCTGCCTGCTGAAATTCCGCATGGTTCAGGATATCTCCCAGATGCAAGGTGCCCCCACAGGCAACTGTGTCTGGTTTGAGAGTGCCAAGTGCCTCCTGCAAACTGACATCAGGAACCTGGCCTGGTGAGTTTTGTTTCTCAGGGGAAAGGGCATGGTTCGTGTCCAGGGCCCGGTGGCCCGGAGTGGCCGGCTGCCTGCTGAAATTCCGCATGGTTCAGGATATCTCCCAGATGCAAGGTGCCCCCACAGGCAACTGTGTCTGGTTTGAGAGTGCCAAGTGCCTCCTGCAAACTGACATCAGGAACCTGGCCTGGTGAGTTTTGTTTCTCAGGGGAAAGGGCATCGTTCGTGTCCAGGGCCCGGTGGCCCGGAGCGGCCGGCTCCCTGCTGAAATTCCGCATGGTTCAGGATATCTCCCAGATGCAAGGTGCCCCCACAGGCAACTGTGTCTGGTTTGAGAGTGCCAAGTGCCTCCTGCAAACTGACATCAGGAACCTGGCCTGGTGAGTTTTGTTTCTCAGGGCAAAGGCCATCGTTCGTGTCCAGGGCCCGGTGGCCCGGAGTGGCCGGCTGCCTGCTGAAATTCCGCATGCTTCAGGATATCTCCCAGATGCAAGGTGCCCCCACAGGCAACTGTGTCTGGTTTGAGAGTGCCAAGTGCCTCCTGCAAACTGACATCAGGAACCTGCCCTGGTGAGTTTTGTTTCTCAGGGCAAAGGCCATCGTTCGTGTCCAGGGCCCGGTGGCCCGGAGTGGCCGGCTGCCTGCTGAAATTCCGCATGCTTCAGGATATCTCCCAGATGCAAGGTGCCCCCACAGGCAACTGTGTCTGGTTTGAGAGTGCCAAGTGCCTCCTGCAAACTGACATCAGGAACCTGGCCTGGTGAGTTTTGTTTCTCAGGGGAAAGGGCATCGTTCGTGTCCAGGGCCCGGTGGCCCGGAGTGGCCGGCTGCCTGCTGAAATTCCGCATGGTTCAGGATATCTCCCAGATGCAAGGTGCCCCCACAGGCAACTGTGTCTGGTTTGACAGTGCCAAGTGCCTCCTGCAAACTGACATCAGGAACCTGGCCTGGTGAGTTTTGTTTCTCAGGGGAAAGGGCATCGTTCGTGTCCAGGGCCCGGTGGCCCGGAGTGGCCGGCTGCCTGCTGAAATTCCGCATGCTTCAGGATATCTCCTAGATGCAAGGTGCCCCCACAGGCAACTGTGTCTGGTTTGAGAGTGCCAAGTGCCTCCTGCAAACTGACATCAGGAACCTGGCCTGGTGAGTTTTGTTTCTCAGGGGAAAGGGCATGGTTCGTGTCCAGGGCCCGGTGGCCCGGGGTGGCCGGCTGCCTGCTGAAATTCCGCATGCTTCAGGATATCTCCCAGATGCAAGGTGCCCCCACAGGCAACTGTGTCTGGTTTGAGAGTGCCAAGTGCCTCCTACAAACTGACATCAGGAACCTGGCTTGGTGAGTTTTATTTCTCAGGGGAAAGGGCATGGTTCGTGTCCAGGGCCCGGTGGCCCGGAGTGGCCGGCTGCCTGCTGAAATTCCGCATGGTTAAGGATATCTCCCAGATGCTAGGAGCACCCACAGGCAACTGTGTCTGGTTTGAGAGTGCCAAGTGCCTCCTGCAAACTGACATCAGGAACCTGGCCTGGTGAGTTTTATTTCTCAGGGGAAAGGCCATCGTTCGTGTCCAGGGCCCGGTGGTTCAGAGTGGCCGGCTTCCTGCTGAAATTCCGCATGCTTCAGGATATCTCCCAGATGCAAGGTGCACCCACAGGCAACTGTGTCTGGTTTGAGAGTGCCAAGTGCCTCCTGCAAACTGACATCAGGAACCTGGCCTGGTGAGTTTTGTTTCTCAGGGGAAAGGCCATCGTTCGTGTCCAGGGCCCGGTGGCCCGGAGCGGCCGGCTCCCTGCTGAAATTCCGCATGGTTCAGGATATCTCCCAGATGCAAGGTGCCCCCACAGGCAACTGTGTCTGGTTTGAGAGTGCCAAGTGCCTCCTGCAAACTGACATCAGGAACCTGGCCTGGTGAGTTTTGTTTCTCAGGGGAAAGGGCATCGTTCGTGTCCAGGGCCCGGTGGCCCGGAGTGGCCGGCTGCCTGCTGAAATTCCGCATGGTTCAGGATATCTCCCAGATGCAAGGTGCCCCCACAGGCAACTGTGTCTGGTTTGACAGTGCCAAGTGCCTCCTGCAAACTGACATCAGGAACCTGGCCTGGTGAGTTTTGTTTCTCAGGGGAAAGGGCATCGTTCGTGTCCAGGGCCCGGTGGCCCGGAGTGGCCGGCTGCCTGCTGAAATTCCGCATGGTTCAGGATATCTCCCAGATGCAAGGTGCCCCCACAGGCAACTGTGTCTGGTTTGAGAGTGCCAAGTGCCTCCTGCAAACTGACATCAGGAACCTGGCCTGGTGAGTTTTGTTTCTCAGGGGAAAGGCCATCGTTCGTGTCCAGGGCCCGGTGGCCCGGAGTGGCCGGCTGCCTGCTGAAATTCCGCATGCTTCAGGATATCTCCCAGATGCAAGGTGCCCCCACAGGCAACTGTGTCTGGTTTGAGAGTGCCAAGTGCCTCCTGCAAACTGACATCAGGAACCTGGCCTGGTGAGTTTTGTTTCTCAGGGGAAAGGGCATCGTTCGTGTCCAGGGCCCGGTGGCCGGGAGTGGCCGGCTGCCTGCTGAAATTCCGCATGGTTCAGAATATCTCCCAGATGCAAGGTGCCCCCACAGGCAACTGTGTCTGGTTTGAGAGTGCCAAGTGCCTCCTGCAAACTGACATCAGGAACCTGGCCTGGTGAGTTTTGTTTCTCAGGGCAAAGGCCATCGTTCGTGTCCAGGGCCCGGTGGCCCGTAGTGGCCGGCTGCCTGCTGAAATTCCGCATGCTTCAGGATATCTCCTAGATGCAAGGTGCCCCCACAGGCAACTGTGTCTGGTTTGACAGTGCCAAGTGCCTCCTGCAAACTGACATCAGGAACCTGGCCTGGTGAGTTTTGTTTCTCAGGGGAAAGGGCATCGTTCGTGTCCAGGGCCCGGTGGCCCGGAGTGGCCGGCTGCCTGCTGAAATTCCGCATGCTTCAGGGTATCTCCCAGATGCAAGGTGCCCCCACAGGTAACTGTGTCTGGTTTGACAGTGCCAAGTGCCTCCTAGAAACTGACATCAGGAACCTGGCCTGGTGAGTTTTATTTCTCAGGGGAAATGGCATCGTTCGTGTCCAGGGCCCGGTGGTTCGTTGTGACCGGCTTCCTGCTGAAATTCCGCATGCTTCAGGATATCTCCCAGATGCAAGGTGCCCCCTCAGGCAACTGTGTCTGGTTTGACAGTGCCAAGTGCCTCCTGCAAACTGACATCAGGAACCTGGCCTGGTGAGTTTTGTTTCTCAGGGCAAAGGCCATCGTTCGTGTCCAGGGCCCGGTGGCCCGGAGTGGCCGGCTGCCTGCTGAAATTCCGCATGGTTCAGGATATCTCCCAGATGCAAGGTGCCCCCACAGGCAACTGTGTCTGGTTTGACAGTGCCAAGTGCCTCCTGCAAACTGACATCAGGAACCTGGCCTGGTGAGTTTTGTTTCTCAGGGGAAAGGTCATGGTTCGTGTCCAGGGCCCGGTGGCCCGGAGTGGCCGGCTGCCTGCTGAAATTCCGCATGCTTCAGGATATCTCCCAGATGCAAGGTGCCCCCACAGGCAACTGTGTCTGGTTTGAGAGTGCCAAGTGCCTCCTGCAAACTGACATCAGGAACCTGGCCTGGTGAGTTTTGTTTCTCAGGGCAAAGGGCATGGTTCGTGTCCAGGGCCCGGTGGCCCAGAGTGGCTGGCTGCCTGCTGAAATTCCGCATGCTTCAGAATATCTCCCAGATGCAAGGTGCCCCCACAGGCAACTGTGTCTGGTTTGAGAGTGCCAAGTGCCTCCTGCAAACTGACATCAGGAACCTGGCCTGGTGAGTTTTGTTTCTCAGGGGAAAGGGCATCGTTCGTGTCCAGGGCCCGGTGGCCCGGAGTGGCCGGCTGCCTGCTGAAATTCCGCATGCTTCAGGATATCTCCCAGATGCAAGGTGCCCCCACAGGTAACTGTGTCTGGTTTGACAGTGCCAAGTGCCTCCTAAAAACTGACATCAGGAACCTGGCCTGGTGAGTTTTATTTCTCAGGGGAAGTGGCATCGTTCGTGTCCAGGGCCCGGTGGTTCGTTGTGACCGGCTTCCTGCTGAAATTCCGCATGCTTCAGGATATCTCCCAGATGCAAGGTGCCCCCACAGGCAACTGTGTCTGGTTTGAGAGTGCCAAGTGCCTCCTGCAAACTGACATCAGGAACCTGGCCTGGTGAGTTTTGTTTCTCAGGGCAAAGGCCATCGTTCGTGTCCAGGGCCCGGTGGCCCGGAGTGGCCGGCTGCCTGCTGAAATTCCGCATGCTTCAGGATATCTCCCAGATGCAAGGTGCCCCCACAGGCAAGTGTGTCTGGTTTGACAGTGCCAAGTGCCTCCTGCAAACTGACATCAGGAACCTGGCCTGGTGAGTTTTGTTTCTCAGGGGAAAGGGCATCGTTCGTGTCCAGGGCCCGGTGGCCCGGAGTGGCCGGCTGCCTGCTGAAATTCCGCATGGTTCAGGATATCTCCCAGATGCAAGGTGCCCCCACAGGCAACTGTGTCTGGTTTGAGAGTGCCAAGTGCCTCCTGCAAACTGACATCAGGAACCTGGCCTGGTGAGTTTTGTTTCTCAGGGGAAAGGCCATCGTTCGTGTCCAGGGCCCGGTGGCCCGGAGTGGCCGGCTGCCTGCTGAAATTCCGCATGGTTCAGGATATCTCCCAGATGCAAGGTGCCCCCACAGGCAACTGTGTCTGGTTTGACAGTGCCAAGTGCCTCCTGCAAACTGACATCAGGAACCTGGCCTGGTGAGTTTTGTTTCTCAGGGCAAAGGCCATCGTTCGTGTCCAGGGCCCGGTGGCCCGGAGCGGCCGGCTCCCTGCTGAAATTCCGCATGCTTCAGGATATCTCCCAGATGCAAGGTGCCCCCACAGGCAACTGTGTCTGGTTTGAGAGTGCCAAGTGCCTCCTGCAAACTGACATCAGGAACCTGGCCTGGTGAGTTTTGTTTCTCAGGGCAAAGGCCATCGTTCGTGTCCAGGGCCCGGTGGCCCGGAGTGGCCGGCTGCCTGCTGAAATTCCGCATGCTTCAGGATATCTCCCAGATGCAAGGTGCCCCCACAGGCAACTGTGTCTGGATTGAGAGTGCCAAGTGCCTCCTGCAAACTGACATCAGGAACCTGGCCTGGTGAGTTTTGTTTCTCAGGGGAAAGGCCATTGTTCGTGTCCAGGGCCCGGTGGCCCGGAGTGGCCGGCTGCCTGCTGAAATTCCGCATGGTTCAGGATATCTCCCAGATGCAAGGTGCCCCCACAGGCAACTGTGTCTGGTTTGACAGTGCCAAGTGCCTCCTGCAAACTGACATCAGGAACCTGGCCTGGTGAGTTTTGTTTCTCAGGGGAAAGGGCATCGTTCGTGTCCAGGGCCCGGTGGCCCGGAGTGGCCGGCTGCCTGCTGAAATTCCGCATGGTTCAGGATATCTCCCAGATGCAAGGTGCCCCCACAGGCAACTGTGTCTGGTTTGAGAGTGCCAAGTGCCTCCTGCAAACGGACAGCAGGAACCTGGCCTGGTGAGTTTTGTTTCTCAGGGGAAAGGGCATCGTTCGTGTCCAGGGCCCGGTGGCCGGGAGTGGCCGGCTGCCTGCTGAAATTCCGCATGGTTCAGAATATCTCCCAGATGCAAGGTGCCCCCACAGGCAACTGTGTCTGGTTTGAGAGTGCCAAGTGCCTCCTGCAAACTGACATCAGGAACCTGGCCTGGTGAGTTTTGTTTGTCAGGGGAAAGGGCATGGTTCGTGTCCAGGGCCCGGTGGCCCGTAGTGGCCTGCTGCCTGCTGAAATTCCGCATGCTTCAGGATATCTCCTAGATGCAAGGTGCCCCCACAGGCAACTGTGTCTGGTTTGACAGTGCCAAGTGCCTCCTGCAAACTGACATCAGGAACCTGGCCTGGTGAGTTTTGTTTCTCAGGGGAAAGGGCATGGTTCGTGTCCAGGGCCCGGTGGCCCGGAGTGGCCGGCTGCCTGCTGAAATTCCGCATGCTTCAGGATATCTCCCAGATGCAAGGTGCCCCCACAGGTAACTGTGTCTGGTTTGACAGTGCCAAGTGCCTCCTACAAACTGACATCAGGAACCTGGCCTGGTGAGTTTTATTTCTCAGGGGAAATGGCATCGTTCGTGTCCAGGGCCCGGTGGTTCGTTGTGACCGGCTGCCTGCTGAAATTCCGCATGCTTCAGGATATCTCCCAGATGCAAGGTGCCCCCTCAGGCAACTGTGTCTGGTTTGACAGTGCCAAGTGCCTCCTGCAAACTGACATCAGGAACCTGGCCTGGTGAGTTTTGTTTCTCAGGGCAAAGGCCATCGTTCGTGTCCAGGGCCCGGTGGCCCGGAGTGGCCGGCTGCCTGCTGAAATTCCGCATGGTTCAGGATATCTCCCAGATGCAAGGTGCCCCCACAGGCAACTGTGTCTGGTTTGAGAGTGCCAAGTGCCTCCTGCAAACTGACATCAGGAACCTGGCCTGGTGAGTTTTGTTTCTCAGGGGAAAGGGCATCGTTCGTGTCCAGGGCCCGGTGGCCCGGAGTGGCCGGCTGGCTGCTGAAATTCCGCATGCTTCAGGGTATCTCCCAGATGCAAGGTGCCCCCACAGGCAACTGTGTGTGGTTTGACAGTGCCAAGTGCCTCCTGCAAACTGACATCAGGAACCTGGCCTGGTGAGTTTTGTTTCTCAGGGGAAAGGGCATGGTTCGTGTCCAGGGCCCGGTGGCCCGGAGTGGCCGGCTGCCTGCTGAAATTCCGCATGCTTCAGGATATCTCCCAGATGCAAGGTGCCCCCACAGGCAACTGTGTCTGGTTTGACAGTGCCAAGTGCCTCCTGCAAACTGACATCAGGAACCTGGCCTGGTGAGTTTTGTTTCTCAGGGCAAAGGCCATCGTTCGTGTCCAGGGCCCGGTGGCCCGGAGTGGCCGGCTGCCTGCTGAAATTCCGCATGCTTCAGGATATCTCCCAGATGCAAGGTGCCCCCACAGGCAACTGTGTCTGGTTTGAGAGTGCCAAGTGCCTCCTGCAAACTGACATCAGGAACCTGGCCTGGTGAGTTTTGTTTCTCAGGGGAAAGGGCATGGTTCGTGTCCAGGGCCCGGTGGCCCGGAGTGGCCGGCTGCCTGCTGAAATTCCGCATGGTTCAGGATATCTCCCAGATGCAAGGTGCCCCCACAGGCAACTGTGTCTGGTTTGACAGTGCCAAGTGCCTCCTGCAAACTGACATCAGGAACCTGGCCTGGTGAGTTTTGTTTGTCAGGGGAAAGGGCATGGTTCGTGTCCAGGGCCCGGTGGCCCGGAGTGGCCGGCTGCCTGCTGAAATTCCGCATGCTTCAGGATATCTCCCAGATGCAAGGTGCCCCCACAGGCAACTGTGTCTGGTTTGAGAGTGCCAAGTGCCTCCTGCAAACTGACATCAGGAACCTGGCCTGGTGAGTTTTGTTTCTCAGGGGAAAGGGCATGGTTCGTGTCCAGGGCCCGGTGGCCCGGAGTGGCCGGCTGCCTGCTGAAATTCCGCATGCTTCAGGATATCTCCCAGATGCAAGGTGCCCCCACAGGCAACTGTGTCTGGTTTGAGAGTGCCAAGTGCCTCCTGCAAACTGACATCAGGAACCTGGCCTGGTGAGTTTTGTTTCTCAGGGCAAAGGCCATCGTTCGTGTCCAGGGCCCGGTGGCCCGGAGTGGCCGGCTGCCTGCTGAAATTCCGCATGCTTCAGGATATCTCCCAGATGCAAGGTGCCCCCACAGGCAACTGTGTCTGGTTTGAGAGTGCCAAGTGCCTCCTGCAAACTGACATCAGGAACCTGGCCTGGTGAGTTTTGTTTCTCAGGGGAAAGGGCATCGTTCGTGTCCAGGGCCCGGTGGCCCGGAGTGGCCGGCTGCCTGCTGAAATTCCGCATGGTTCAGGATATCTCCCAGATGCAAGGTGCCCCCACAAGCAAGTGTGTCTGGTTTGAGAGTGCCAAGTGCCTCCTGCAAACTGACATCAGGAACCTGGCCTGGTGAGTTTTATTTCTCAGGGGAAAGGGCATGGTTCGTGTCCAGGGCCCGGTGGCCCGGAGTGGCCGGCTGCCTGCTGAAATTCCGCATGCTTCAGGATATCTCCCAGATGCAAGGTGCCCCCACAGGCAAGTGTGTCTGGTTTGAGAGTGCCAAGTGCCTCCTGCAAACTGACATCAGGAACCTGGCCTGGTGAGTTTTGTTTCTCAGGGGAAAGGGCATCGTTTGTGTCCAGGGCCCGGTGGCCCGGAGTGGCCGGCTGCCTGCTGAAATTCCGCATGGTTCAGGATATCTCCCAGATGCAAGGTGCCCCCACAGGCAACTGTGTCTGGTTTGAGAGTGCCAAGTGCCTCCTGCAAACTGACATCAGGAACCTGGCCTGGTGAGTTTTGTTTCTCAGGGGAAAGGGCATGGTTCGTGTCCAGGGCCCGGTGGCCCGGAGCGGCCGGCTCCCTGCTGAAATTCCGCATGCTTCAGGATATCTCCTAGATGCAAGGTGCCCCCACAGGCAACTGTGTCTGGTTTGAGAGTGCCAAGTGCCTCCTGCAAACTGACATCAGGAACCTGGCCTGGTGAGTTTTGTTTGTCAGGGCAAAGGGCATGGTTCGTGTCCAGGGCCCGGTGGCCCGGAGTGGCCGGCTGCCTGCTGAAATTCCGCATGCTTCAGGATATCTCCCAGATGCAAGGTGCCCCCACAGGCAACTGTGTCTGGTTTGAGAGTGCCAAGTGCCTCCTGCAAACTGACATCAGGAACCTGGCCTGGTGAGTTTTGTTTCTCAGGGGAAAGGGCATGGTTCGTGTCCAGGGCCCGGTGGCCCGGAGTGGCCGGCTGCCTGCTGAAATTCCGCATGGTTCAGGATATCTCCCAGATGCAAGGTGCCCCCACAGGCAACTGTGTCTGGTTTGAGAGTGCCAAGTGCCTCCTGCAAACTGACATCAGGAACCTGGCCTGGTAAGTTTTGTTTCTCAGGGGAAAGGGCATCGTTCGTGTCCAGGGCCCGGTGGCCCGGAGTGGCCGGCTGCCTGCTGAAATTCCGCATGCTTCAGGATATCTCCCAGATGCAAGGTGCCCCCACAGGCAACTGTGTCTGGTTTGAGAGTGCCAAGTGCCTCCTGCAAACTGACATCAGGAACCTGGCCTGGTGAGTTTTGTTTCTCAGGGGAAAGGGCATTGTTTGTGTCCAGGGCCCGGTGGCCCGGAGTGGCCGGCTGGCTGCTGAAATTCCGCATGCTTCAGGATATCTCCCAGATGCAAGGTGCCCCCACAGGCAACTGTGTCTGGTTTGAGAGTGCCAAGTGCCTCCTGCAAACTGACATCAGGAACCTGGCCTGGTGAGTTTTGTTTCTCAGGGGAAAGGGCATGGTTCGTGTCCAGGGCCCGGTGGCCCGGAGTGGCCGGCTGCCTGCTGAAATTCCGCATGCTTCAGGATATCTCCCAGATGCAAGATGCCCCCACAGGCAACTGTGTCTGGTTTGAGAGTGCCAAGTGCCTCCTGCAAACTGACATCAGGAACCTGGCCTGGTGAGTTTTGTTTCTCAGGGCAAAGGCCATCGTTCGTGTCCAGGGCCCGGTGGCCCGGAGTGGCCGGCTGCCTGCTGAAATTCCGCATGCTTCAGGATATCTCCCAGATGCAAGGTGCCCCCACAGGCAACTGTGTCTGGTTTGAGAGTGCCAAGTGCCTCCTGCAAACTGACATCAGGAACCTGGCCTGGTGAGTTTTGTTTCTCAGGGCAAAGGCCATCGTTCGTGTCCAGGGCCCGGTGGCCCGGAGTGGCCGGCTGCCTGCTGAAATTCCGCATGCTTCAGGATATCTCCCAGATGCAAGGTGCCCCCACAGGCAACTGTGTCTGGTTTGAGAGTGCCAAGTGCCTCCTGCAAACTGACATCAGGAACCTGGCCTGGTGAGTTTTGTTTCTCAGGGGAAAGGGCATCGTTCGTGTCCAGGGCCCGGTGGCCCGGATTGGCCGGCTGCCTGCTGAAATTCCGCATGGTTCAGGATATCTCCCAGATGCAAGGTGCCCCCACAAGCAAGTGTGTCTGGTTTGACAGTGCCAAGTGCCTCCTGCAAACTGACATCAGGAACCTGGCCTGGTGAGTTTTATTTCTCAGGGGAAAGGGCATGGTTCGTGTCCAGGGCCCGGTGGCCCGGAGTGGCCGGCTGCCTGCTGAAATTCCGCATGCTTCAGGATATCTCCCAGATGCAAGGTGCCCCCACAGGCAAGTGTGTCTGGTTTGAGAGTGCCAAGTGCCTCCTGCAAACTGACATCAGGAACCTGGCCTGGTGAGTTTTGTTTCTCAGGGGAAAGGGCATCGTTCGTGTCCAGGGCCCGGTGGCCCGGAGTGGCCGGCTGCCTGCTGAAATTCCGCATGGTTCAGGATATCTCCCAGATGCAAGGTGCCCCCACAGGCAACTGTGTCTGGTTTGAGAGTGCCAAGTGCCTCCTGCAAACTGACATCAGGAACCTGGCCTGGTGACTTTTGTTTCTCAGGGGAAAGGCCATCGTTCGTGTCCACGGCCCGGTGGCCCGGAGCGGCCGGCTCCCTGCTGAAATTCCGCATGCTTCAGGATATCTCCTAGATGCAAGGTGCCCCCACAGGCAACTGTGTCTGGTTTGAGAGTGCCAAGTGCCTCCTGCAAACTGACATCAGGAACCTGGCCTGGTGAGTTTTGTTTGTCAGGGGAAAGGGCATGGTTCGTGTCCAGGGCCCGGTGGCCCGGAGTGGCCGGCTGCCTGCTGAAATTCCGCATGCTTCAGGATATCTCCCAGATGCAAGGTGCCCCCACAGGCAACTGTGTCTGGTTTGAGAGTGCCAAGTGCCTCCTGCAAACTGACATCAGGAACCTGGCCTGGTGAGTTTTGTTTCTCAGGGGAAAGGGCATGGTTCGTGTCCAGGGCCCGGTGGCCCGGAGTGGCCGGCTGCCTGCTGAAATTCCGCATGCTTCAGGATATCTCCCAGATGCAAGGTGCCCCCACAGGCAACTGTGTCTGGTTTGAGAGTGCCAAGTGCCTCCTGCAAACTGACATCAGGAACCTGGCCTGGTAAGTTTTGTTTCTCAGGGGAAAGGGCATCGTTCGTGTCCAGGGCCCGGTGGCCCGGAGTGGCCGGCTGCCTGCTGAAATTCCGCATGCTTCAGGATATCTCCCAGATGCAAGGTGCCCCCACAGGCAACTGTGTCTGGTTTGAGAGTGCCAAGTGCCTCCTGCAAACTGACATCAGGAACCTGGCCTGGTGAGTTTTGTTTCTCAGGGGAAAGGGCATTGTTTGTGTCCAGGGCCCGGTGGCCCGGAGTGGCCGGCTGGCTGCTGAAATTCCGCATGCTTCAGGATATCTCCCAGATGCAAGGTGCCCCCACAAGCAAGTGTGTCTGGTTTGACAGTGCCAAGTGCCTCCTGCAAACTGACATCAGGAACCTGGCCTGGTGAGTTTTATTTCTCAGGGGAAAGGGCATGGTTCGTGTCCAGGGCCCGGTGGCCCGGAGTGGCCGGCTGCCTGCTGAAATTCCGCATGCTTCAGGATATCTCCCAGATGCAAGGTGCCCCCACAGGCAAGTGTGTCTGGTTTGAGAGTGCCAAGTGCCTCCTGCAAACTGACATCAGGAACCTGGCCTGGTGAGTTTTGTTTCTCAGGGGAAAGGGCATCGTTCGTGTCCAGGGCCCGGTGGCCCGGAGTGGCCGGCTGCCTGCTGAAATTCCGCATGCTTCAGGATATCTCCCAGATGCAAGGTGCCCCCACAGGCAACTGTGTCTGGTTTGAGAGTGCCAAGTGCCTCCTGCAAACTGACATCAGGAACCTGGCCTGGTGACTTTTGTTTCTCAGGGGAAAGGCCATCGTTCGTGTCCAGGGCCCGGTGGCCCGGAGCGGCCGGCTCCCTGCTGAAATTCCGCATGCTTCAGGATATCTCCTAGATGCAAGGTGCCCCCACAGGCAACTGTGTCTGGTTTGAGAGTGCCAAGTGCCTCCTGCAAACTGACATCAGGAACCTGGCCTGGTGAGTTTTGTTTCTCAGGGGAAAGGGCATGGTTCGTGTCCAGGGCCCGGTGGCCCGGAGTGGCCGGCTGCCTGCTGAAATTCCGCATGCTTCAGGATATCTCCCAGATGCAAGGTGCCCCCACAGGCAACTGTGTCTGGTTTGAGAGTGCCAAGTGCCTCCTGCAAACTGACATCAGGAACCTGGCTTGGTGAGTTTTGTTTCTCAGGGGAAAGGGCATGGTTCGTGTCCAGGGCCCGGTGGCCCGGAGTGGCCGGCTGCCTGCTGAAATTCCGCATGCTTCAGGATATCTCCCAGATGCAAGGTGCCCCCACAGGCAACTGTGTCTGGTTTGAGAGTGCCAAGTGCCTCCTGCAAACTGACATCAGGAACCTGGCCTGGTAAGTTTTGTTTCTCAGGGGAAAGGGCATCGTTCGTGTCCAGGGCCCGGTGGCCCGGAGTGGCCGGCTGCCTGCTGAAATTCCGCATGCTTCAGGATATCTCCCAGATGCAAGGTGCCCCCACAGGCAACTGTGTCTGGTTTGAGAGTGCCAAGTGCCTCCTGCAAACTGACATCAGGAACCTGGCCTGGTGAGTTTTGTTTCTCAGGGGAAAGGGCATTGTTTGTGTCCAGGGCCCGGTGGCCCGGAGTGGCCGGCTGGCTGCTGAAATTCCGCATGCTTCAGGATATCTCCCAGATGCAAGGTGCCCCCACAGGCAACTGTGTCTGGTTTGAGAGTGCCAAGTGCCTCCTGCAAACTGACATCAGGAACCTGGCCTGGTGACTTTTGTTTCTCAGGGGAAAGGGCATGGTTCGTGTCCAGGGCCCGGTGGCCCGGAGTGGCCGGCTGCCTGCTGAAATTCCGCATGCTTCAGGATATCTCCCAGATGCAAGATGCCCCCACAGGCAACTGTGTCTGGTTTGAGAGTGCCAAGTGCCTCCTGCAAACTGACATCAGGAACCTGGCCTGGTGAGTTTTGTTTCTCAGGGGAAAGGGCATCGTTCGTGTCCAGGGCCCGGTGGCCCGGAGTGGCCGGCTGCCTGCTGAAATTCCGCATGCTTCAGGATATCTCCCAGATGCAAGGTGCCCCCACAGGCAACTGTGTCTGGTTTGAGAGTGCCAAGTGCCTCCTGCAAACTGACATCAGGAACCTGGCCTGGTGAGTTTTGTTTCTCAGGGCAAAGGCCATCGTTCGTGTCCAGGGCCCGGTGGCCCGGAGTGGCCGGCTGCCTGCTGAAATTCCGCATGCTTCAGGATATCTCCCAGATGCAAGGTGCCCCCACAGGCAACTGTGTCTGGTTTGAGAGTGCCAAGTGCCTCCTGCAAACTGACATCAGGAACCTGGCCTGGTGAGTTTTGTTTCTCAGGGGAAAGGGCATCGTTCGTGTCCAGGGCCCGGTGGCCCGGATTGGCCGGCTGCCTGCTGAAATTCCGCATGGTTCAGGATATCTCCCAGATGCAAGGTGCCCCCACAAGCAAGTGTGTCTGGTTTGACAGTGCCAAGTGCCTCCTGCAAACTGACATCAGGAACCTGGCCTGGTGAGTTTTATTTCTCAGGGGAAAGGGCATGGTTCGTGTCCAGGGCCCGGTGGCCCGGAGTGGCCGGCTGCCTGCTGAAATTCCGCATGCTTCAGGATATCTCCCAGATGCAAGGTGCCCCCACAGGCAAGTGTGTCTGGTTTGAGAGTGCCAAGTGCCTCCTGCAAACTGACATCAGGAACCTGGCCTGGTGAGTTTTGTTTCTCAGGGGAAAGGGCATGGTTTGTGTCCAGGGCCCGGTGGCCCGGAGTGGCCGGCTGCCTGCTGAAATTCCGCATGGTTCAGGATATCTCCCAGATGCAAGGTGCCCCCACAGGCAACTGTGTCTGGTTTGAGAGTGCCAAGTGCCTCCTGCAAACTGACATCAGGAACCTGGCCTGGTGACTTTTGTTTCTCAGGGGAAAGGCCATCGTTCGTGTCCACGGCCCGGTGGCCCGGAGCGGCCGGCTCCCTGCTGAAATTCCGCATGCTTCAGGATATCTCCTAGATGCAAGGTGCCCCCACAGGCAACTGTGTCTGGTTTGAGAGTGCCAAGTGCCTCCTGCAAACTGACATCAGGAACCTGGCCTGGTGAGTTTTGTTTGTCAGGGGAAAGGGCATGGTTCGTGTCCAGGGCCCGGTGGCCCGGAGTGGCCGGCTGCCTGCTGAAATTCCGCATGCTTCAGGATATCTCCCAGATGCAAGGTGCCCCCACAGGCAACTGTGTCTGGTTTGAGAGTGCCAAGTGCCTCCTGCAAACTGACATCAGGAACCTGGCCTGGTGAGTTTTGTTTCTCAGGGGAAAGGGCATGGTTCGTGTCCAGGGCCCGGTGGCCCGGAGTGGCCGGCTGCCTGCTGAAATTCCGCATGCTTCAGGATATCTCCCAGATGCAAGGTGCCCCCACAGGCAACTGTGTCTGGTTTGAGAGTGCCAAGTGCCTCCTGCAAACTGACATCAGGAACCTGGCCTGGTAAGTTTTGTTTCTCAGGGGAAAGGGCATCGTTCGTGTCCAGGGCCCGGTGGCCCGGAGTGGCCGGCTGCCTGCTGAAATTCCGCATGCTTCAGGATATCTCCCAGATGCAAGGTGCCCCCACAGGCAACTGTGTCTGGTTTGAGAGTGCCAAGTGCCTCCTGCAAACTGACATCAGGAACCTGGCCTGGTGAGTTTTGTTTCTCAGGGGAAAGGGCATTGTTTGTGTCCAGGGCCCGGTGGCCCGGAGTGGCCGGCTGGCTGCTGAAATTCCGCATGCTTCAGGATATCTCCCAGATGCAAGGTGCCCCCACAGGCAACTGTGTCTGGTTTGAGAGTGCCAAGTGCCTCCTGCAAACTGACATCAGGAACCTGGCCTGGTGAGTTTTGTTTCTCAGGGGAAAGGGCATGGTTCGTGTCCAGGGCCCGGTGGCCCGGAGTGGCCGGCTGCCTGCTGAAATTCCGCATGCTTCAGGATATCTCCCAGATGCAAGATGCCCCCACAGGCAACTGTGTCTGGTTTGACAGTGCCAAGTGCCTCCTACAAACTGACATCAGGAACCTGGCCTGGTGAGTTTTATTTCTCAGGGGAAAGGCCATCGTTCGTGTCCAGGGCCCGGTGGTTCGGAGTGGCCGGCTTCCTGCTGAAATTCCGCATGCTTCAGGATATCTCCCAGATGCAAGGTGCACCCACAGGCAACTGTGTCTGGTTTGACAGTGCCAAGTGCCTCCTGCAAACTGACATCAGGAACCTGGCCTGGTGAGTTTTGTTTCTCAGGGGAAAGGCCATCGTTCGTGTCCAGGGCCCGGTGGCCCGGAGCGGCCGGCTCCCTGCTGAAATTCCGCATGGTTCAGGATATCTCCCAGATGCAAGGTGCCCCCACAGGCAACTGTGTCTGGTTTGAGAGTGCCAAGTGCCTCCTGCAAACTGACATCAGGAACCTGGCCTGGTGAGTTTTGTTTCTCAGGGGAAAGGGCATGGTTCGTGTCCAGGGCCCGGTGGCCCGGAGTGGCCGGCTGCCTGCTGAAATTCCGCATGCTTCAGGATATCTCCCAGATGCAAGGTGCCCCCACAGGCAAGTGTGTCTGGTTTGAGAGTGCCAAGTGCCTCCTGCAAACTGACATCAGGAACCTGGCCTGGTGAGTTTTGTTTCTCAGGGGAAAGGGCATCGTTCGTGTCCAGGGCCTGGTGGCCCGGAGTGGCCGGCTGCCTGCTGAAATTCCGCATGGTTCAGGATATCTCCCAGATGCAAGGTGCCCCCACAGGCAACTGTGTCTGGTTTGACAGTGCCAAGTGCCTCCTGCAAACTGACATCAGGAACCTGGCCTGGTGACTTTTGTTTCTCAGGGGAAAGGCCATCGTTCGTGTCCAGGGCCCGGTGGCCCGGAGCGGCCGGCTCCCTGCTGAAATTCCGCATGGTTCAGGATATCTCCCAGATGCAAGGTGCCCCCACAGGCAACTGTGTCTGGTTTGAGAGTGCCAAGTGCCTCCTGCAAACTGACATCAGGAACCTGGCCTGGTGAGTTTTGTTTCTCAGGGGAAAGGGCATGGTTCGTGTCCAGGGCCCGGTGGCCCGGAGTGGCCGGCTGCCTGCTGAAATTCCGCATGCTTCAGGATATCTCCCAGATGCAAGGTGCCCCCACAGGCAACTGTGTCTGGTTTGACAGTGCCAAGTGCCTCCTGCAAACTGACATCAGGAACCTGGCCTGGTGAGTTTTGTTTCTCAGCGGAAAGGGCATCGTTCGTGTCCAGGGCCCGGTGGCCCGGAGTGGCCGGCTGCCTGCTGAAATTCCGCATGGTTCAGGATATCTCCCAGATGCAAGGTGCACCCACAGGCAACTGTGTCTGGTTTGAGAGTGCCAAGTGCCTCCTGCAAACTGACATCAGGAACCTGGCCTGGTGACTTTTGTTTCTCAGGGGAAAGGCCATCGTTCGTGTCCAGGGCCCGGTGGCCCGGAGCGGCCGGCTCCCTGCTGAAATTCCGCATGGTTCAGGATATCTCCCAGATGCAAGGTGCCCCCACAGGCAACTGTGTCTGGTTTGAGAGTGCCAAGTGCCTCCTGCAAACTGACATCAGGAACCTGGCCTGGTGAGTTTTGTTTCTCAGGGGAAAGGGCATGGTTCGTGTCCAGGGCCCGGTGGCCCGGAGTGGCCGGCTGCCTGCTGAAATTCCGCATGCTTCAGGATATCTCCCAGATGCAAGGTGCCCCCACAGGCAAGTGTGTCTGGTTTGAGAGTGCCAAGTGCCTCCTGCAAACTGACATCAGGAACCTGGCCTGGTGAGTTTTGTTTCTCAGGGGAAAGGGCATCGTTCGTGTCCAGGGCCCGGTGGCCGGGAGTGGCCGGCTGCCTGCTGAAATTCCGCATGCTTCAGGATATCTCCCAGATGCAAGGTGCCCCCACAGGCAACTGTGTCTGGTTTGAGAGTGCCAAGTGCCTCCTGCAAACTGACATCAGGAACCTGGCCTGGTGACTTTTGTTTCTCAGGGGAAAGGCCATCGTTCGTGTCCAGGGCCCGGTGGCCCGGAGCGGCCGGCTCCCTGCTGAAATTCCGCATGCTTCAGGATATCTCCTAGATGCAAGGTGCCCCCACAGGCAACTGTGTCTGGTTTGAGAGTGCCAAGTGCCTCCTGCAAACTGACATCAGGAACCTGGCCTGGTGAGTTTTGTTTGTCAGGGGAAAGGGCATGGTTCGTGTCCAGGGCCCGGTGGCCCGGAGTGGCCGGCTGCCTGCTGAAATTCCGCATGCTTCAGGATATCTCCCAGATGCAAGGTGCCCCCACAGGCAACTGTGTCTGGTTTGAGAGTGCCAAGTGCCTCCTGCAAACTGACATCAGGAACCTGGCCTGGTGAGTTTTGTTTCTCAGGGGAAAGGGCATGGTTCGTGTCCAGGGCCCGGTGGCCCGGAGTGGCCGGCTGCCTGCTGAAATTCCGCATGCTTCAGGATATCTCCCAGATGCAAGGTGCCCCCACAGGCAACTGTGTCTGGTTTGAGAGTGCCAAGTGCCTCCTGCAAACTGACATCAGGAACCTGGCCTGGTAAGTTTTGTTTCTCAGGGGAAAGGGCATCGTTCGTGTCCAGGGCCCGGTGGCCCGGAGTGGCCGGCTGCCTGCTGAAATTCCGCATGCTTCAGGATATCTCCCAGATGCAAGGTGCCCCCACAGGCAACTGTGTCTGGTTTGAGAGTGCCAAGTGCCTCCTGCAAACTGACATCAGGAACCTGGCCTGGTGAGTTTTGTTTCTCAGGGGAAAGGGCATTGTTTGTGTCCAGGGCCCGGTGGCCCGGAGTGGCCGGCTGGCTGCTGAAATTCCGCATGCTTCAGGATATCTCCCAGATGCAAGGTGCCCCCACAGGCAACTGTGTCTGGTTTGAGAGTGCCAAGTGCCTCCTGCAAACTGACATCAGGAACCTGGCCTGGTGAGTTTTGTTTCTCAGGGGAAAGGGCATCGTTCGTGTCCAGGGCCCGGTGGCCCGGAGTGGCCGGCTGCCTCCTGAAATTCCGCATGCTTCAGGATATCTCCCAGATGCAAGATGCCCCCACAGGCAACTGTGTCTGGTTTGACAGTGCCAAGTGCCTCCTACAAACTGACATCAGGAACCTGGCCTGGTGAGTTTTATTTCTCAGGGGAAAGGCCATCGTTCGTGTCCAGGGCCCGGTGGTTCGGAGTGGCCGGCTTCCTGCTGAAATTCCGCATGCTTCAGGATATCTCCCAGATGCAAGGTGCACCCACAGGCAACTGTGTCTGGTTTGAGAGTGCCAAGTGCCTCCTGCAAACTGACATCAGGAACCTGGCCTGGTGAGTTTTGTTTCTCAGGGGAAAGGGCATCGTTCGTGTCCAGGGCCCGGTGGCCCGGAGCGGCCGGCTCCCTGCTGAAATTCCGCATGGTTCAGGATATCTCCCAGATGCAAGGTGCCCCCACAGGCAACTGTGTCTGGTTTGAGAGTGCCAAGTGCCTCCTGCAAACTGACATCAGGAACCTGGCCTGGTGAGTTTTGTTTCTCAGGGGAAAGGGCATGGTTCGTGTCCAGGGCCCGGTGGCCCGGAGTGGCCGGCTGCCTGCTGAAATTCCGCATGCTTCAGGATATCTCCCAGATGCAAGGTGCCCCCACAGGCAAGTGTGTCTGGTTTGAGAGTGCCAAGTGCCTCCTGCAAACTGACATCAGGAACCTGGCCTGGTGAGTTTTGTTTCTCAGCGGAAAGGGCATCGTTCGTGTCCAGGGCCCGGTGGCCCGGAGTGGCCGGCTGGCTGCTGAAATTCCGCATGCTTCAGGATATCTCCCAGATGCAAGGTGCCCCCACAGGCAACTGTGTCTGGTTTGAGAGTGCCAAGTGCCTCCTGCAAACTGACATCAGGAACCTGGCCTGGTGACTTTTGTTTCTCAGGGCAAAGGCCATCGTTCGTGTCCAGGGCCCGGTGGCCCTGAGCGGCCGGCTCCCTGCTGAAATTCCGCATGCTTCAGGATATCTCCTAGATGCAAGGTGCCCCCACAGGCAACTGTGTCTGGTTTGAGAGTGCCAAGTGCCTCCTGCAAACTGACATCAGGAACCTGGCCTGGTGAGTTTTGTTTCTCAGGGGAAAGGGCATCGTTCGTGTCCAGGGCCCGGTGGCCCGGAGTGGCCGGCTGCCTGCTGAAATTCCGCATGCTTCAGGATATCTCCCAGATGCAAGGTGCCCCCACAGGCAACTGTGTCTGGTTTGAGAGTGCCAAGTGCCTCCTGCAAACTGACATCAGGAACCTGGCCTGGTGAGTTTTGTTTGTCAGGGGAAAGGGCATGGTTCGTGTCCAGGGCCCGGTGGCCCGGAGTGGCCGGCTGCCTGCTGAAATTCCGCATGCTTCAGGATATCTCCTAGATGCAAGGTGCCCCCACAGGCAACTGTGTCTGGTTTGACAGTGCCAAGTGCCTCCTGCAAACTGACATCAGGAACCTGGCCTGGTGAGTTTTGTTTCTCAGCGGAAAGGGCGTGGTTCGTGTCCAGGGCCCGGTGGCCGGGAGTGGCCGGCTGCCTGCTGAAATTCCGCATGGTTCAGAATATCTCCCAGACGCAAGGTGCCCCCACAGGCAACTGTGTCTGGTTTGAGAGTGCCAAGTGCCTCCTGCAAACTGACATCAGGAACCTGGCCTGGTGAGTTTTGTTTCTCAGGGGAAAGGGCATGGTTCGTGTCCAGGGCCTGGTGGCCCGGGGTGGCCGGCGGCCTGCTGAAATTCCGCATGCTTCAGGATATCTCCCAGATGCAAGGTGCCCCCACAGGCAACTGTGTCTGGTTTGAGAGTGCCAAGTGCCTCCTGCAAACTGACATCAGGAACCTGGCCTGGTGAGTTTTGTTTCTCAGGGGAAAGGCCATCGTTCGTGTCCAGGGCCCGGTGGCCCGGAGCGGCCGGCTCCCTGCTGAAATTCCGCATGGTTCAGGATATCTCCCAGATGCAAGGTGCCCCCACAGGCAACTGTGTCTGGTTTGAGAGTGCCAAGTGCCTCCTGCAAACTGACATCAGGAACCTGGCCTGGTGAGTTTTGTTTCTCAGGGGAAAGGGCATCGTTCGTGTCCAGGGCCCGGTGGCCCGGAGTGGCCGGCTGCCTGCTGAAATTCCACATGGTTCAGGATATCTCCCAGATGCAAGGTGCCCCCACAGGCAACTGTGTCTGGTTTGACAGTGCCAAGTGCCTCCTGCAAACTGACATCAGGAACCTGGCCTGGTGAGTTTTGTTTCTCAGGGGAAAGGGCATGGTTCGTGTCCAGGGCCCGGTGGCCCGGAGTGGCCGGCTGCCTGCTGAAATTCCGCATGCTTCAGGATATCTCCCAGATGCAAGGTGCCCCCACAGGCAACTGTGTCTGGTTTGACAGTGCCAAGTGCCTTCTGCAAACTGACATCAGGAACCTGGCCTGGTGAGTTTTGTTTCTCAGGGCAACGGGCATGGTTCGTGTCCAGGGCCCGGTGGCCCGGAGTGGCCGGCTGCCTGCTGAAATTCCGCATGCTTCAGGATATCTCCCAGATGCAAGGTGCCCCCACAGGCAACTGTGTCTGGTTTGAGAGTGCCAAGTGCCTCCTACAAACTGACATCAGGAACCTGGCCTGGTGAGTTTTGTTTCTCAGGGCAAAGGCCATCGTTCGTGTCCAGGGCCCGGTGGCCCGGAGTGGCCGGCTGCCTGCTGAAATTCCGCATGCTTCAGGATATCTCCCAGATGCAAGGTGCCCCCACAGGCAACTGTGTCTGGTTTGAGAGTGCCAAGTGCCTCCTGCAAACTGACATCAGGAACCTGGCCTGGTGAGTTTTGTTTCTCGGGGGAAAGGGCATCGTTCGTGTCCAGGGCCCGGTGGCCCGGAGTGGCTGGCTGCCTGCTGAAATTCCGCATGGTTCAGGATATCTCCCAGATGCAAGGTGCCCCCACAGGCAACTGTGTCTGGTTTGACAGTGCCAAGTGCCTCCTGCAAACTGACATCAGGAACCTGGCCTGGTGAGTTTTGTTTCTCAGGGGAAAGGGCATCGTTCGTGTCCAGGGCCCGGTGGCCCGGAGTGGCCGGCTGCCTGCTGAAATTCCGCATGCTTCAGGATATCTCCTAGATGCAAGGTGCCCCCACAGGCAACTGTGTCTGGTTTGAGAGTGCCAAGTGCCTCCTGCAAACTGACATCAGGAACCTGGCCTGGTGAGTTTTGTTTCTCAGGGGAAAGGGCATGGTTCGTGTCCAGGGCCCGGTGGCCCGGGGTGGCCGGCTGCCTGCTGAAATTCCGCATGCTTCAGGATATCTCCCAGATGCAAGGTGCCCCCACAGGCAACTGTGTCTGGTTTGAGAGTGCCAAGTGCCTCCTGCAAACTGACATCAGGAACCTGGCCTGGTGAGTTTTGTTTCTCAGGGCAAAGGGCATGGTTCGTGTCCAGGGCCCGGTGGCCCGGAGTGGCCGGCTGCCTGCTGAAATTCCGCATGCTTCAGGATATCTCCCAGATGCAAGGTGCCCCCACAGGCAACTGTGTCTGGTTTGAGAGTGCCAAGTGCCTCCTACAAACTGACATCAGGAACCTGGCTTGGTGAGTTTTATTTCTCAGGGGAAAGGGCATGGTTCGTGTCCAGGGCCCGGTGGCCCGGAGTGGCCGGCTGCCTGCTGAAATTCCGCATGGTTCAGGATATCTCCCAGATGCTAGGAGCACCCACAGGCAACTGTGTCTGGTTTGAGAGTGCCAAGTGCCTCCTGCAAACTGACATCAGGAACCTGGCCTGGTGAGTTTTATTTCTCAGGGGAAAGGCCATCGTTCGTGTCCAGGGCCCGGTGGTTCGGAGTGGCCGGCTTCCTGCTGAAATTCCGCATGCTTCAGGATATCTCCCAGATGCAAGGTGCACCCACAGGCAACTGTGTCTGGTTTGACAGTGCCAAGTGCCTCCTGCAAACTGACATCAGGAACCTGGCCTGGTGAGTTTTGTTTCTCAGGGGAAAGGCCATCGTTCGTGTCCAGGGCCCGGTGGCCCGGAGCGGCCGGCTCCCTGCTGAAATTCCGCATGGTTCAGGATATCTCCCAGATGCAAGGTGCCCTCACAGGCAACTGTGTCTGGTTTGAGAGTGCCAAGTGCCTCCTGCAAACTGACATCAGGAACCTGGCCTGGTGAGTTTTGTTTCTCAGGGGAAAGGGCATGGTTCGTGTCCAGGGCCTGGTGGCCCGGGGTGGCCGGCGGCCTGCTGAAATTCCGCATGCTTCAGGATATCTCCCAGATGCAAGGTGCCCCCACAGGCAACTGTGTCTGGTTTGAGAGTGCCAAGTGCCTCCTGCAAACTGACATCAGGAACCTGGCCTGGTGAGTTTTGTTTCTCAGGGGAAAGGGCATCGTTCGTGTCCAGGGCCCGGTGGCCCGGAGTGGCCGGCTGCCTGCTGAAATTCCACATGGTTCAGGATATCTCCCAGATGCAAGGTGCCCCCACAGGCAACTGTGTCTGGTTTGACAGTGCCAAGTGCCTCCTGCAAACTGACATCAGGAACCTGGCCTGGTGACTTTTGTTTCTCAGGGCAAAGGCCATCGTTCGTGTCCAGGGCCCGGTGGCCCGGAGCGGCCGGCTCCCTACTGAAATTCCGCATGCTTCAGGATATCTCCCAGATGCAAGGTGCCCCCACAGGCAACTGTGTCTGGTTTGAGAGTGCCAAGTGCCTCCTGCAAACTGACATCAGGAACCTGGCCTGGTGAGTTTTGTTTCTCAGGGCAAAGGCCATCGTTCGTGTCCAGGGCCCGGTGGCCCGGAGTGGCCGGCTGCCTGCTGAAATTCCGCATGGTTCAGGATATCTCCCAGATGCAAGGTGCCCCCACAGGCAACTGTGTCTGGTTTGACAGTGCCAAGTGCCTCCTGCAAACTGACATCAGGAACCTGGCCTGGTGAGTTTTGTTTCTCAGGGGAAAGGGCATCGTTCGTGTCCAGGGCCCGGTGGCCCGGAGTGGCCGGCTGCCTGCTGAAATTCCGCATGGTTCAGGATATCTCCCAGATGCAAGGTGCCCCCACAGGCAACTGTGTCTGGTTTGAGAGTGCCAAGTGCCTCCTGCAAACTGACATCAGGAACCTGGCCTGGTGAGTTTTGTTTCTCAGGGGAAAGGCCATCGTTCGTGTCCAGGGCCCGGTGGCCCGGAGTGGCCGGCTGCCTGCTGAAATTCCGCATGGTTCAGGATATCTCCCAGATGCAAGGTGCCCCCACAGGCAACTGTGTCTGGTTTGAGAGTGCCAAGTGCCTCCTGCAAACTGACATCAGGAACCTGGCCTGGTGAGTTTTGTTTCTCAGGGGAAAGGGCATCGTTCGTGTCCAGGGCCCGGGTGCCCGGAGTGGCCGGCTGCCTGCTGAAATTCCGCATGGTTCAGGATATCTCCCAGATGCAAGGTGCCCCCACAGGCAACTGTGTCTGGTTTGAGAGTGCCAAGTGCCTCCTGCAAACTGACATCAGGAACCTGGCCTGGTGAGTTTTGTTTCTCAGGGGAAAGGGCATGGTTCGTGTCCAGGGCCCGGTGGCCGGGAGTGGCCGGCTGCCTGCTGAAATTCCGCATGCTTCAGGATATCTCCCAGATGCAAGGTGCCCCCACAGGCAACTGTGTCTGGTTTGAGAGTGCCAAGTGCCTCCTGCAAACTGACATCAGGAACCTGGCCTGGTGAGTTTTGTTTGTCAGGGGAAAGGGCATGGTTCGTGTCCAGGGCCCGGTGGCCCGTAGTGGCCGGCTGCCTGCTGAAATTCCGCATGCTTCAGGATATCTCCTAGATGCAAGGTGCCCCCACAGGCAACTGTGTCTGGTTTGACAGTGCCAAGTGCCTCCTGCAAACTGACATCAGGAACCTGGCCTGGTGAGTTTTGTTTCTCAGGGGAAAGGGCATGGTTCGTGTCCAGGGCCCGGTGGCCCGGAGTGGCCGGCTGCCTGCTGAAATTCCGCATGCTTCAGGATATCTCCCAGATGCAAGGTGCCCCCTCAGGTAACTGTGTCTGGTTTGACAGTGCCAAGTGCCTCCTGCAAACTGACATCAGGAACCTGGCCTGGTGAGTTTTATTTCTCAGGGGAAATGGCATCGTTCGTGTCCAGGGCCCGGTGGTTCGTTGTGACCGGCTTCCTGCTGAAATTCCGCATGCTTCAGGATATCTCCCAGATGCAAGGTGCCCCCTCAGGCAACTGTGTCTGGTTTGACAGTGCCAAGTGCCTCCTGCAAACTGACATCAGGAACCTGGCCTGGTGAGTTTTGTTTCTCAGGGCAAAGGCCATCGTTCGTGTCCAGGGCCCGGTGGCCCGGAGTGGCCGGCTGCCTGCTGAAATTCCGCATGGTTCAGGATATCTCCCAGATGCAAGGTGCCCCCACAGGCAACTGTGTCTGGTTTGACAGTGCCAAGTGCCTCCTGCAAACTGACATCAGGAACCTGGCCTGGTGAGTTTTGTTTCTCAGGGGAAAGGGCATGGTTCGTGTCCAGGGCCCGGTGGCCCGGAGTGGCCGGCTGCCTGCTGAAATTCCACATGCTTCAGGATATCTCCCAGATGCTAGGAGCACCCACAGGCAACTGTGTCTGGTTTGACAGTGCCAAGTGCCTCCTGCAAACTGACATCAGGAACCTGGCCTGGTGAGTTTTGTTTTTCAGGGGAAAGGGCATCGTTTGTGTCCAGGGCCCGGTGGCCCGGAGTGGCCGGCTGGCTGCTGAAATTCCGCATGCTTCAGGATATCTCCCAGATGCAAGGTGCCCCCACAGGCAACTGTGTCTGGTTTGAGAGTGCCAAGTGCCTCCTGCAAACTGACATCAGGAACCTGGCCTGGTGAGTTTTGTTTCTCAGGGCAAAGGGCATGGTTCGTGTCCAGGGCCCGGTGGCCCGGAGTGGCCGGCTGCCTGCTGAAATTCCGCATGCTTCAGGATATCTCCCAGATGCAAGGTGCACCCACAGGCAACTGTGTCTGGTTTGAGAGTGCCAAGTGCCTCCTGCAAACTGACATCAGGAACCTGGCCTGGTGACTTTTGTTTCTCAGGGGAAAGGCCATCGTTCGTGTCCAGGGCCCGGTGGCCCGGAGCGGCCGGCTCCCTGCTGAAATTCCGCATGGTTCAGGATATCTCCCAGATGCAAGGTGCCCCCACAGGCAACTGTGTCTGGTTTGAGAGTGCCAAGTGCCTCCTGCAAACTGACATCAGGAACCTGGCCTGGTGAGTTTTGTTTCTCAGCGGAAAGGGCGTGGTTCGTGTCCAGGGCCCGGTGGCCGGGAGTGGCCGGCTGCCTGCTGAAATTCCGCATGGTTCAGAATATCTCCCAGACGCAAGGTGCCCCCACAGGCAACTGTGTCTGGTTTGAGAGTGCCAAGTGCCTCCTGCAAACTGACATCAGGAACCTGGCCTGGTGAGTTTTGTTTCTCAGGGGAAAGGGCATGGTTCGTGTCCAGGGCCTGGTGGCCCGGGGTGGCCGGCGGCCTGCTGAAATTCCGCATGCTTCAGGATATCTCCCAGATGCAAGGTGCCCCCACAGGCAACTGTGTCTGGTTTGAGAGTGCCAAGTGCCTCCTGCAAACTGACATCAGGAACCTGGCCTGGTGAGTTTTGTTTCTCAGGGGAAAGGCCATCGTTCGTGTCCAGGGCCCGGTGGCCCGGAGCGGCCGGCTCCCTGCTGAAATTCCGCATGGTTCAGCATATCTCCCAGATGCAAGGTGCCCCCACAGGCAACTGTGTCTGGTTTGAGAGTGCCAAGTGCCTCCTGCAAACTGACATCAGGAACCTGGCCTGGTGAGTTTTGTTTCTCAGGGGAAAGGGCATCGTTCGTGTCCAGGGCCCGGTGGCCCGGAGTGGCCGGCTGCCTGCTGAAATTCCACATGGTTCAGGATATCTCCCAGATGCAAGGTGCCCCCACAGGCAACTGTGTCTGGTTTGACAGTGCCAAGTGCCTCCTGCAAACTGACATCAGGAACCTGGCCTGGTGAGTTTTGTTTCTCAGGGGAAAGGGCATGGTTCGTGTCCAGGGCCCGGTGGCCCGGAGTGGCCGGCTGCCTGCTGAAATTCCGCATGCTTCAGGATATCTCCCAGATGCAAGGTGCCCCCACAGGCAACTGTGTCTGGTTTGACAGTGCCAAGTGCCTTCTGCAAACTGACATCAGGAACCTGGCCTGGTGAGTTTTGTTTCTCAGGGCAACGGGCATGGTTCGTGTCCAGGGCCCGGTGGCCCGGAGTGGCCGGCTGCCTGCTGAAATTCCGCATGCTTCAGGATATCTCCCAGATGCAAGGTGCCCCCACAGGCAACTGTGTCTGGTTTGAGAGTGCCAAGTGCCTCCTACAAACTGACATCAGGAACCTGGCCTGGTGAGTTTTGTTTCTCAGGGCAAAGGCCATCGTTCGTGTCCAGGGCCCGGTGGCCCGGAGTGGCCGGCTGCCTGCTGAAATTCCGCATGCTTCAGGATATCTCCCAGATGCAAGGTGCCCCCACAGGCAACTGTGTCTGGTTTGAGAGTGCCAAGTGCCTCCTGCAAACTGACATCAGGAACCTGGCCTGGTGAGTTTTGTTTCTCGGGGGAAAGGGCATCGTTCGTGTCCAGGGCCCGGTGGCCCGGAGTGGCTGGCTGCCTGCTGAAATTCCGCATGGTTCAGGATATCTCCCAGATGCAAGGTGCCCCCACAGGCAACTGTGTCTGGTTTGACAGTGCCAAGTGCCTCCTGCAAACTGACATCAGGAACCTGGCCTGGTGAGTTTTGTTTCTCAGGGGAAAGGGCATCGTTCGTGTCCAGGGCCCGGTGGCCCGGAGTGGCCGGCTGCCTGCTGAAATTCCGCATGCTTCAGGATATCTCCTAGATGCAAGGTGCCCCCACAGGCAACTGTGTCTGGTTTGAGAGTGCCAAGTGCCTCCTGCAAACTGACATCAGGAACCTGGCCTGGTGAGTTTTGTTTCTCAGGGGAAAGGGCATGGTTCGTGTCCAGGGCCCGGTGGCCCGGGGTGGCCGGCTGCCTGCTGAAATTCCGCATGCTTCAGGATATCTCCCAGATGCAAGGTGCCCCCACAGGCAACTGTGTCTGGTTTGAGAGTGCCAAGTGCCTCCTGCAAACTGACATCAGGAACCTGGCCTGGTGAGTTTTGTTTCTCAGGGCAAAGGGCATGGTTCGTGTCCAGGGCCCGGTGGCCCGGAGTGGCCGGCTGCCTGCTGAAATTCCGCATGCTTCAGGATATCTCCCAGATGCAAGGTGCCCCCACAGGCAACTGTGTCTGGTTTGAGAGTGCCAAGTGCCTCCTGCAAACTGACATCAGGAACCTGGCTTGGTGAGTTTTATTTCTCAGGGGAAAGGGCATGGTTCGTGTCCAGGGCCCGGTGGCCCGGAGTGGCCGGCTCCCTGCTGAAATTCCGCATGCTTCAGGATATCTCCCAGATGCTAGGAGCACCCACAGGCAACTGTGTCTGGTTTGAGAGTGCCAAGTGCCTCCTGCAAACTGACATCAGGAACCTGGCCTGGTGAGTTTTATTTCTCAGGGGAAAGGCCATCGTTCGTGTCCAGGGCCCGGTGGTTCGGAGTGGCCGGCTTCCTGCTGAAATTCCGCATGCTTCAGGATATCTCCCAGATGCAAGGTGCACCCACAGGCAACTGTGTCTGGTTTGACAGTGCCAAGTGCCTCCTGCAAACTGACATCAGGAACCTGGCCTGGTGAGTTTTGTTTCTCAGGGGAAAGGCCATCGTTCGTGTCCAGGGCCCGGTGGCCCGGAGCGGCCGGCTCCCTGCTGAAATTCCGCATGGTTCAGGATATCTCCCAGATGCAAGGTGCCCTCACAGGCAACTGTGTCTGGTTTGAGAGTGCCAAGTGCCTCCTGCAAACTGACATCAGGAACCTGGCCTGGTGAGTTTTGTTTCTCAGGGGAAAGGGCATGGTTCGTGTCCAGGGCCTGGTGGCCCGGGGTGGCCGGCGGCCTGCTGAAATTCCGCATGCTTCAGGATATCTCCCAGATGCAAGGTGCCCCCACAGGCAACTGTGTCTGGTTTGAGAGTGCCAAGTGCCTCCTGCAAACTGACATCAGGAACCTGGCCTGGTGAGTTTTGTTTCTCAGGGGAAAGGCCATCGTTCGTGTCCAGGGCCCGGTGGCCCGGAGTGGCCGGCTGCCTGCTGAAATTCCACATGGTTCAGGATATCTCCCAGATGCAAGGTGCCCCCACAGGCAACTGTGTCTGGTTTGACAGTGCCAAGTGCCTCCTGCAAACTGACATCAGGAACCTGGCCTGGTGACTTTTGTTTCTCAGGGCAAAGGCCATCGTTCGTGTCCAGGGCCCGGTGGCCCGGAGCGGCCGGCTCCCTACTGAAATTCCGCATGGTCCAGGATATCTCCCAGATGCAAGGTGCCCCCACAGGCAACTGTGTCTGGTTTGAGAGTGCCAAGTGCCTCCTGCAAACTGACATCAGGAACCTGGCCTGGTGAGTTTTGTTTCTCAGGGCAAAGGCCATCGTTCGTGTCCAGGGCCCGGTGGCCCGGAGTGGCCGGCTGCCTGCTGAAATTCCGCATGGTTCAGGATATCTCCCAGATGCAAGGTGCCCCCACAGGCAACTGTGTCTGGTTTGACAGTGCCAAGTGCCTCCTGCAAACTGACATCAGGAACCTGGCCTGGTGAGTTTTGTTTCTCAGGGGAAAGGGCATCGTTCGTGTCCAGGGCCCGGTGGCCCGGAGTGGCCGGCTGCCTGCTGAAATTCCGCATGGTTCAGGATATCTCCCAGATGCAAGGTGCCCCCACAGGCAACTGTGTCTGGTTTGAGAGTGCCAAGTGCCTCCTGCAAACTGACATCAGGAACCTGGCCTGGTGAGTTTTGTTTCTCAGGGGAAAGGCCATCGTTCGTGTCCAGGGCCCGGTGGCCCGGAGTGGCCGGCTGCCTGCTGAAATTCCGCATGCTTCAGGATATCTCCCAGATGCAAGGTGCCCCCACAGGCAACTGTGTCTGGTTTGAGAGTGCCAAGTGCCTCCTGCAAACTGACATCAGGAACCTGGCCTGGTGAGTTTTGTTTCTCAGGGGAAAGGGCATCGTTCGTGTCCAGGGCCCGGTGGCCCGGAGTGGCCGGCTGCCTGCTGAAATTCCGCATGGTTCAGGATATCTCCCAGATGCAAGGTGCCCCCACAGGCAACTGTGTCTGGTTTGAGAGTGCCAAGTGCCTCCTGCAAACTGACATCAGGAACCTGGCCTGGTGAGTTTTGTTTCTCAGGGGAAAGGGCATGGTTCGTGTCCAGGGCCCGGTGGCCGGGAGTGGCCGGCTGCCTGCTGAAATTCCGCATGGTTCAGGATATCTCCCAGATGCAAGGTGCCCCCACAGGCAACTGTGTCTGGTTTGAGAGTGCCAAGTGCCTCCTGCAAACTGACATCAGGAACCTGGCCTGGTGAGTTTTGTTTGTCAGGGGAAAGGGCATGGTTCGTGTCCAGGGCCCGGTGGCCCGTAGTGGCCGGCTGCCTGCTGAAATTCCGCATGCTTCAGGATATCTCCTAGATGCAAGGTGCCCCCACAGGCAACTGTGTCTGGTTTGACAGTGCCAAGTGCCTCCTGCAAACTGACATCAGGAACCTGGCTTGGTGAGTTTTATTTCTCAGGGGAAAGGGCATGGTTCGTGTCCAGGGCCCGGTGGCCCGGAGTGGCCGGCTGCCTGCTGAAATTCCGCATGCTTCAGGATATCTCCCAGATGCAAGGTGCCCCCTCAGGTAACTGTGTCTGGTTTGACAGTGCCAAGTGCCTCCTGCAAACTGACATCAGGAACCTGGCCTGGTGAGTTTTATTTCTCAGGGGAAATGGCATCGTTCGTGTCCAGGGCCCGGTGGTTCGTTGTGACCGGCTTCCTGCTGAAATTCCGCATGCTTCAGGATATCTCCCAGATGCAAGGTGCCCCCTCAGGCAACTGTGTCTGGTTTGACAGTGCCAAGTGCCTCCTGCAAACTGACATCAGGAACCTGGCCTGGTGAGTTTTGTTTCTCAGGGCAAAGGCCATCGTTCGTGTCCAGGGCCCGGTGGCCCGGAGTGGCCGGCTGCCTGCTGAAATTCCGCATGGTTCAGGATATCTCCCAGATGCAAGGTGCCCCCACAGGCAACTGTGTCTGGTTTGACAGTGCCAAGTGCCTCCTGCAAACTGACATCAGGAACCTGGCCTGGTGAGTTTTGTTTCTCAGGGGAAAGGGCATGGTTCGTGTCCAGGGCCCGGTGGCCCGGAGTGGCCGGCTGCCTGCTGAAATTCCACATGCTTCAGGATATCTCCCAGATGCTAGGAGCACCCACAGGCAACTGTGTCTGGTTTGACAGTGCCAAGTGCCTCCTGCAAACTGACATCAGGAACCTGGCCTGGTGAGTTTTGTTTTTCAGGGGAAAGGGCATCGTTTGTGTCCAGGGCCCGGTGGCCCGGAGTGGCCGGCTGGCTGCTGAAATTCCGCATGCTTCAGGATATCTCCCAGATGCAAGGTGCCCCCACAGGCAACTGTGTCTGGTTTGAGAGTGCCAAGTGCCTCCTGCAAACTGACATCAGGAACCTGGCCTGGTGAGTTTTGTTTCTCAGGGCAAAGGGCATGGTTCGTGTCCAGGGCCCGGTGGCCCGGAGTGGCCGGCTGCCTGCTGAAATTCCGCATGCTTCAGGATATCTCCCAGATGCAAGGTGCACCCACAGGCAACTGTGTCTGGTTTGAGAGTGCCAAGTGCCTCCTGCAAACTGACATCAGGAACCTGGCCTGGTGACTTTTGTTTCTCAGGGGAAAGGCCATCGTTCGTGTCCAGGGCCCGGTGGCCCGGAGCGGCCGGCTCCCTGCTGAAATTCCGCATGGTTCAGGATATCTCCCAGATGCAAGGTGCCCCCACAGGCAACTGTGTCTGGTTTGAGAGTGCCAAGTGCCTCCTGCAAACTGACATCAGGAACCTGGCCTGGTGAGTTTTGTTTCTCAGGGCAAAGGCCATCGTTCGTGTCCAGGGCCCGGTGGCCCGGAGTGGCCGGCTGCCTGCTGAAATTCCGCATGCTTCAGGATATCTCCCAGATGCAAGGTGCCCCCACAGGCAACTGTGTCTGGTTTGAGAGTGCCAAGTGCCTCCTGCAAACTGACATCAGGAACCTGGCCTGGTGAGTTTTGTTTCTCAGGGGAAAGGGCATGGTTCGTGTCCAGGGCCCGGTGGCCCGGAGTGGCCGGCTGCCTGCTGAAATTCCGCATGCTTCAGGATATCTCCCAGATGCAAGGTGCCCCCACAGGCAACTGTGTCTGGTTTGAGAGTGCCAAGTGCCTCCTGCAAACTGACATCAGGAACCTGGCCTGGTGAGTTTTGTTTCTCAGGGGAAAGGGCATCGTTCGTGTCCAGGGCCCGGTGGCCCGGAGTGGCCGGCTGGCTGCTGAAATTGCGCATGCTTCAGGATATCTCCCAGATGCAAGGTGCACCCACAGGCAACTGTGTCTGGTTTGACAGTGCCAAGTGCCTCCTGCAAACTGACATCAGGAACCTGGCCTGGTGAGTTTTGTTTCTCAGGGGAAAGGGCATGGTTCGTGTCCAGGGCCCGGTGGCCCGGAGTGGCCGGCTGCCTGCTGAAATTCCGCATGCTTCAGGATATCTCCCAGATGCAAGATGCCCCCACAGGCAACTGTGTCTGGTTTGACAGTGCCAAGTGCCTCCTACAAACTGACATCAGGAACCTGGCCTGGTGAGTTTTATTTCTCAGGGGAAAGGCCATCGTTCGTGTCCAGGGCCCGGTGGTTCGGAGTGGCCGGCTTCCTGCTGAAATTCCGCATGCTTCAGGATATCTCCCAGATGCAAGGTGCACCCACAGGCAACTGTGTCTGGTTTGACAGTGCCAAGTGCCTCCTGCAAACTGACATCAGGAACCTGGCCTGGTGACTTTTGTTTCTCAGGGGAAAGGCCATCGTTCGTGTCCAGGGCCCGGTGGCCCGGAGCGGCCGGCTCCCTGCTGAAATTCCGCATGGTTCAGGATATCTCCCAGATGCAAGGTGCCCCCACAGGCAACTGTGTCTGGTTTGAGAGTGCCAAGTGCCTCCTGCAAACTGACATCAGGAACCTGGCCTGGTGAGTTTTGTTTCTCAGGGCAAAGGGCATGGTTCGTGTCCAGGGCCCGGTGGCCCGGAGTGGCCGGCTGCCTGCTGAAATTCCGCATGCTTCAGGATATCTCCCAGATGCAAGGTGCCCCCACAGGCAAGTGTGTCTGGTTTGAGAGTGCCAAGTGCCTCCTGCAAACTGACATCAGGAACCTGGCCTGGTGAGTTTTGTTTCTCAGCGGAAAGGGCATCGTTCGTGTCCAGGGCCCGGTGGCCCGGAGTGGCCGGCTGCCTGCTGAAATTCCGCATGCTTCAGGATATCTCCCAGATGCAAGGTGCCCCCACAGGCAACTGTGTCTGGTTTGAGAGTGCCAAGTGCCTCCTGCAAACTGACATCAGGAACCTGGCCTGGTGACTTTTGTTTCTCAGGGCAAAGGCCATCGTTCGTGTCCAGGGCCCGGTGGCCCGGAGCGGCCGGCTCCCTGCTGAAATTCCGCATGCTTCAGGATATCTCCTAGATGCAAGGTGCCCCCACAGGCAACTGTGTCTGGTTTGAGAGTGCCAAGTGCCTCCTGCAAACTGACATCAGGAACCTGGCCTGGTGAGTTTTGTTTGTCAGGGGAAAGGGCATGGTTCGTGTCCAGGGCCCGGTGGCCCGGAGTGGCCGGCTGCCTGCTGAAATTCCGCATGCTTCAGGATATCTCCCAGATGCAAGGTGCCCCCACAGGCAACTGTGTCTGGTTTGAGAGTGCCAAGTGCCTCCTGCAAACTGACATCAGGAACCTGGCCTGGTGAGTTTTGTTTCTCAGGGGAAAGGGCATGGTTCGTGTCCAGGGCCCGGTGGCCCGGAGTGGCCGGCTGCCTGCTGAAATTCCGCATGCTTCAGGATATCTCCTAGATACAAGGTGCCCCCACAGGCAACTGTGTCTGGTTTGACAGTGCCAAGTGCCTCCTGCAAACTGACATCAGGAACCTGGCCTGGTGAGTTTTGTTTCTCAGGGGAAAGGGCATCGTTCGTGTCCAGGGCCCAGTGGCCCGGAGTGGCCGGCTGCCTGCTGAAATTCCGCATGCTTCAGGATATCTCCCAGATGCAAGGTGCCCCCACAGGCAACTGTGTCTGGTTTGACAGTGCCAAGTGCCTCCTGCAAACTGACATCAGGAACCTGGCCTGGTGAGTTTTGTTTCTGAGGGGAAAGGGCATCGTTCGTGTCCAGGGCCTGGTGGCCCGTGGTGGCCGGCTGCCTGCTGAAATTCCGCACGGATCAAGATATCTCCCAGATGCAAGGTGCCCCCACAGGCAACTGTGTCTGGTTTGACAGTGCCACGTGCCTCCTGCAAACTGACATCAGGAACCTGGCCTGGTGAGTTTTGTTTCTCAGGGGAAAGGGCATGGTTCGTGTCCAGGGCCCGGTGGCCCGGAGTGGCCGGCTGCCTGCTGAAATTCCGCATGGTTCAGGATATCTCCCAGATGCAAGGTGCCCCCACAGGCAACTGTGTCTGGTTTGAGAGTGCCAAGTGCCTCCTGCAAACTGACATCAGGAACCTGGCCTGGTGAGTTTTATTTCTCAGGGGAAAGGCCATCGTTCTTGTCCAGAGCCCGGTGGCCCGGAGCGGCCGGCTGCCTGCTGAAATTCCGCATGCTTCAGGATATCTCCCAGATGCAAGGAGCACCCACAGGCAACTGTGTCTGGTTTGAGAGTGCCAAGTGCCTCCTGCAAACTGACATCAGGAACCTGGCCTGGTGAGTTTTGTTTCTCAGGGGAAAGGGCATGGTTCGTGTCCAGGGCCCGGTGGCCCGGAGTGGCTGGCTGCCTGCTGAAATTCCGCATGGTTCAGGATATCTCCCAGATGCAAGGTGCCCCCACAGGCAAGTGTGTCTGGTTTGAGAGTGCCAAGTGCCTCCTGCAAACTGACATCAGGAACCTGGCCTGGTGAGTTTTGTTTGTCAGGGGAAAGGGCATGGTTCGTGTCCAGGGCCCGGTGGCCCGGAGTGGCCGGCTGCCTGCTGAAATTCCGCATGCTTCAGGATATCTCCCAGATGCAAGGTGCCCCCACAGGCAACTGTGTCTGGTTTCACAGTGCCAAGTGCCTCCTGCAAACTGACATCAGGAACCTGGCCTGGTGAGTTTTGTTTCTCAGGGGAAAGGGCATGGTTCGTGTCCAGGGCCCGGTGGCCCGGAGTGGCCGGCTGCCTGCTGAAATTCCGCATGCTTCAGGATATCTCCTAGATGCAAGGTGCCCCCACAGGCAACTGTGTCTGGTTTGACAGTGCCAAGTGCCTCCTGCAAACTGACATCAGGAACCTGGTCTGGTGAGTTTTGTTTCTCAGGGGAAAGGGCATGGTTCGTGTCCAGGGCCCGGTGGCCAGGAGTGGCCGGCTGCCTGCTGAAATTCCGCATGCTTCAGGATATCTCCTAGATGCAAGGTGCCCCCACAGGCAACTGTGTCTGGTTTGAGAGTGCCAAGTGCCTCCTGCAAACTGACATCAGGAACCTGGCCTGGTGAGTTTTGTTTCTCAGGGCAAAGGGCATGGTTCGTGTCCAGGGCCCGGTGGCCCGGAGTGGCCGGCTGCCTGCTGAAATTCCGCATGCTTCAGGATATCTCCCAGATGCAAGGTGCCCCCACAGGCAACTGTGTCTGGTTTGACAGTGCCAAGTGCCCCCTGCAAACTGACATCAGGAACCTGGCCTGTTGAGTTTTGTTTCTCAGGGGAAAGGGCATGGTTCGTGTCCAGGGCCCGGTGGCCCGGAGTGGCCGGCTGCCTGCTGAAATTCCGCATGCTTCAGGATATCTCCTAGATGCAAGGTGCCCCCACAGGCAACTGTGTCTGGTTTGACAGTGCCAAGTGCCTCCTGCAAACTGACATCAGGAACCTGGCCTGGTGAGTTTTGTTTCTCAGGGGAAAGGGCATGGTTCGTGTCCAGGGCCCGGTGGCCCGGAGTGGCCGGCTGCCTGCTGAAATTCCGCATGCTTCAGGATATCTCCTAGATGCAAGGTGCCCCCACAGGCAGCTGTGTCTGGTTTAAGAGTGCCAAGTGCCTCCTGCAAACTGACATCAGGAACCTGGCCTGGTGAGTTTTGTTTCTCAGGGCAAAGGGCATGGTTCGTGTCCAGGGCCTGGTGGCCCGGAGTGGCCGGCTGCCTGCTGAAATTCCGCATGCTTCAGGATATCTCCCAGATGCAAGGTGCCCCCACAGGCAACTGTGTCTGGTTTGACAGTGCCAAGTGCCTCCTGCAAACTGACATCAGGAACCTGGCTTGGTGAGTTTTATTTCTCAGGGGAAAGGGCATGGTTCGTGTCCAGGGCCCGGTGGCCCGGAGTGCCCGGCTGCCTGCTGAAATTCCGCATGGTTAAGGATATCTCCCAGATGCAAGGTGCCCCCACAGGCAACTGTGTCTCGTTTGACAGTGCCAAGTGCCTCCTGCAAACTGACATCAGGAACCTGGCCTGGTGAGTTTTGTTTGTCAGGGGAAAGGGCATGGTTCGTGTCCAGGGCCCGGTGGCCGGGAGTGGCCGGCTGCCTGCTGAAATTCCGCATGCTTCAGGATATCTCCCAGATGCAAGGTGCCCCCACAGGCAACTGTGTCTGGTTTGAGAGTGCCAAGTGCCTCCTGCAAACTGACATCAGGAACCTGGCCTGGTGAGTTTTGTTTCTCAGGGGAAAGGGCATGGTTCGTGTCCAGGGCCCGGTGGCCCGGAGTGGCTGGCTGCCTGCTGAAATTCCGCATGCTTCAGGATATCTCCCAGACGCAAGGTGCCCCCACAGGCAACTGTGTCTGGTTTGAGAGTGCGAAGTGCCTCCTGCAAACTGACATCAGGAACCTGGCCTGGTGAGTTTTGTTTCTCAGGGGAAAGGGCATCGTTCGTGTCCAGGACCCGGTGGCCCGGAGTGGCCGGCTGCCTGCTGGTATTCCGCATGCTTCAGGATATCTCCCAGATGCAAGATGCCCCCACAGGCAACTGTGTCTGGTTTGACAGTGCCAAGTGCCTCCTGCAAACTGACATCAGGAACCTGGCCTGGTGAGTTTTATTTCTCAGGGGAAAGGCCATCGTTCGTGTCCAGGGCCCGGTGGTTCGGAGTGGCCGGCTTCCTGCTGAAATTCCGCATGCTTCAGGATATCTCCCAGATGCAAGGTGCACCCACAGGCAACTGTGTCTGGTTTGACAGTGCCAAGTGCCTCCTGCAAACTGACATCAGGAACCTGGCCTGGTGAGTTTTGTTTCTCAGGGGAAAGGCCATCGTTCGTGTCCAGGGCCCGGTGGCCCGGAGTGGCCGGCTGCCTGCTGAAATTCCGCATGCTTCAGGATATCTCCCAGATGCAAGGTGCCCGCACAGGCAACTGTGACTGGTTTGACAGTGCCAAGTGCCTCCTGCAAACTGACATCAGGAACCTGGCCTGGTGAGTTTTGTTTGTCAGGGGAAAGGGCATGGTTCGTGTCCAGGGCCCGGTGGCCCGGAGTGGCCGGCTGCCTGCTGAAATTCCGCATGCTTCAGGATATCTCCTAGATGCAAGGTGCCCCCACAGGCAACTGTGTCTGGTTTGACAGTGCCAAGTGCCTCCTGCAAACTGACATCAGGAACCTGGCCTGGTGAGTTTTGTTTGTCAGGGGAAAGGGCATGGTTCGTGTCCAGGGCCCGGTGGCCCGGAGTGGCCGGCTGCCTGCTGAAATTCCGCATGCTTCAGGATATCTCCTAGATGCAAGGTGCCCCCACAGGCAACTGTGTCTGGTTTGAGAGTGCCAAGTGCCTCCTGCAAACTGACATCAGGAACCTGGCCTGGTGAGTTTTGTTTCTCAGGGCAAAGGGCATGGTTCGTGTCCAGGGCCCGGTGGCCCGGAGTGGCCGGCTGCCTGCTGAAATTCCGCATGCTTCAGGATATCTCCCAGATGCAAGGTGCCCCCACAGGCAACTGTGTCTGGTTTGAGAGTGCCAAGTGCCTCCTACAAACTGACATCAGGAACCTGGCTTGGTGAGTTTTATTTCTCAGGGGAAAGGGCATGGTTCGTGTCCAGGGCCCGGTGGCCCGGAGTGGCCGGCTGCCTGCTGAAATTCCGCATGGTTCAGGATATCTCCCAGATGCAAGGAGCACCCACAGGCAACTGTGTCTGGTTTGACAGTGCCAAGTGCCTCCTGCAAACTGACATCAGGAACCTGGCCTGGTGAGTTTTGTTTCTCAGGGGAAAGGGCATGGTTCGTGTCCAGGGCCCGGTGGCCCAGAGCGGCCGGATCCCTGCTGAAATTCCGCATGGTTCAGGATATCTCCCAGATGCAAGGTGCCCCCACAGGCAACTGTGTCTGGTTTGAGAGTGCCAAGTGCCTCCTGCAAACTGACATCAGGAACCTGGCCTGGTGAGTTTTGTTTGTCAGGGGAAAGGGCATGGTTCGTGTCCAGGGCCCGGTGGCCGGGAGTGGCCGGCTGCCTGCTGAAATTCCGCATGCTTCAGGATATCTCCCAGATGCAAGATGCCCCCACAGGCAACTGTGTCTGGTTTGACAGTGCCAAGTGCCTCCTACAAACTGACATCAGGAACCTGGCCTGGTGAGTTTTATTTCTCAGGGGAAAGGCCATCGTTCGTGTCCAGGGCCCGGTGGTTTGGAGTGGCCGGCTTCCTGCTGAAATTCCGCATGCTTCAGGATATCTCCCAGATGCAAGGTGCACCCACAGGCAACTGTGTCTGGTTTGAGAGTGCCAAGTGCCTCCTGCAAACTGACATCAGGAACCTGGCCTGGTGAGTTTTGTTTCTCAGGGGAAAGGCCATCGTTCGTGTCCAGGGCCCGGTGGCCCGGAGTGGCCGGCTGCCTGCTGAAATTCCGCATGGTTCAGGATATCTCCCAGATGCAAGGTGCCCCCACAGGCAACTGTGTCTGGTTTGACAGTGCCAAGTGCCTCCTGCAAACGGACAGCAGGAACCTGGCCTGGTGACTTTTGTTTCTCAGGGGAAGGGCCATCGTTCGTGTCCAGGGCCCGGTGGCCCGGAGCGGCCGGCTCCCTGCTGAAATTCCGCATGGTTCAGGATATCTCCCAGATGCAAGGTGCCCCCACAGGCAACTGTGTCTGGTTTGAGAGTGCCAAGTGCCTCCTGCAAACTGACATCAGGAACCTGGCCTGGTGAGTTTTGTTTCTCAGGGGAAAGGGCATGGTTCGTGTCCAGGGCCCGGTGGCCGGGAGTGGCCGGCTGCCTGCTGAAATTCCGCATGGTTCAGGATATCTCCCAGATGCAAGGTGCCCCCACAGGGAACTGTGTCTGGTTTGAGAGTGCCAAGTGCCTCCTGCAAACTGACATCAGGAACCTGGCCTGGTGAGTTTTGTTTCTCAGGGGAAAGGGCATGGTTCGTGTCCAGGGCCTGGTGGCCCGGGGTGGCCGGCTGCCTGCTGAAATTCCGCATGCTTCAGGATATCTCCCAGATGCAAGGTGCCCCCACAGGCAACTGTGTCTGGTTTGACTGTGCCACGTGCCTCCTGCAAACTGACACCAGGAACCTGGCCTGGTGAGTTTTGTTTCTCAGGGGAAAGGGCATGGTTCGTGTCCAGGGCCCGGTGGCCCGGAGTGGCCGGCTGCCTGCTGAAATTCCGCATGCTTCAGGATATCTCCCAGACGCAAGGTGCCCCCACAGGCAACTGTGTCTGGTTTGAGAGTGCCAAGTGCCTCCTGCAAACTGACATCAGGAACCTGGCCTGGTGAGTTTTGTTTCTCAGGGGAAAGGGCATGGTTCGTGTCCAGGGCCTGGTGGCCCGGGGTGGCCGGCTGCCTGCTGAAATTCCGCATGCTTCAGGATATCTCCCAGATGCAAGGTGCCCCCACAGGCAACTGTGTCTGGTTTGAGAGTGCCAAGTGCCTCCTGCAAACTGACATCAGGAACCTGGCCTGGTGAGTTTTGTTTCTCAGGGGAAAGGGCATGGTTCGTGTCCAGGGCCCGGTGGCCCGGAGTGGCCGGCTGCCTGCTGAAATTCCGCATGCTTCAGGATATCTCCCAGACGCAAGGTGCCCCCACAGGCAACTGTGTCTGGTTTGAGAGTGCCAAGTGCCTCCTGCAAACTGACATCAGGAACCTGGCCTGGTGAGTTTTGTTTCTCAGGGGAAAGGGCATGGTTCGTGTCCAGGGCCCGGTGGCCCAGAGTGGCCGGCTGCCTGCTGAAATTCCGCATGTTTCAGGATATCTCCCAGATGCACGGTGCCCCCACAGGCAACTGTGTCTGGTTTCACAGTGCCAAGTGCCTCCTGCAAACTGACATCAGGAACCTGGCCTGGTGAGTTTTGTTTCTCAGGGGAAAGGGCATGGTTCGTGTCCAGGGCCCGGTGGCCCGGAGTGGCCGGCTGCCTGCTGAAATTCCGCATGCTTCAGGATATCTCCTAGATGCAAGGTGCCCCCACAGGCAACTGTGTCTGGTTTGACAGTGCCAAGTGCCTCCTGCAAACTGACATCAGGAACCTGGTCTGGTGAGTTTTGTTTCTCAGTGGAAAGGGCATGGTTCGTGTCCAGGGCCCGGTGGCCAGGAGTGGCCGGCTGCCTGCTGAAATTCCGCATGCTTCAGGATATCTCCTAGATGCAAGGTGCCCCCACAGGCAACTGTGTCTGGTTTGACAGTGCCAAGTGCCTCCTGCAAACTGACATCAGGAACCTGGCCTGGTGAGTTTTGTTTCTCAGGGCAAAGGGCATGGTTCCTGTCCAGGGCCCGGTGGCCCGGAGTGGCCGGCTGCCTGCTGAAATTCCGCATGCTTCAGGATATCTCCTAGATGCAAGGTGCCCCCACAGGCAACTGTGTCTGGTTTGACAGTGCCAAGTGCCTCCTGCAAACTGACATCAGGAACCTGGCCTGGTGAGTTTTGTTTCTCAGGGGAAAGGGCATGGTTCGTGTCCAGGGCCCGGTGGCCCGGAGTGGCCGGCTGCCTGCTGAAATTCCGCATGCTTCAGGATATCTCCTAGATGCAAGGTGCCCCCACAGGCAGCTGTGTCTGGTTTGAGAGTGCCAAGTGCCTCCTGCAAACTGACATCAGGAACCTGGCCTGGTGAGTTTTGTTTCTCAGGGCAAAGGGCATGGTTCGTGTCCAGGGCCTGGTGGCCCGGAGTGGCCGGCTGCCTGCTGAAATTCCGCATGCTTCAGGATATCTCCTAGATGCAAGGTGCCCCCACAGGCAACTGTGTCTGGTTTGACAGTGCCAAGTGCCTCCTGCAAACTGACATCAGGAACCTGGCCTGGTGAGTTTTGTTTCTCAGGGCAAAGGGCATGGTTCCTGTCCAGGGCCCGGTGGCCCGGAGTGGCCGGCTGCCTGTTGAAATTCCGCATGCTTCAGGATATCTCCCAGATGCAAGGTGCCCCCACAGGCAACTGTGTCTGGTTTGACAGTGCCAAGTGCCCCCTGCAAACTGACATCAGGAACCTGGCCTGGTGAGTTTTGTTTGTCAGGGGAAAGGGCATGGTTCGTGTCCAGGGCCCGGTGGCCCGGAGTGGCCGGCTGCCTGCTGAAATTCCGCATGCTTCAGGATATCTCCTAGATGCAAGGTGCCCCCACAGGCAACTGTGTCTGGTTTGACAGTGCCAAGTGCCTCCTGCAAACTGACATCAGGAACCTGGCCTGGTGAGTTTTGTTTCTCAGGGGAAAGGGCATGGTTCGTGTCCAGGGCCCGGTGGCCCGGAGTGGCCGGCTGCCTGCTGAAATTCCGCATGCTTCAGGATATCTCCTAGATGCAAGGTGCCCCCACAGGCAGCTGTGTCTGGTTTGAGAGTGCCAAGTGCCTCCTGCAAACTGACATCAGGAACCTGGCCTGGTGAGTTTTGTTTCTCAGGGCAAAGGGCATGGTTCGTGTCCAGGGCCTGGTGGCCCGGAGTGGCCGGCTGCCTGCTGAAATTCCGCATGCTTCAGGATATCTCCCAGATGCAAGGTGCCCCCACAGGCAACTGTGTCTGGTTTGAGAGTGCCAAGTGCCTCCTGCAAACTGACATCAGGAACCTGGCTTGGTGAGTTTTATTTCTCAGGGGAAAGGGCATGGTTCGTGTCCAGGGCCCGGTGGCCCGGAGTGGCCGGCTGCCTGCTGAAATTCCGCATGGTTCAGGATATCTCCCAGATGCAAGGAGCACCCACAGGCAACTGTGTCTGGTTTGACAGTGCCAAGTGCCTCCTGCAAACTGACATCAGGAACCTGGCCTGGTGAGTTTTGTTTCTCAGGGGAAAGGCCATCGTTCGTGTCCAGGGCCCGGTGGCCCAGAGCGGCCGGCTCCCTGCTGAAATTCCGCATGGTTCAGGATATCTCCCAGATGCAAGGTGCCCCCACAGGCAACTGTGTCTGGTTTGAGAGTGCCAAGTGCCTCCTGCAAACTGACATCAGGAACCTGGCCTGGTGAGTTTTGTTTCTCAGGGGAAAGGCCATCGTTCGTGTCCAGGGCCCGGTGGCCGGGAGTGGCCGGCTGCCTGCTGAAATTCCGCATGCTTCAGGATATCTCCCAGATGCAAGATGCCCCCACAGGCAACTGTGTCTGGTTTGACAGTGCCAAGTGCCTCCTACAAACTGACATCAGGAACCTGGCCTGGTGAGTTTTATTTCTCAGGGGAAAGGCCATCGTTCGTGTCCAGGGCCCGGTGGCCCGGAGTGGCCGGCTGCCTGCTGAAATTCCGCATGGTTCAGGATATCTCCCAGATGCAAGGTGCCCCCACAGGCAACTGTGTCTGGTTTGAGAGTGCCAAGTGCCTCCTGCAAACGGACAGCAGGAACCTGGCCTGGTGACTTTTGTTTCTCAGGGGAAAGGCCATCGTTCGTGTCCAGGGCCCGGTGGCCCGGAGCGGCCGGCTCCCTGCTGAAATTCCGCATGCTTCAGGATATCTCCCAGATGCAAGGTGCCCCCACAGGCAACTGTGTCTGGTTTGACAGTGCCAAGTGCCTCCTGCAAACTGACATCAGGAACCTGGCCTGGTGAGTTTTGTTTCTCAGGGGAAAGGGCATGGTTCGTGTCCAGGGCCCGGTGGCCCGGAGTGGCCGGCTGCCTGCTGAAATTCCGCATGCTTCAGGATATCTCCCAGATGCAAGGTGCCCCCACAGGCAACTGTGTCTGGTTTGAGAGTGCCAAGTGCCTCCTGCAAACTGACATCAGGAACCTGGCCTGGTGAGTTTTGTTTCTCAGGGGAAAGGGCATGGTTCGTGTCCAGGGCCCGGTGGCCCGGAGTGGCCGGCTGCCTGCTGAAATTCCGCATGCTTCAGGATATCTCCCAGATGCAAGGTGCCCCCACAGGCAACTGTGTCTGGTTTGAGAGTGCCAATTGCCTCCTGCAAACTGACATCAGGAACCTGGCCTGGTGAGTTTTGTTTGTCAGGGGAAAGGGCATGGTTCGTGTCCAGGGCCCGGTGGCCCGGAGTGGCCGGCTGCCTGCTGAAATTCCGCATGCTTCAGGATATCTCCCAGATGCAAGGTGCCCCCACAGGCAAATGTGTCTGGTTTGAGAGTGCCAAGTGCCTCCTGCAAACTGACATCAGGAACCTGGCCTGGTGAGTTTTGTTTCTCAGGGGAAAGGGCATCGTTCGTGTCCAGGGCCCGGTGGCCCGGAGTGGCCGGCTGCCTGCTGAAATTCCGCATGGTTCAGGATATCTCCCAGATGCAAGGTGCCCCCACAGGCAACTGTGTCTGGTTTGACAGTGCCAAGTGCCTCCTGCAAACTGACATCAGGAACCTGGCCTGGTGAGTTTTGTTTCTCAGGGGAAAGGGCATGGTTCGTGTCCAGGGCCCGGTGGCCCGGGGTGACCGGCTGCCTGCTGAAATTCCGCATGGTTCAGGATATCTCCCAGATGCAAGGTGCCCCCACAGGCAACTGTGTCTGGTTTGACAGTGCCAAGTGCCTCCTGCAAACTGACATCAGGAACCTGGCCTGGTGAGTTTTTTTTCTCAGGGGAAAGGCCATCGTTCGTGTCCAGGGCCCGGTGGCCCGGAGTGGCCGGCTCCCTGCTGAAATTCCGCATGGTTCAGGATATCTCCCAGATGCAAGGTGCCCCCACAGGCAACTGTGTCTGGTTTGACAGTGCCAAGTGCCTCCTGCAAACTGACATCAGGAACCTGGCCTGGTGAGTTTTGTTTCTCAGGGGAAAGGCCATCGTTCGTGTCCAGGGCCCGGTGGCCCGGAGTGGCCGGCTCCCTGCTGAAATTCCGCATGGTTCAGGATATCTCCCAGATGCAAGGTGCCCCCACAGGCAACTGTGTCTGGTTTGACAGTGCCAAGTGCCTCCTGCAAACTGACATCAGGAACCTGGCCTGGTGAGTTTTGTTTCTCAGGGGAAAGGGCATCGTTCGTGTCCAGGGCCCGGTGGCCCAGAGTGGCCGGCTGCCTGCTGAAATTCCGCATGGTTCAGAATATCTCCCAGATGCAAGGTGCCCCCACAGGCAACTGTGTCTGGTTTGAGAGTGCCAAGTGCCTCCTGCAAACTGACATCAGGAACCTGGCCTGGTGAGTTTTGTTTCTCAGGGGAAAGGGCATGGTTCGTGTCCAGGGCCCGGTGGCCCGGAGTGGCCGGCTGCCTGCTGAAATTCCGCATGCTTCAGGATATCTCCCAGATGCAAGGTGCCCCCACAGGGAACTGTGTCTGGTTTGAGAGTGCCAAGTGCCTCCTGCAAACTGACATCAGGAACCTGGCCTGGTGAGTTTTGTTTCTCAGGGGAAAGGGCATGGTTCGTGTCCAGGGCCTGGTGGCCCGGGGTGGCCGGCTGCCTGCTGAAATTCCGCATGCTTCAGGATATCTCCCAGATGCAAGGTGCCCCCACAGGCAACTGTGTCTGGTTTGACTGTGCCACGTGCCTCCTGCAAACTGACACCAGGAACCTGGCCTGGTGAGTTTTGTTTCTCAGGGGAAAGGGCATGGTTCGTGTCCAGGGCCCGGTGGCCCGGAGTGGCCGGCTGCCTGCTGAAATTCCGCATGCTTCAGGATATCTCCCAGACGCAAGGTGCCCCCACAGGCAACTGTGTCTGGTTTGAGAGTGCCAAGTGCCTCCTGCAAACTGACATCAGGAACCTGGCCTGGTGAGTTTTGTTTCTCAGGGGAAAGGGCATGGTTCGTGTCCAGGGCCTGGTGGCCCGGGGTGGCCGGCTGCCTGCTGAAATTCCGCATGCTTCAGGATATCTCCCAGATGCAAGGTGCCCCCACAGGCAACTGTGTCTGGTTTGAGAGTGCCAAGTGCCTCCTGCAAACTGACATCAGGAACCTGGCCTGGTGAGTTTTGTTTCTCAGGGGAAAGGGCATGGTTCGTGTCCAGGGCCCGGTGGCCCGGAGTGGCCGGCTGCCTGCTGAAATTCCGCATGCTTCAGGATATCTCCCAGACGCAAGGTGCCCCCACAGGCAACTGTGTCTGGTTTGACAGTGCCAAGTGCCTCCTGCAAACTGACATCAGGAACCTGGCCTGGTGAGTTTTGTTTCTCAGGGGAAAGGGCATGGTTCGTGTCCAGGGCCCGGTGGCCCGGAGTGGCCGGCTGCCTGCTGAAATTCCGCATGCTTCAGGATATCTCCCAGATGCACGGTGCCCCCACAGGCAACTGTGTCTGGTTTGAGAGTGCCAAGTGCCTCCTGCAAACTGACATCAGGAACCTGGCCTGGTGAGTTTTGTTTCTCAGGGGAAAGGCCATCGTTCGTGTCCCGGGCCCGGTGGCCCGGAGTGGCCGGCTGCCTGCTGAAATTCCGCATGGTTCAGGATATCTCCCAGATGCAAGGTGCCCCCACAGGCAACTGTGTCTGGTTTGAGAGTGCCAAGTGCCTCCTGCAAACTGACATCAGGAACCTGGCCTGGTGAGTTTTGTTTCTCAGGGGAAAGGGCATGGTTCGTGTCCAGGGCCCGGTGGCCCGGAGTGGCTGGCTGCCTGCTGAAATTCCGCATGGTTCAGGATATCTCCCAGATGCAAGGTGCCCCCACAGGCAACTGTGTCTGGTTTGACAGTGCCAAGTGCCTCCTGCAAACTGACATCAGGAACCTGGCCTGGTGAGTTTTGTTTCTCAGGGGAAAGGGCATGGTTCGTGTCCAGGGCCCGGTGGCCCGGAGTGGCCGGCTGCCTGCTGAAATTCCGCATGCTTCAGGATATCTCCCAGATGCAAGGTGCCCCCACAGGCAACTGTGTCTGGTTTCACAGTGCCAAGTGCCTCCTGCAAACTGACATCAGGAACCTGGCCTGGTGAGTTTTGTTTCTCAGGGGAAAGGGCATGGTTCGTGTCCAGGGCCCGGTGGCCCGGAGTGGCCGGCTGCCTGCTGAAATTCCGCATGCTTCAGGATATCTCCTAGATGCAAGGTGCCCCCACAGGCAACTGTGTCTGGTTTGACAGTGCCAAGTGCCTCCTGCAAACTGACATCAGGAACCTGGTCTGGTGAGTTTTGTTTCTCAGTGGAAAGGGCATGGTTCGTGTCCAGGGCCCGGTGGCCCGGAGTGGCCGGCTGCCTGCTGAAATTCCGCATGCTTCAGGATATCTCCTAGATGCAAGGTGCCCCCACAGGCAACTGTGTCTGGTTTGAGAGTGCCAAGTGCCTCCTGCAAACTGACATCAGGAACCTGGCCTGGTGAGTTTTGTTTCTCAGGGCAAAGGGCATGGTTCCTGTCCAGGGCCCGGTGGCCCGGAGTGGCCGGCTGCCTGCTGAAATTCCGCATGCTTCAGGATATCTCCCAGATGCAAGGTGCCCCCACAGGCAACTGTGTCTGGTTTGACAGTGCCAAGTGCCCCCTGCAAACTGACATCAGGAACCTGGCCTGGTGAGTTTTGTTTGTCAGGGGAAAGGGCATGGTTCGTGTCCAGGGCCCGGTGGCCCGGAGTGGCCGGCTGCCTGCTGAAATTCCGCATGCTTCAGGATATCTCCTAGATGCAAGGTGCCCCCACAGGCAACTGTGTCTGGTTTGACAGTGCCAAGTGCCTCCTGCAAACTGACATCAGGAACCTGGCCTGGTGAGTTTTGTTTCTCAGGGGAAAGGGCATGGTTCGTGTCCAGGGCCCGGTGGCCCGGAGTGGCCGGCTGCCTGCTGAAATTCCGCATGCTTCAGGATATCTCCTAGATGCAAGGTGCCCCCACAGGCAGCTGTGTCTGGTTTGAGAGTGCCAAGTGCCTCCTGCAAACTGACATCAGGAACCTGGCCTGGTGAGTTTTGTTTCTCAGGGCAAAGGGCATGGTTCGTGTCCAGGGCCTGGTGGCCCGGAGTGGCCGGCTGCCTGCTGAAATTCCGCATGCTTCAGGATATCTCCCAGATGCAAGGTGCCCCCACAGGCAACTGTGTCTGGTTTGAGAGTGCCAAGTGCCTCCTGCAAACTGACATCAGGAACCTGGCTTGGTGAGTTTTATTTCTCAGGGGAAAGGGCATGGTTCGTGTCCAGGGCCCGGTGGCCCGGAGTGGCCGGCTGCCTGCTGAAATTCCGCATGGTTCAGGATATCTCCCAGATGCAAGGAGCACCCACAGGCAACTGTGTCTGGTTTGACAGTGCCAAGTGCCTCCTGCAAACTGACATCAGGAACCTGGCCTGGTGAGTTTTGTTTCTCAGGGGAAAGGGCATCGTTCGTGTCCAGGGCCCGGTGGCCGGGAGTGGCCGGCTCCCTGCTGAAATTCCGCATGGTTCAGGATATCTCCCAGATGCAAGGTGCCCCCACAGGCAACTGTGTCTGGTTTGAGAGTGCCAAGTGCCTCCTGCAAACTGACATCAGGAACCTGGCCTGGTGAGTTTTGTTTCTCAGGGGAAAGGGCATCGTTCGTGTCCAGGGCCCGGTGGCCGGGAGTGGCCGGCTGCCTGCTGAAATTCCGCATGCTTCAGGATATCTCCCAGATGCAAGGTGCCCCCACAGGCAACTGTGTCTGGTTTGAGAGTGCCAAGTGCCTCCTGCAAACTGACATCAGGAACCTGGCCTGGTGAGTTTTGTTTCTCAGGGGAAAGGGCATCGTTCGTGTCCAGGGCCCGGTGGCCCGGAGTGGCCGGCTGCCTGCTGATATTCCGCATGCTTCAGGATATCTCCCAGATGCAAGATGCCCCCACAGGCAACTGTGTCTGGTTTGACAGTGCCAAGTGCCTCCTGCAAACTGACATCAGGAACCTGGCCTGGTGAGTTTTGTTTCTCAGGGGAAAGGCCATCGTTCGTGTCCAGGGCCCGGTGGCCCGGAGTGGCCGGCTGCCTGCTGAAATTCCGCATGCTTCAGGATATCTCCCAGATGCAAGGTGCCCCCACAGGCAACTGTGTCTGGTTTGACAGTGCCAAGTGCCTCCTGCAAACTGACATCAGGAACCTGGCCTGGTGAGTTTTGTTTCTCAGGGGAAAGGGCATGGTTCGTGTCCAGGGCCCGGTGGCCCGGAGTGGCCGGCTGCCTGCTGAAATTCCGCATGCTTCAGGATATCTCCTAGATGCAAGGTGCCCCCACAGGCAACTGTGTCTGGTTTGAGAGTGCCAAGTGCCTCCTGCAAACTGACATCAGGAACCTGCCCTGGTGAGTTTTGTTTGTCAGGGGAAAGGGCATGGTTCGTGTCCAGGGCCCGATGGCCCGGAGTGGCCGGCTGCCTGCTGAAATTCCGCATGCTTCAGGATATCTCCTAGATGCAAGGTGCCCCCACAGGCAACTGTGTCTGGTTTGAGAGTGCCAAGTGCCTCCTGCAAACTGACATCAGGAACCTGGCCTGGTGAGTTTTGTTTCTCAGGGCAAAGGGCATGGTTCGTGTCCAGGGCCCGGTGGCCCGGAGTGGCCGGCTGCCTGCTGAAATTCCGCATGCTTCAGGATATCTCCCAGATGCAAGGTGCCCCCACAGGCAACTGTGTCTGGTTTGAGAGTGCCAAGTGCCTCCTACAAACTGACATCAGGAACCTGGCTTGGTGAGTTTTATTTCTCAGGGGAAAGGGCATCGTTCGTGTCCAGGGCCCGGTGGCCCGGAGTGGCCGGCTGCCTGCTGAAATTCCGCATGGTTCAGGATATCTCCCAGATGCAAGGAGCACCCACAGGCAACTGTGTCTGGTTTGACAGTGCCAAGTGCCTCCTGCAAACTGACATCAGGAACCTGGCCTGGTGAGTTTTGTTTCTCAGGGGAAAGGCCATCGTTCGTGTCCAGGGCCCGGTGGCCCAGAGCGGCCGGCTCCCTGCTGAAATTCCTCATGGTTCAGGATATCTCCCAGATGCAAGGTGCCCCCACAGGCAACTGTGTCTGGTTTGAGAGTGCCAAGTGCCTCCTGCAAACTGACATCAGGAACCTGGCCTGGTGAGTTTTGTTTGTCAGGGGAAAGGGCATGGTTCGTGTCCAGGGCCCGGTGGCCGGGAGTGGCCGGCTGCCTGCTGAAATTCCGCATGCTTCAGGATATCTCCCAGATGCAAGATGCCCCCACAGGCAACTGTGTCTGGTTTGACAGTGCCAAGTGCCTCCTACAAACTGACATCAGGAACCTGGCCTGGTGACTTTTGTTTCTCAGGGGAAAGGCCATCGTTCGTGTCCAGGGCCCGGTGGCCCGGAGCGGCCGGCTCCCTGCTGAAATTCCGCATGGTTCAGGATATCTCCCAGATGCAAGGTGCCCCCACAGGCAACTGTGTCTGGTTTGACAGTGCCAAGTGCCTCCTGCAAACTGACATCAGGAACCTGGCCTGGTGAGTTTTGTTTCTCAGGGGAAAGGCCATCGTTCGTGTCCAGGGCCCGGTGGCCCGGAGTGGCCGGCTGCCTGCTGAAATTCCGCATGCTTCAGGATATCTCCCAGATGCAAGGTGCCCCCACAGGCAGCTGTGTCTGGTTTGAGAGTGCCAAGTGCCTCCTGCAAACTGACATCAGGAACCTGGCCTGGTGAGTTTTGTTTCTCAGGGCAAAGGGCATGGTTCGTGTCCAGGGCCCGGTGGCCCGGAGTGGCCGGCTGCCTGCTGAAATTCCGCATGCTTCAGGATATCTCCCAGATGCAAGGTGCCCCCACAGGCAACTGTGTCTGGTTTGAGAGTGCCAAGTGCCTCCTGCAAACTGACATCAGGAACCTGGCCTGGTGAGTTTTGTTTCTCAGGGGAAAGGGCATCGTTCGTGTCCAGGGCCCGGTGGCCCGGAGTGGCCGGCTGCCTGCTGAAATTCCGCATGCTTCAGGATATCTCCCAGATGCAAGGTGCCCCCACAGGCAACTGTGTCTGGTTTGAGAGTGCCAATTGCCTCCTGCAAACTGACATCAGGAACCTGGCCTGGTGAGTTTTGTTTCTCAGGGGAAAGGGCATGGTTCGTGTCCAGGGCCCGGTGGCCCGGAGTGGCCGGCTGCCTGCTGAAATTCCGCATGCTTCAGGATATCTCCCAGATGCAAGGTGCCCCCACAGGCAAATGTGTCTGGTTTGAGAGTGCCAAGTGCCTCCTGCAAACTGACATCAGGAACCTGGCCTGGTGAGTTTTGTTTCTCAGGGGAAAGGGCATCGTTCGTGTCCAGGGCCCGGTGGCCCGGAGTGGCCGGCTGCCTGCTGAAATTCCGCATGCTTCAGGATATCTCCCAGATGCAAGGTGCCCCCACAGGCAACTGTGTCTGGTTTGACAGTGCCAAGTGCCTCCTGCAAACTGACATCAGGAACCTGGCCTGGTGAGTTTTGTTTCTCAGGGGAAAGGGCATGGTTCGTGTCCAGGGCCCGGTGGCCCGGGGTGGCCGGCTGCCTGCTGAAATTCCGCATGGTTCAGGATATCTCCCAGATGCAAGGTGCCCCCACAGGCAACTGTGTCTGGTTTGAGAGTGCCAAGTGCCTCCTGCAAACTGACATCAGGAACCTGGCCTGGTGAGTTTTGTTTCTCAGGGGAAAGGGCATCGTTCGTGTCCAGGGCCCGGTGGCCGGGAGTGGCCGGCTGCCTGCTGAAATTCCGCATGGTTCAGATTATCTCCCAGATGCAAGGTGCCCCCACAGGCAACTGTGTCTGGTTTGACAGTGCCAAGTGCCTCCTGCAAACTGACATCAGGAACCTGGCCTGGTGAGTTTTGTTTCTCAGGGGAAAGGCCATCGTTCGTGTCCAGGGCCCGGTGGCCCGGAGTGGCCGGCTGCCTGCTGAAATTCCGCATGCTTCAGGATATCTCCCAGATGCAAGGTGCCCCCACAGGCAACTGTGTCTGGTTTGAGAGTGCCAAGTGCCTCCTGCAAACTGACATCAGGAACCTGGCCTGGTGAGTTTTGTTTCTCTGGGCAAAGGGCATGGTTCGTGTCCAGGGCCTGGTGGCCCGGAGTGGCCGGCTGCCTGCTGAAATTCCGCATGGTTCAGGATATCTCCCAGATGCAAGGTGCCCCCACAGGCAACTGTGTCTGGTTTGAGAGTGCCAAGTGCCTCCTGCAAACTGACATCAGGAACCTGGCTTGGTGAGTTTTATTTCTCAGGGGAAAGGGCATGGTTCGTGTCCAGGGCCCGGTGGCCCGGAGTGGCCGGCTGCCTGCTGAAATTCCGCATGGTTCAGGATATCTCCCAGATGCAAGGTGCCCCCACAGGCAACTGTGTCTGGTTTGAGAGTGCCAAGTGCCTCCTGCAAACTGACATCAGGAACCTGGCCTGGTGAGTTTTGTTTCTCAGGGGAAAGGGCATGGTTCGTGTCCAGGGCCCGGTGGCCCGGAGTGGCCGGCTGCCTGCTGAAATTCCGCATGCTTCAGGATATCTCCCAGATGCACGGTGCCCCCACAGGCAACTGTGTCTGGTTTGAGAGTGCCAAGTGCCTCCTGCAAACTGACATCAGGAACCTGGCCTGGTGAGTTTTGTTTCTCAGGGGAAAGGCCATCGTTCGTGTCCCGGGCCCGGTGGCCCGGAGTGGCCGGCTGCCTGCTGAAATTCCGCATGCTTCAGGATATCTCCCAGATGCAAGGTGCCCCCACAGGCAACTGTGTCTGGTTTGAGAGTGCCAAGTGCCTCCTGCAAACTGACATCAGGAACCTGGCCTGGTGAGTTTTGTTTCTCAGGGGAAAGGGCATGGTTCGTGTCCAGGGCCCGGTGGCCCGGAGTGGCTGGCTGCCTGCTGAAATTCCGCATGGTTCAGGATATCTCCCAGATGCAAGGTGCCCCCACAGGCAACTGTGTCTGGTTTGACAGTGCCAAGTGCCTCCTGCAAACTGACATCAGGAACCTGGCCTGGTGAGTTTTGTTTCTCAGGGGAAAGGGCATGGTTCGTGTCCAGGGCCCGGTGGCCCGGAGTGGCCGGCTGCCTGCTGAAATTCCGCATGCTTCAGGATATCTCCCAGATGCAAGGTGCCCCCACAGGCAACTGTGTCTGGTTTCACAGTGCCAAGTGCCTCCTGCAAACTGACATCAGGAACCTGGCCTGGTGAGTTTTGTTTGTCAGGGGAAAGGGCATGGTTCGTGTCCAGGGCCCGATGGCCCGGAGTGGCCGGCTGCCTGCTGAAATTCCGCATGCTTCAGGATATCTCCTAGATGCAAGGTGCCCCCACAGGCAACTGTGTCTGGTTTGACAGTGCCAAGTGCCTCCTGCAAACTGACATCAGGAACCTGGTCTGGTGAGTTTTGTTTCTCAGTGGAAAGGGCATGGTTCGTGTCCAGGGCCCGGTGGCCAGGAGTGGCCGGCTGCCTGCTGAAATTCCGCATGCTTCAGGATATCTCCTAGATGCAAGGTGCCCCCACAGGCAACTGTGTCTGGTTTGACAGTGCCAAGTGCCTCCTGCAAACTGACATCAGGAACCTGGCCTGGTGAGTTTTGTTTCTCAGGGCAAAGGGCATGGTTCCTGTCCAGGGCCCGGTGGCCCGGAGTGGCCGGCTGCCTGCTGAAATTCCGCATGCTTCAGGATATCTCCCAGATGCAAGGTGCCCCCACAGGCAACTGTGTCTGGTTTGACAGTGCCAAGTGCCCCCTGCAAACTGACATCAGGAACCTGGCCTGGTGAGTTTTGTTTGTCAGGGGAAAGGGCATGGTTCGTGTCCAGGGCCCGGTGGCCCGGAGTGGCCGGCTGCCTGCTGAAATTCCGCATGCTTCAGGATATCTCCTAGATGCAAGGTGCCCCCACAGGCAACTGTGTCTGGTTTGACAGTGCCAAGTGCCTCCTGCAAACTGACATCAGGAACCTGGCCTGGTGAGTTTTGTTTCTCAGGGGAAAGGGCATGGTTCGTGTCCAGGGCCCGGTGGCCCGGAGTGGCCGGCTGCCTGCTGAAATTCCGCATGCTTCAGGATATCTCCTAGATGCAAGGTGCCCCCACAGGCAGCTGTGTCTGGTTTGAGAGTGCCAAGTGCCTCCTGCAAACTGACATCAGGAACCTGGCCTGGTGAGTTTTGTTTCTCAGGGCAAAGGGCATGGTTCGTGTCCAGGGCCTGGTGGCCCGGAGTGGCCGGCTGCCTGCTGAAATTCCGCATGCTTCAGGATATCTCCCAGATGCAAGGTGCCCCCACAGGCAACTGTGTCTGGTTTGAGAGTGCCAAGTGCCTCCTGCAAACTGACATCAGGAACCTGGCTTGGTGAGTTTTATTTCTCAGGGGAAAGGGCATGGTTCGTGTCCAGGGCCCGGTGGCCCGGAGTGGCCGGCTGCCTGCTGAAATTCCGCATGGTTCAGGATATCTCCCAGATGCAAGGAGCACCCACAGGCAACTGTGTCTGGTTTGACAGTGCCAAGTGCCTCCTGCAAACTGACATCAGGAACCTGGCCTGGTGAGTTTTGTTTCTCAGGGGAAAGGCCATCGTTCGTGTCCAGGGCCCGGTGGCCGGGAGTGGCCGGCTCCCTGCTGAAATTCCGCATGGTTCAGGATATCTCCCAGATGCAAGGTGCCCCCACAGGCAACTGTGTCTGGTTTGAGAGTGCCAAGTGCCTCCTGCAAACTGACATCAGGAACCTGGCCTGGTGAGTTTTGTTTCTCAGGGGAAAGGCCATCGTTCGTGTCCAGGGCCCGGTGGCCCAGGGTGGCCGGCTGCCTGCTGAAATTCCGCATGCTTCAGGATATCTCCCAGATGCAAGGTGCCCCCACAGGCAACTGTGTCTGGTTTGAGAGTGCCAAGTGCCTCCTGCAAACTGACATCAGGAACCTGGCCTGGTGAGTTTTGTTTCTCAGGGGAAAGGGCATCGTTCGTGTCCAGGGCCCGGTGGCCCGGAGTGGCCGGCTGCCTGCTGATATTCCGCATGCTTCAGGATATCTCCCAGATGCAAGATGCCCCCACAGGCAACTGTGTCTGGTTTGACAGTGCCAAGTGCCTCCTGCAAACTGACATCAGGAACCTGGCCTGGTGAGTTTTATTTCTCAGGGGAAAGGCCATCGTTCGTGTCCAGGGCCCGGTGGTTCGGAGTGGCCGGCTTCCTGCTGAAATTCCGCATGCTTCAGGATATCTCCCAGATGCAAGGTGCCCCCACAGGCAACTGTGTCTGGTTTGACAGTGCCAAGTGCCTCCTGCAAACTGACATCAGGAACCTGGCCTGGTGAGTTTTGTTTCTCAGGGGAAAGGCCATCGTTCGTGTCCAGGGCCCGGTGGCCCGGAGTGGCCGGCTGCCTGCTGAAATTCCGCATGCTTCAGGATATCTCCCAGATGCAAGGTGCCCCCACAGGCAACTGTGTCTGGTTTGACAGTGCCAAGTGCCTCCTGCAAACTGACATCAGGAACCTGGCCTGGTGAGTTTTGTTTCTCAGGGGAAAGGGCATCGTTCGTGTCCAGGGCCTGGTGGCCCGGAGTGGCCGGCTGCCTGCTGAAATTCCGCATGCTTCAGGATATCTCCTAGATGCAAGGTGCCCCCACAGGCAACTGTGTCTGGTTTGACAGTGCCAAGTGCCTCCTGCAAACTGACATCAGGAACCTGGCCTGGTGAGTTTTGTTTGTCAGGGGAAAGGGCATGGTTCGTGTCCAGGGCCCGATGGCCCGGAGTGGCCGGCTGCCTGCTGAAATTCCGCATGCTTCAGGATATCTCCTAGATGCAAGGTGCCCCCACAGGCAACTGTGTCTGGTTTGAGAGTGCCAAGTGCCTCCTGCAAACTGACATCAGGAACCTGGCCTGGTGAGTTTTGTTTCTCAGGGGAAAGGGCATGGTTCGTGTCCAGGGCCCGGTGGCCGGGAGTGGCCGGCTGCCTGCTGAAATTCCGCATGCTTCAGGATATCTCCCAGATGCAAGGTGCCCCCACAGGCAACTGTGTCTGGTTTGAGAGTGCCAAGTGCCTCCTACAAACTGACATCAGGAACCTGGCTTGGTGAGTTTTATTTCTCAGGGGAAAGGGCATGGTTCGTGTCCAGGGCCCGGTGGCCCGGAGTGGCCGGCTGCCTGCTGAAATTCCGCATGGTTCAGGATATCTCCCAGATGCAAGGAGCACCCACAGGCAACTGTGTCTGGTTTGACAGTGCCAAGTGCCTCCTGCAAACTGACATCAGGAACCTGGCCTGGTGAGTTTTGTTTCTCAGGGGAAAGGCCATCGTTCGTGTCCAGGGCCCGGTGGCCCAGAGCGGCCGGCTCCCTGCTGAAATTCCTCATGGTTCAGGATATCTCCCAGATGCAAGGTGCCCCCACAGGCAACTGTGTCTGGTTTGAGAGTGCCAAGTGCCTCCTGCAAACTGACATCAGGAACCTGGCCTGGTGAGTTTTGTTTGTCAGGGGAAAGGGCATGGTTCGTGTCCAGGGCCCGGTGGCCGGGAGTGGCCGGCTGCCTGCTGAAATTCCGCATGCTTCAGGATATCTCCCAGATGCAAGATGCCCCCACAGGCAACTGTGTCTGGTTTGACAGTGCCAAGTGCCTCCTACAAACTGACATCAGGAACCTGGCCTGGTGAGTTTTATTTCTCAGGGTAAAGGCCATCGTTCGTGTCCAGGGCCCGGTGGCCCGGAGTGGCCGGCTGCCTGCTGAAATTCCGCATGGTTCAGGATATCTCCCAGATGCAAGGTGCCCCCACAGGCAACTGTGTCTGGTTTGACAGTGCCAAGTGCCTCCTGCAAACGGACAGCAGGAACCTGGCCTGGTGACTTTTGTTTCTCAGGGGAAAGGCCATCGTTCGTGTCCAGGGCCCGGTGGCCCGGAGCGGCCGGCTCCCTGCTGAAATTCCGCATGGTTCAGGATATCTCCCAGATGCAAGGTGCCCCCACAGGCAACTGTGTCTGGTTTGACAGTGCCAAGTGCCTCCTGCAAACTGACATCAGGAACCTGGCCTGGTGAGTTTTGTTTCTCAGGGGAAAGGGCATGGTTCGTGTCCAGGGCCCGGTGGCCCGGAGTGGCCGGCTGCCTGCTGAAATTCCGCATGCTTCAGGATATCTCCCAGATGCAAGGTGCCCCCACAGGCAGCTGTGTCTGGTTTGAGAGTGCCAAGTGCCTCCTGCAAACTGACATCAGGAACCTGGCCTGGTGAGTTTTGTTTCTCAGGGCAAAGGGCATGGTTCGTGTCCAGGGCCCGGTGGCCCGGAGTGGCCGGCTGCCTGCTGAAATTCCGCATGCTTCAGGATATCTCCCAGATGCAAGGTGCCCCCACAGGCAACTGTGTCTGGTTTGAGAGTGCCAAGTGCCTCCTGCAAACTGACATCAGGAACCTGGCCTGGTGAGTTTTGTTTCTCAGGGGAAAGGGCATCGTTCGTGTCCAGGGCCCGGTGGCCCGGAGTGGCCGGCTGCCTGCTGAAATTCCGCATGCTTCAGGATATCTCCCAGATGCAAGGTGCCCCCACAGGCAACTGTGTCTGGTTTGAGAGTGCCAATTGCCTCCTGCAAACTGACATCAGGAACCTGGCCTGGTGAGTTTTGTTTGTCAGGGGAAAGGGCATGGTTCGTGTCCAGGGCCCGGTGGCCCGGAGTGGCCGGCTGCCTGCTGAAATTCCGCATGCTTCAGGATATCTCCCAGATGCAAGGTGCCCCCACAGGCAAATGTGTCTGGTTTGAGAGTGCCAAGTGCCTCCTGCAAACTGACATCAGGAACCTGGCCTGGTGAGTTTTGTTTCTCAGGGGAAAGGGCATCGTTCGTGTCCAGGGCCCGGTGGCCCGGAGTGGCCGGCTGCCTGCTGAAATTCCGCATGCTTCAGGATATCTCCCAGATGCAAGGTGCCCCCACAGGCAACTGTGTCTGGTTTGACAGTGCCAAGTGCCTCCTGCAAACTGACATCAGGAACCTGGCCTGGTGAGTTTTGTTTCTCAGGGGAAAGGGCATGGTTCGTGTCCAGGGCCCGGTGGCCCGGGGTGGCCGGCTGCCTGCTGAAATTCCGCATGGTTCAGGATATCTCCCAGATGCAAGGTGCCCCCACAGGCAACTGTGTCTGGTTTGAGAGTGCCAAGTGCCTCCTGCAAACTGACATCAGGAACCTGGCCTGGTGAGTTTTGTTTCTCAGGGGAAAGGGCATCGTTCGTGTCCAGGGCCCGGTGGCCGGGAGTGGCCGGCTGCCTGCTGAAATTCCGCATGGTTCAGATTATCTCCCAGATGCAAGGTGCCCCCACAGGCAACTGTGTCTGGTTTGACAGTGCCAAGTGCCTCCTGCAAACTGACATCAGGAACCTGGCCTGGTGAGTTTTGTTTCTCAGGGGAAAGGCCATCGTTCGTGTCCAGGGCCCGGTGGCCCGGAGTGGCCGGCTGCCTGCTGAAATTCCGCATGCTTCAGGATATCTCCCAGATGCAAGGTGCCCCCACAGGCGACTGTGTCTGGTTTCACAGTGCCAAGTGCCTCCTGCAAACTGACATCAGGAACCTGGCCTGGTGAGTTTTGTTTCTCTGGGGAAAGGGCATGGTTCGTGTCCAGGGCCTGGTGGCCCGGAGTGGCCGGCTGCCTGCTGAAATTCCGCATGCTTCAGGATATCTCCCAGATGCAAGGTGCCCCCACAGGCAACTGTGTCTGGTTTGAGAGTGCCAAGTGCCTCCTGCAAACTGACATCAGGAACCTGGCTTGGTGAGTTTTATTTCTCAGGGGAAAGGGCATGGTTCGTGTCCAGGGCCCGGTGGCCCGGAGTGGCCGGCTGCCTGCTGAAATTCCGCATGCTTCAGGATATCTCCCAGATGCAAGGAGCACCCACAGGCAACTGTGTCTGGTTTGACAGTGCCAAGTGCCTCCTGCAAACTGACATCAGGAACCTGGCCTGGTGAGTTTTGTTTCTCAGGGCAAAGGGCATGGTTCGTGTCCAGGGCCTGGTGGCCCGGAGTGGCCGGCTGCCTGCTGAAATTCCGCATGCTTCAGGATATCTCCCAGATGCAAGGTGCCCCCACAGGCAACTGTGTCTGGTTTGAGAGTGCCAAGTGCCTCCTGCAAACTGACATCAGGAACCTGGCTTGGTGAGTTTTATTTCTCAGGGGAAAGGGCATGGTTCGTGTCCAGGGCCCGGTGGCCCGGAGTGGCCGGCTGCCTGCTGAAATTCCGCATGGTTCAGGATATCTCCCAGATGCAAGGAGCACCCACAGGCAACTGTGTCTGGTTTGACAGTGCCAAGTGCCTCCTGCAAACTGACATCAGGAACCTGGCCTGGTGAGTTTTGTTTCTCAGGGCAAAGGCCATCGTTCGTGTCCAGGGCCCGGTGGCCCAGAGCGGCCGGCTCCCTGCTGAAATTCCGCATGGTTCAGGATATCTCCCAGATGCAAGGTGCCCCCACAGGCACATGTGTCTGGTTTGAGAGTGCCAAGTGCCTCCTGCAAACTGACATCAGGAACCTGGCCTGGTGAGTTTTGTTTCTCAGGGGAAAGGGCATGGTTCGTGTCCAGGGCCCGGTGGCCGGGAGTGGCCGGCTGCCTGCTGAAATTCCGCATGCTTCAGGATATCTCCCAGATGCAAGGTGCCCCCACAGGCAACTGTGTCTGGTTTGAGAGTGCCAAGTGCCTCCTGCAAACTGACATCAGGAACCTGGCCTGGTGAGTTTTGTTTCTCAGGGGAAAGGGCATCGTTCGTGTCCAGGGCCCGGTGGCCCGGAGCGGCTGGCTGCCTGCTGAAATTCCGCATGCTTCAGGATATCTCCCAGACGCAAGGTGCCCCCACAGGCAACTGTGTCTGGTTTGAGAGTGCCAAGTACCTCCTGAAAACTGACATCAGGAACCTGGCCTGGTGAGTTTTGTTTCTCAGGGGAAAGGGCATCGTTTGTGTCCAGGGCCCGGTGGCCCGGAGTGGCCGGCTGCCTGCTGGTATTCCGCATGCTTCAGGATATCTCCCAGATGCAAGGTGCACCCACAGGCAACTGTGTCTGGTTTGACAGTGCCAAGTGCCTCCTGCAAACTGACATCAGGAACCTGGCCTGGTGAGTTTTGTTTCTCAGGGGAAAGGGCATGGTTCGTGTCCAGGGCCCGGTGGCCCGGAGTGGCCGGCTGCCTGCTGAAATTCCGCATGCTTCAGGATATCTCCCAGATGCAAGGTGCCCCCACAGGCAACTGTGTCTGGTTTGACAGTGCCAAGTGCCTCCTGCAAACTGACATCAGGAACCTGGCCTGGTGAGTTTTGTTTCTCTGGGCAAAGGGCATGGTTCGTGTCCAGGGCCTGGTGGCCCGGAGTGGCCGGCTGCCTGCTGAAATTCCGCATGCTTCAGGATATCTCCCAGATGCAAGGTGCCCCCACAGGCAACTGTGTCTGGTTTGAGAGTGCCAAGTGCCTCCTGCAAACTGACATCAGGAACCTGGCCTGGTGAGTTTTGTTTCTCAGGGGAAAGGGCATCGTTCGTGTCCAGGGCCCGGTGGCCCGGAGTGGCCGGCTGCCTGCTGAAATTCCGCATGCTTCAGGATATCTCCCAGATGCAAGATGCCCCCACAGGCAACTGTGTCTGGTTTGAGAGTGCCAAGTGCCTCCTGCAAACTGACATCAGGAACCTGGCCTGGTGAGTTTTGTTTCTCAGGGGAAAGGGCATGGTTCGTGTCCAGGGCCCGGTGGCCCGGAGTGGCCGGCTGCCTGCTGAAATTCCGCATGCTTCAGGATATCTCCCAGATGCAAGGTGCCCCCACAGGCAACTGTGTCTGGTTTGACAGTGCCAAGTGCCTCCTGCAAACTGACATCAGGAACCTGGCCTGGTGAGTTTTGTTTCTCAGGGGAAAGGGCATGGTTCGTGTCCAGGGCCCGGTGGCCCGGGGTGGCCGGCTGCCTGCTGAAATTCCGCATGCTTCAGGATATCTCCCAGATGCAAGGTGCCCCCACAGGCAACTGTGTCTGGTTTGAGAGTGCCAAGTGCCTCCTGCAAACTGACATCAGGAACCTGGCCTGGTGAGTTTTGTTTCTCAGGGCAAAGGGCATGGTTCGTGTCCAGGGCCTGGTGGCCCGGAGTGGCCGGCTGCCTGCTGAAATTCCGCATGCTTCAGGATATCTCCCAGATGCAAGGTGCCCCCACAGGCAACTGTGTCTGGTTTGAGAGTGCCAAGTGCCTCCTACAAACTGACATCAGGAACCTGGCTTGGTGAGTTTTATTTCTCAGGGGAAAGGGCATGGTTCGTGTCCAGGGCCTGGTGGCCCGGAGTGGCCGGCTGCCTGCTGAAATTCCGCATGGTTCAGGATATCTCCCAGATGCAAGGAGCACCCACAGGCAACTGTGTCTGGTTTGACAGTGCCAAGTGCCTCCTGCAAACTGACATCAGGAACCTGGCCTGGTGAGTTTTGTTTCTCAGGGCAAAGGGCATGGTTCGTGTCCAGGGCCTGGTGGCCCGGAGTGGCCGGCTGCCTGCTGAAATTCCGCATGCTTCAGGATATCTCCCAGATGCAAGGTGCCCCCACAGGCAACTGTGTCTGGTTTGACAGTGCCAAGTGCCTCCTACAAACTGACATCAGGAACCTGGCTTGGTGAGTTTTATTTCTCAGGGGAAAGGGCATGGTTCGTGTCCAGGGCCCGGTGGCCCGGAGTGGCCAGCTGCCTGCTAAAATTCCGCATGGTTCAGGATATCTCCCAGATGCAAGGAGCACCCACAGGCAACTGTGTCTGGTTTGAGAGTGCCAAGTGCCTCCTGCAAACTGACATCAGGAACCTGGCCTGGTGAGTTTTGTTTCTCAGGGCAAAGGCCATCGTTCGTGTCCAGGGCCCGGTGGCCCGGAGTGGCCGGCTGCCTGCTGAAATTCCGCATGGTTCAGGATATCTCCCAGATGCAAGGTGCCCCCACAGGCACATGTGTCTGGTTTGAGAGTGCGAAGTGCCTCCTGCAAACTGACATCAGGAACCTGGCCTGGTGAGTTTTGTTTCTCAGGGGAAAGGCCATCGTTCGTGTCCAGGGCCCGGTGGCCGGGAGTGGCCGGCTGCCTGCTGAAATTCCGCATGCTTCAGGATATCTCCCAGATGCAAGGTGCCCCCACAGGCAACTGTGTCTGGTTTGAGAGTGCCAAGTGCCTCCTGCAAACTGACATCAGGAACCTGGCCTGGTGAGTTTTGTTTCTCAGGGGAAAGGGCATGGTTCGTGTCCAGGGCCCGGTGGCCCGGAGTGGCTGGCTGCCTGCTGAAATTCCGCATGCTTCAGGATATCTCCCAGACGCAAGGTGCCCCCACAGGCAACTGTGTCTGGTTTGAGAGTGCCAAGTACCTCCTGCAAACTGACATCAGGAACCTGGCCTGGTGAGTTTTGTTTCTCAGGGCAAAGGCCATCGTTTGTGTCCAGGGCCCGGTGGCCCGGAGTGGCCGGCTGCCTGCTGAAATTCCGCATGCTTCAGGATATCTCCCAGATGCAAGGTGCACCCACAGGCAACTGTGTCTGGTTTGACAGTGCCAAGTGCCTCCTGCAAACTGACATCAGGAACCTGGCCTGGTGAGTTTTGTTTCTCAGGGGAAAGGCCATCGTTCGTGTCCAGGGCCCGGTGGCCCGGAGTGGCCGGCTGCCTGCTGAAATTCCGCATGGTTCAGGATATCTCCCAGATGCAAGGTGCCCCCACAGGCAACTGTGTCTGGTTTGACAGTGCCAAGTGCCTCCTGCAAACTGACATCAGGAACCTGGCCTGGTGACTTTTGTTTCTCAGGGGAAAGGCCATCGTTCGTGTCCAGGGCCCGGTGGCCCGGAGCGGCCGGCTCCCTGCTGAAATTCCGCATGGTTCAGGATATCTCCCAGATGCAAGGTGCCCCCACAGGCAACTGTGTCTGGTTTGAGAGTGCCAAGTGCCTCCTGCAAACTGACATCAGGAACCTGGCCTGGTGAGTTTTGTTTCTCAGGGCAAAGGGCATGGTTCGTGTCCAGGGCCCGGTGGCCCGGAGTGGCCGGCTGCCTGCTGAAATTCCGCATGCTTCAGGATATCTCCTAGATGCAAGGTGCCCCCACAGGCAACTGTGTCTGGTTTGAGAGTGCCAAGTGCCTCCTGCAAACTGACATCAGGAACCTGGCCTGGTGAGTTTTGTTTCTCAGGGGAAAGGGCATGGTTCGTGTCCAGGGCCCGGTGGCCCGGAGTGGCCGGCTGCCTGCTGAAATTCCGCATGCTTCAGGATATCTCCCAGATGCAAGGTGCGCCCACAGGCAACTGTGTCTGGTTTGACAGTGCCAAGTGCCTCCTGCAAACTGACATCAGGAACCTGGCCTGGTGAGTTTTGTTTCTCAGGGGAAAGGGCATGGTTCGTGTCCAGGGCCCGGTGGCCTGGAGTGGCCGGCTGCCTGCTGAAATTCCGCATGCTTCAGGATATCTCCTAGATGCAAGGTGCCCCCACAGGCAACTGTGTCTGGTTTGAGAGTGCCAAGTGCCTCCTGCAAACTGACATCAGGAACCTGGCCTGGTGAGTTTTGTTTCTCAGGGGAAAGGCCATCGTTCGTGTCCACGGCCTGGTGGCCCGGGGTGGCCGGCGGCCTGCTGAAATTCCGCATGCTTCAGGATATCTCCCAGATGCAAGGTGCCCCCACAGGCAACTGTGTCTGGTTTGAGAGTGCCAAGTGCCTCCTGCAA